>NC_089854.1:23270462-23601524 GCF_036373705.1 Amia ocellicauda | reverse complement strand
TGCCAGTTAGTGGGGGTGTAGGGTACAACTTTCTTGGCCACCCTATCCGGGCCCTGCTGGGGGTTCTGCAGTCATGTTCTCCGTCTGTATAAAGCAAGAAAGCAGGTCATAAACTAGCACAACAGCTGAGCTCCAAAGCAGCAAAGACAGTTTAGCTTGGGCTGGTGTGGTTGACACGCATCACTTATCCACTCCACCGACTCCAAAGTGAAATAAAGCCAATCGAAATTGTATTCCATAGGTTCCACAGGTCAGCATTTAAAGCTATTTTTAAGGATTTTCGTAGTAAACTAAGAAAGTTATTAACAGGTTGATTTCCAAAATTAATGAAGGTGACTCAATAGCTAAACTCCATAGGTAAACTAATAACTGTATTAAAAGTGTCAGTTATTTTCTAAACATATACAGAGGCGCACGAGCCACAGAACATACACAAAAAAGCTTGCTTTCTTAAAGAGATATTATTATGCAATACATATAAATGCGTAATAATAGACAAATACATAGAATAAAATATAAAAATATATCCTTGGATCACTTAGATATTAATGGACATGAATGGGTTCGAATGGCCTCCTCTCGTTTGTAAACTTTCTTATGTTCTTATGTTCTTATATGTATTCTAAATAATAACAGGCAAATAAAGTAATTGGCTCCTACACTGGAAAAATACTATGGAGTAATATCTGTGGATCCAGCTGTGAGCAGCAGTGTTGCAGTGATCGTGTTACACTGAAAGTTACTTCCATAAAGGCTGAAGTAGCAAACTAGGCTACCTTCTCTATACCACTTCACTAATCACGTGATACAATCTTCACATTACTACTACTACAAATCTAGGTAATAGGTACAAATCTTACCGCCACTGCTGACACTTTTGAAATACTTAAGTCTTACTCTCACCATTGACCCCCCACGCATTTTGCGAAATACGCATTCATAAACAGAATGCTTTGTTTAATAAACAGTCTGATAGATTTACAAATATCCTGGGTAAAAACAAATGGTGTTTGAAAAAACAACATAGACTATCAACACAACAGAGTCATGGTCAATATATTCAAGTTGCAAGAAGCGTTCGGGAAAATAAAAACATGGACATTCGGAATAAAAACAGGAAAACATTCACAGTTTAGCTTTGACAAGAACCAGAATAAAAGGCTTGTAAATTACCAAGTTTTTTTGTGAAACTGAAGACGACATACCAAACATGTCCGAGATGTTTTATACAGAGAAAGTGTGGAACAGCACTCTCAGGCAGGGGGCAATAATGCCTGAAAAAACATCAAACTCCACTATGAGCCTGTCGTATTACTCTATATAATGTTTGCATTTTTGTTTACTCTTATATACTTTGTTTAAAATCATAAAAGTTGTAAGTCAAAGTGAAGGCCACTATGAATTTAAACATGTTAAGGAATCATTTAGTTTAAAATGAATCATGAATGTGAATGGGATGGCCACGATTCCATACTTGCAGGAATCTTCTGAGAGAAGGCAGGTTTTCACTATTGCCTCTAAATTGAAAGTTAAACCTAATGGTAATGTTAAATTGATATTTGACTACAAGAAGGCAGGATAACACTCCTGTAGTCAGAAATAAAAGACACTTTGAATATTTTAATGGGGGGAGCACCTATTTTGTGGGCTAATCTACATTTGCTGTACATGTCCTTGCAACTATATGCAGAAGACCCCTTCAGTCTCCTGATGTCGGTGCTGGGCAGATCTCCTATTCCAGCTAAAGTTACTCTCTGTGTTTCCTAAGAACACTCACGTTCCGGGGGTGAATAAAGTCAATGGCTGTTTGTTCCTATCGTGTTACATGGAGACTGTTAGTGCCACATTGTGCACGTCTCGGTTTCGTGTTGCTCACCCATTCCTCCGGCCCTAAGGTTTACAGTGTACTCTTCACAACACTGGCACCACTCCACCCCTTTACAACAGGAAGTGTTAGATTGCTTTCAATGGAGGAAACAGCCAGCAGTGGCGGTCAGCACTAGAACAGACCTGTAAAGCAATACTGAGAGTACGGGCTTCCAGAATCAATCAATACTCTTCCAATGCAACAGCGCTGCATTTGGGAAACATAACTAATGTCTGAGCAAAAAATCATAAGTAACGCTTACAGGAATCAGAAATGAATACATAACTTTGGACCATGCACACAGTATCTTTCAAGAAGTCTAGGGATACTTGACACTCCAAGCATTGGAACATAGACTACATCAGTCCATTCCAGCAATATTTCCGGTCTGTTCGATGTCTGATAAAGGCCAGTAGGTCTGTTTTACATGCCCCACACGGCCAAGTGCACGGAGATGCTGCCAGTGTCTTGAAGAGCGTGACTTTGGGCAGAGTTGCAATGGCTGCTGGACCCGAGTGGCCTCTGAGGGAGCCAGTAGCTTCACTTGTTTGCCAGGTGTTGTGTTACCCAAAGCCATGTCACCCTGCCAGCACTTAAAAAAGCAGCTATCTCTGTGACAGCTGTGTGTTTCATGGCACTTGAGATATGGGTGCCAGAAAGGGGGGGAGGGGCATACTGGAAACAATAGAAATTTTTTCCATGAGCTGGGCTTGCCATCATTAGGGTTGAGAGATATCATTTATATTTGTTTATTGTCGGATATGGGGTTCCAGCTAAGAAAGCCAGCAGTTTTTTTTATCCATGGCTAATACATCTATTCTCCAGCATTACTTTCCTAATTCTGTTCAGCTGAGATTCAGCCTTTGTGTCGGCCTTTATTTAACCTCAGCTGAAGAGCAAGTCTGCTTTTTTTAACATTGTCACAAAAAATACACACACATTCAAACTGAAACTAGACATTTTTCATTATGGTTTTCTTTTGAAGCCTTCAATTCTTTACAGAAGCTTTGGTTATATGTACAATCTTCTTAACTAAAATAATAACAGACAGAAACAAACACAGTACATCTCTGTGAGATGATATCTTATTTCTTTAACAGAAACCCTTTAATTCATACCTTAATCATTTGAAGTAATCTGAGAGCTTTGGCTTTACGCAATTAACTTCATTTTCAGTTATACTTATTCTTTATAAAATAGTATTATTCTTAGTGACCACTACATGAAAAAACAAAACTTCAGGCTTCAACCTAACCCATGGTTAAGTTTTTTCCCCTCTCCCACCACCTCAAGTTGACCTTTTTCTGTGTTTAGGAAAAATACAGGTGTGCTACACAGCTCTCACTTCTCTGCATCAATGTTAGCTGCCATAGAAACTGAATGGTATCAGTACATAAATGATACATTGGGACAATGACGACCCAATTGCTTGCTGGAGAGTAGAAGCAGTTGAATAATTACTCCACCGCACTAATATTTTATGCATATCTGTCGTTCCTTGGATGTTGACTTATTTCTTGTTTTGTCCAAATCGGCTTTCCATAGGGAATTATACTACACACAAGAGTAATTTGTACTGTAGTTTGAAACTGTATATGCAGCCAGTCTTACAAATAACCATCTTGTGCAATATAATGCATTGTAAAAGGAAGATAAAGGAAAATAAAGACCAAAGAACTGTAAAAGTGCTTAACTTCGAATCCCTCTTTTCCTCCTCAAAGAACAAAATCCAATAAGTGAAGAATGAGACCAAGCTGGCTCCCATGACAATAAGGAAAACTGTATCCTTTTTCAACCTCAACAAGAAAGAAACAAAGCATTTCTTGTTCCATTTGTGTGTTTCCTTTTCTATTTTAAACTAGTTCAGGATACCATAAACTATTATTTCCACCTCACTCCCCGACTTACTTTCAATGGCCCTGGCCCGGTTTCACACTGGCTCCGGTATCGCAGTGGTATGGCAAGAGCTTGCCTTCAATATTTAATGGATTAAATATGATAGCTGAATAGTATTTTATGAAAACTTTAGCTAAGGCTGGACAGGTGTGGCACAATGGTGGTGAGCATCTCTCTAAGGATCACACAGCTAGGAGCAGATTCTCAACTATGCATCAATCCTGGAAGGACTTTGAGATACGTGGGTGTCCTGCCAAAAAATGTACTGTTGATTATTGTTCTCACAATGTGTAGGGAATGGGTCACATGTCCTCCATTGAGAAGAGCTGATTGGGCAAGCCAAGGGAGGCACACAGTGGCATCACTGAAAAGCCGCACTGCATCCCCGTGATTGAAGGGTGACCTCTTTCTGTTACAAATCTTAAAATAGCAGCGCAATTCGGAATTAATTTGCTTTGTATTTAACAGGCTACATATGTATCCTCTTTTTCATTGAACGTGTTGTTAAAATCCAAATAAGATATATTATTTTAGCAGCAGTGTAGGCAAGAAAACACACACATATATATTATTTAGGTCAACAGGATCTACAGCTTCCAATAGAGAGAGCTTGTTCTGATCAGGGAGATGCTTTTCTCAAGCATCAGCCACCTCTCTGACTGTGTGCATATATCTCCCCACATGTGCGCTGTGCTGCCTGGCTCTGTGACCCCGGTTGTGGGATTTCTCTTGCTGCTCTGTGATTGGACACAACTGTGTGTCAGAAGGATGGTTTGGATGGCTCAGAGTGGGCTTGTCCTCCTCCAATGAGACGAACATAGCACCTGCCAGGGAAAAGTAGGGAAAGCTGGCCCTACTGGCCTAGGGCAGCCAGCCAAGGCTCCGGAGCAGTTTTTAGACAGCGAGACATATGGATATATAAACAGCCTTCTGCGACTGGGGCTGGCTGGCACAGCCTACAGCAGGAGTTGATTACAGTTCAGCTACAGGATACATTATTAGTCAATTTGAATGCAAAACCCACAACAGTTTTGTGCGGCTTCACCATACAGTTTAGAAAATTAGTTTTTGGACTAATTATTTGAACAAAAATAAAAAGCCTGAATGGGGAGGCGGGGGAGGAGCAGTGGGCTGGTCAGTTTTAAACCCGAAGACAAAATCCCCATTAATATATACAGCAAATTTGTTTTCACTCTCTACCAATGAATCATGATAAGTTCAGGAATATTACCAGTTCTTTCCACACGTCTTGCTGTATTGAACGGTTCTGATGAATCTTTCATGTCTTTCCATAAGAATGAGCAGTTTCGCTTTTTGTTTAGTATGTTTAAAACTAATTGTGGAGAGGCCTTCGGCTGCACCGTGACATCAGTCTGTGAGAGAAAGTGAGTCATTCTCTGAAAGCACATGGTGTATTAATTAACATTCATAGAGCAAAAGGAGAAGTGCCGTTGAATGATGCTGGTTCTTTTCCCAAAATAACCTCATAGTTAGCAAGGTAACAGAAGCAGTTGAATGAACACGAGACATTAGGAAAATCTGGACCGGCACATACTCTCATTTTCAATTGGAAATGGAAATTGGATGATTTATCTCTTGCTGTCTGGTTTTCGTAACCAAACTCTCTTACATTCTCTTCCTGTCCTCCAATAATCCACTGCCAGACCTGTCCACACGCAACATGCTACATTATACCCACAAACATTGCACAATATCGTCCCAAGTGAATGTTTAATGATTTTCACCATTTAAACTTTGCTGTATTTCTGCATATAGAATTTAACTATCTATCTATCTATCTATCTATCTATCTATCTATCTATCTATCTATATGTGCAGGAATCTTTTTGTTGCTTCTCCTTCATCTACATATACAAAGGAGAAGGATGTCATACTGATCCAATAACAGACGCATATATTAAGTTGACTATAAATACTATACAATATTATTTATATATACATGTTTCCTGTCCCATTGCAGACAAAATGGACAGAAAGATGAGGTACAGATTTTAACTTGGGGGTGGGGTCTGAAAAGGGAAAACAACAGCTGAAGGGGTGATGGTTTTTTTCAGAAGGCACGTTGTTACAGAACTGGCAGAAAGTTGGCTGTGGGTGAGAATGTGCCACCTCTGTACTTGCGGTCACAGCTTAGCCACAGTTACGCAAATTGTGAAGCATGCACTTGCAACACATAGTAGCCTGAATGAGGAAAGAGCATCTTTGTGATGGAAACTTCACATTTTAACAGGGAATATCCGTGCCCTCATAAAATAGGACCTGCAACACATTGGCAGAGAGACAAAGCACGGAAGGAGGCTGCGGTTTGTTCCTCATCTTGACATGGCGTGTGCATACAGCACATTAGCATGGCGGTTGGTTCGTAGGGAATTATGACATTTCTAAGAAACCACTTGTTCATGGTGTACATGGTGTACATGAACAAATCACCCACCTCAGGGAGAAACAGCAATCAATATAGCAAGCTCCAAACTAGCTTTCTTTGCTCACCAATATCGGCACTGTCATACTTTTGAAGGCAAACTCTGTTACTACATATATATGAGTGCTGCCTGCTCTTGATGTTTATTTATACCCGTGTTCTGTGGAAAGAGGATACAAAATATCTCCCTTTTATTTTGGCCCTTTTAATGTAGTTACAGTGCATACATTTGCTTCTGAAATGTGGAGTACCGCTTTTATTATTGGGCACCAATCCCAAATGGCACGCACATCCTTAAAATATCTGTGAACGACAAGTTTAAGCACGTTTGAGACACATGTTGACGGCGGCACACACTGGCACATGCTGTAAAATGCATCAGTATATCTCTTCTGTCAGACTGGAGAACCTTGGCAGCCTGAGGTTACCATGGAGATGAGAGCTGGAGCAGTAGTGAGCTGGCACTGAAGACATCGACTGCAGCACACAGCTCTCCGGGTTAAAAACAAACAAATGACAACAACAAAACCGAAAGGAAAAATATCAAATAAATAAATAAAAAGAGATTAGCTGAATATATGCACTAAATTAAAATCTGCCCTCTGTTTATGACTGTGTGTGAGAGCTCTGCCTGCCTGCAGGGAAGCTTTGAAGAGACTCCAGTGGCTTTGGTCCAGGTGGGCAAACAGGAAGACACCTGCTGCAGCTCAGACGCCATCGCACTGAATCACCGAGTACAGCTTCCAGGGGCCAATTCGACACTGAAACCATGTCTAGCATGACTGTGCTCACCACGGTACC
Source organism: Amia ocellicauda (assembly GCF_036373705.1). Lineage (NCBI taxonomy): Eukaryota > Metazoa > Chordata > Actinopteri > Amiiformes > Amiidae > Amia > Amia ocellicauda. The sequence goes on along the minus strand of NC_089854.1, from coordinate 23,594,517 downwards.
ATACTGACCACTGTACATAAAGACTACAATACATATATAATCAACAATAGAGAATTTGGTACCTGCGAGTTGTGTGGACTGATCACAAAAGCATCAAGACGGTCTTGGAAACTTTCAATAGTAGCAGGTATGAGGTATGAAGGGGGAAATGGCACATGTTAAAATTGCACACTGACTTTTCCTGTCCCACTGTATATTTATTATTACTATCAATTACTTATTTGGTTGACACCTTTGTCCAAGTAGGAGTTAAACAAAACTATCAGGGTATTTGTTAAAAAGCTGTCAAGAATATATACTGAATAACTCTAAACAGTCTCAATACAAATCTCTTTATTGCCACACAGACTGATGGTATTTGGGTTCGGTACAGCTCTGAAACAAAGACATGAGTGCTAAACAAATAACTTCTCATCATACATCTCATCCCAACATTAACCCACAATCAATATGAATTTACAATTAAATATTTTAACTTTTAACTTTAATATCCTAACTGTTGTAGGAAAGAAACTGTTTATTTGCAGACATAAACAATATTACAAAATTTTTTATATTTGTATGGTTTTTGTTTTCAAAATATAAATCTGCAGCATAAGGTTATTAGCAATGCTAACTCACAGAGCTAACTCAGATAAAGGGTAATCCTGACAGTGAACTTGAATATCCAATCATATCAAATCATATCATAGCACCAGTGGTTAATCTTCACTATAGAAAAACAATGTGGGTATATTGGAAACTAACAAACATTGTGTGTGAGAGAGAGAGAGAGAGAGAGAGAGAGAGAGAGAGAGAGAGAGAGAGAGAGAGAGAGAGAGAGAGAGAGAGAGAGAGAGAGAGAGAGAGAGAGAGAGAGATTTTTACAGCCCCATTCTCCTGGCCAGAATCTTGCTGAAGCCTGTGATGGTGCCAGGACTGATTTTGTCATCTCAATTAACTGCCCAGCAAACAAACTGAGGTCAACCTAGGGGCGAGATCAAAGGGAATTTGGGTAAAAGCAAACAAGATTATTGTTATGGTTTTATTTGATATCAGTTCTCACATAAAAAATAAAATAATGACTTGCATAAGCACACCTGGTTTTGTACTTAATTCACAGCCAATGACTTCAGCTCTACCCAGCTCTGGGGCACTGGACTGAAGTTGGAAGTCGGCTTGTGTATGTGGAATCTGAAGGAAATTAAACGCAGTGCCTTCAAGTACAACCTCAAGTTCACCATTGTTTTAGTAGTAGCTAGAATGTTACCACTACTTCTATTAGTACTATTAGTAGAACATTTTGCCTGCTGAGTGAGATTTTGATCATTATTTTATGTATTTGATTTTCACAAATATTATTAAGTGACTTATTTTGTAAGGCACTCATTTATGATAAGTAAAGGTAACATCGTGTTATTTTCTGCATCGTTTTCATCAGAGATATTACTTTACAGCAGCAAATACTAGTGTGTGTGTGTGGGGGAGTTAACTGAGATTAGTATATGTCAGATACATGTAACTGTATCTAAATCAAGTGTTAGGTCGTAGTTCATAGTTAAATGCAAAATAACAGGCCTCTCCAGTTTGGCTAGCCTATGAGAGGACTTGCTTTTTTCCTTCTTTCTTCGGCTCCATGGCAACTGCAGTGCCACTATTCCAGACCGTCAGTGATGCAGATCTGTATCAGAGGAGAGGCACGATGCAGTTTGCTTTCAAACCATCGCTCTGGAGAAGTGTGGGTTGCTTGCACTCTGTTGAGCCTGCCCACTTAAAACGAATACCGATTGCTGCTGACAGCCTTTTGTGGGTGTTAATGGAGCAGCTTTCTTCTGTTTGCTTCCATCACCTGGGACGCTTGAGTTGGCTATGCTATAAATATAAGTACCTTCTGTTCGGCTGATTCCATAGTAACTAGGAGGGAGGACTGGTATTCTCGCTAGTTAGTAAACACTCTGCACTAGTCACTGATGACTGAGACGCAGTGCATTATGGGGAGAGCTGACGCACAAGAGGAGACATGAACTGAGAGCAGTGTGATGAGATTCAGTTTTACCTGTTTAATTTAACATGGTAACACCTAATTAAGACTCTTTTCTTCCATAAAGCCTGTTGGATTCATAACTGATACACAAACTGACATTCAAACTTCTTTATCTCACACTACACTTAACATGCTGTTTGTAAATGTGCAGTGCAATCGGATTAGGACTTTAATAAGCATTTAATTCTTATTACCGAGATTTGAGAGATGCTCTACTACTTCTGACAAGTCTGAAAGGGCTTTCTGCTGTAATTGGTGTCAATTTAACAAGCTCCACTGCACTGGGACAGTGAGTTCTGATTTTCTATTATTATCTGTAAAAAATGTGTTTTCCACAGTGCACAAAGAAGAATATAATTAGGGTTTAATAACCTACTCGGGAGGTTTTATGATGTGGTTTAAAGCCATAGACAAGGGGAACGTAATGTAAGAGACAGAGAACTCTGGAGTGGTCAGGTATGATTTGATCTTGAAGTGTTAGAGGGACACCAGCTTCTCAGGTGATGAACTTTCAGCTAAAGCCTCCTGGGCATCTGACAGATCTGGAAGGGAGGATGAAGTTCAGTAATACCATAACAAGGATGGTGAGTTTGTGTATTTATATTTGTGAAGGCACACATATGTATTGATCTCTGATTACTGTATTTATCAATAATTTTAAACAGCACTACCCATACAGCACAATACACAGGCATGTCACAACCTAAACATCAAGCTTGCAAATCAATACAGTGTAAAGTGAAGGCAAAGCACTTGACTGACAAGTGTTGATATGGCACAAACAGCTGTAACATCTGGAAAGCCCCTCTTCCTCTGGGAATTCCACTGTTCTTAAAGGCAGAGGTTAAAGATGTGTCTCCCCTACTCCCTCCTGCTGCTACATCACCATATTGTACTTTTCTGGAGATTACTCAGCAAAATCCACTTCATATCAGATGCAAAAACTGAAATTGTTGAGTAAATACATAAACAAAATGATTGTGGTGTAATTGACTCATTATTCTTCTCCGTCCTTGCTGCTGTGTTGGGAAACAATGAGGAATGTGCCAACTCAAAAGTGCTGACTATGAACTTGGACCTGGGCTTTACTACTAACAATTAGTATTTTCTGTATCCAACTTCTTCCTAGAACTGTTCTGAATAGCCTTGTCAATACTTCAAGGTGATGTAATAGGTAGTAATGTACTTTGGCAGCTTTACATCAAAGCTCACTCAGTTCAAGTTCATAACGTCAGGGTTTGGTTCGATCTTCAGACACTACTTGAGCAGAAAATCTACACCTTATGCAGCAAACATTGTGATACACATTGGCCAGTGAAGATTTTCATCCATATACTTCCATTAACAAAGTTCAATGTGTCTTTCACTTTTCCTTCATTGCTCATGTGCAGTTGTGGGTGATCAAGACATTAACATCTGAAAGTGAAATGAACTCTCCTAAATTGTACTACGGTGCCCATGTCAAATAAACCTTGAACTGGGATAATGACATACTGTAATTCTTCATTATATGTAACAGCAGACGTTTGTAATTGGGATGTGAACAAACCGTAGAGGAGAGCTCAGTCTTCAGTGGAAAGTCCCATGAGATGTTTTGAAAGGTATTAATAGATACCCAAGTGGGTATTCTTAATTACTCTCAGTGCTCCTACAGTTTATTAATCTGACTTTAGCCCCTTCCTCTTCCTGTCATGTGATACATTGTATCTAACTAAATTAGTGCAGTAGATTGTATTGTATTTAAATATTGAATTACACTTATTTATACAGAGATACAACCCGATATATTGATTGTTCCTTATGCCCTGTTAAATACTTGCATAAGACTGACAGTAAATTAAATTAGACTTGCTAGTATAGCAGTAATAATAATAATACTAATAATAATAATAATAATAATAATAATGCAGAGCTAGTCTGTCTGATCAACCTAATGCATGAAGATTATTACACAAACTGGTTAGAAACTAGTTATATAGCAAAGTTGAAAACTGGTCAATATGTCTAATATAAGTTTTTCTTTCACAGTTATAGCAATAGTTTAAATATACATTGTTTTGAGTCTGATATACAGCTCTGGAAAAAAGTAAGAGACCACTGCAAATTGTTCTTCAATCAGCATCTCTACATGTATGGCAGCCATTCCATTCCATTCATATATGTATTTGGAATTTGGGAGAAATGTTGTCAGTAGTTTATAGAATAAAACAAAAACCAGAGAAACTGATAATTTTGCAGTGGTCTCTTATTTTTTTCCAGAGCTATATACTGTAAGCTTCCAATAAGAGAAATCATTTCATTTCCCTATTCTGAATTTATCCCCCGTCATTTCCCTTGAACCCTTGTGCCTTTATCTCGACTAGAACAAAAACACATCTTGCAGAGGGGGCTTGCAGTGCATTTGCCTGCAGGCAGTGTATGGCCGGGCACTGTGGTCTGATCTGTTGATCCAATCCCCCTATTTGGATGCAATATAATATAAATCTGAAATGGATGGGATTAGGAGATCAAAACAGCATTAGAATTGAGCCTGACTCACTTACTGGATATTGTTTAGCTATTTTTTAAATTCTGGTGTTAAAGGGCACCATTTTTTCGTTAGCAGATGGATATTACCTTTTTAGGGGAGATTATCCCAATGTGATACTTCCCCTGCGGTGCTTAAAAAGCAGGGCCCTGTCTGAGCTGGGCGGGTTCAGACAATCAAACATTGGATTTGTTTTTTCACACAGACATGTCTGGGGAAAGCTGCCTGTTCTTGCAGTTTGTGTTTTATTTCTGCTGAGGAGGCATATCGGACTGTGACAGGGCAAAATGCACCCCATATGGTTTGCAGCTAGAGGTAATCATTTTGCATAAAAAATCAAACACATAACCCGAGGTGTTCTCCCACGTGACATTAAAGATGTGAGAAGGCCATGGACTCACTTCCTCTTAATGTCAAAGGAAATCGAGAAGCAACTTGCCCTTCTTCAAAATGTAAATTCTAATACACTGAGTACAGTAGGAAATATGTGTCACAGAAGGTGACAACTACACTGATGTTGTGTCATGTAATTTGTGTTTGATATTGTGTGGGCACTATTTTATTAACTGCACTATCTATTAGTAGTAGTATTTTATACACTATTTTGCTGTTTTTTTGCTTATATTTATTCTATATTTCGTGTAATGATTTAATTAAATTTAATCCCTTAATCCTGGGGGGGAGGGGTGTTGCTAAAAAAGGAAAAAAAAGTTGTATCTTATTCGTAATGACATATCCTTCAAGATAAGACTATGGGCATAAATACGTTAATAAATCTCTTTTTAAAATAACAACCATTACAATGATAACCATACATAAACAAAACAACCTATGTTATCAATGACACCATTAACTCTGAACAAAACTCAGTGGTGTTCACAAACTTTTTCTCAGATAGTTTCAACAGCACCCCTTCACCAGCAATTGTTCATGTGCTACTGCTCAGCATGTTGCACAGTGGCCTTTTTGTCTCGGCATGTGTCTCTCTCTCTGTTTTACTGGCAGTTGACAGACAAATGTCCCTCCCTAAGCCAGGACTAAACATAGGGGTTAGGGTCAAACAACTGAAGAGGAGGGCCATTTATGTCAATAAACAGTACTGAACAGAGGCTTCTGGCTCTTAGACTATTCCTTGAATTTGTGGCTGTGTCATTGAGGGCTGAGAAGCCTCTTTCACACTCAGCAGAGCTTGCCAGGTATGTCTTGCTGGCAGTCAACAGCCAATTGAGGATCTTCCCATTCTGGTCATTGCTGAGTTTCCGAGATCTGAAGTCCTCAACTGCCTTCCTACTTGGCATTCCAAGCTTCTTTGCCAGATCATGGATCTCTCTCTCCCCAAAATGAACAACAGCCTCTCTTGATTTTGGCCACCTGATGGGATCCAGAGGTGTCAGAGCCTTTGTAAGCTTGTAAGCCTTTGTAAGAGACAGGTATTTGTGAGTAGTGACTGTCAATGATGGTTTGGAGAAACTATAGCCTATTTACATGTTCCCTGCTGGAATCCAAGGGCACACCTTTGAATTCTCCTTTTGAATTCTCCCTGAGACTCTCCTCCGCTCTCTCCATTGACTTCCCTGGGGTGGTCTTCACAGCCTCCAGCACCTCTATTGTCATCTTGATCTCTCGAGTGGAATCCATCAGAGATGTCCTTCTGTTCTGAAATATAAGCACCAGAAAGGCGTGGTTACCCACCTGAAGTTTGAGTGACAGGCTCTGTAGTTCACACAACATCTTTCATGGTTGCCAGGTCCTTGACAAACCCTGTGCATGTGAGGCGCTTCAGCAGGCCATTGAACTTTCTGTGTTCCACATGACTGCATGTCTCATCTTCGGAGGCTTTCCTCATCTGCTCAGCTGCTCAGCCAAAGCAGGGAAATCTGTCCAAACAGCTTGCACAATATTAAAACTACTTGCTACCCAGCGGATGGTAAACACTTGCCCAATCCTAAGTAGGGTGAAGTTAACCTAGAAGGCAGCTTCTGTGAGTTGTCTGGTATTCTTAGGTGACTGATGATATAATGTATACAACTTTGATATACATATCTCAAAGTGGTTGCACCCTGTGACTGACTTCAGTGCATAATTTACTGACAACTCAAGCCTGTGTGCAAGGCAGTGGACGCTCTCCAGGCAAGGGTATTCTCTACCCTTGTAATGAGGCCACTCTGTCTGCCAGTCTTCACAGATGCCCCATCTGTAGTTATGTAAATCAGGTGAGATTTAAGACAGTCATCATCCAGGTCAGCTTCCATAAGACTCTTCTTAAGAGCTTTGTATTGGGCATCAGCTGTTGTTCCTTACTCAAGCTCAGTCAGCTCCAGAAATATATTTTCTACATCAACTTGCCCTGTCACATCTCCTCTGAGGTATATGATGAGGTAGCTTCTCCTGAATGCTGTGCTTTCATCCACTGTGAGACCAATTTAATTGTTGACACCATCTTCTAATTTTAATGGCAATGTGTGTAATCATATTAATGCAAGAGTGACTTGTGACAGGAGCGAACTTTCACTCCATTGATCTCTTGTAACTCAACCAAGCCATTCATTTTTATAAATGCCAGCATTTCCTTTGCAATGAAATATGCTGTTCTAAATGAATTTGCTGTCTCATACAGAAGTGAGGCATTTAAAGTCTCTGTCAGTGTGGGAAAAACCTCCTTCTCTCTCTGCTGTTTAATGTCACATGCTTTGTGATGGGCTAGGCTGTCTCTATGTTTATATATTTTCTTTCTCATGACCCGGACATCTTTAGCTGAGACCTCACCCAAGGTCCATGCCTATACCTGTATCCCCTTTTGGCTTCTGAAGAGGTGTTTGGCATCTCTGCAGACAGAACATCCAAAATTATTACCTTGTATGTCCAGCCAAGGGGAGTACTTTCTGTCTCCACACCTCTAGCTGCTCATCGCTGAAGGGTCTTGTCTGATCTACGCTAGCATTTTTGTCAGTGGGCTGGGACAGAACTTTACTGGTTGCTGTGCTGGTGGTCTGGGCTGGATGTGACATTTTTGTTGTGCTAGTGCTGGCAAGTGGTGGAGTGGGGCAGGGCTCGCCTGTATATTCTGCTAGTGGCCTGGGCTCTGCTTGTCTATCACCTTTGCTACCACTCCTCTTAGGCTGGACTCTACAATAAATAAATCACATACCGATATGTTGTACAAAATGTATGTTTCATATGGCTTTGATTACATATCTTATATAAACATTCACTGTGGAACCACCTTTCTAAAACTACAGAACTGAAAAAGAAAGCAATATATTTACCCTTTAAAACAGTCATTTATCAGCCTCCTCTTCTCTCCCTTTCCCTTGTCCATTTCTGTGAAGACATTTGCATTTTCAATTCAATATTTACCTAGTTACCACTGTCTAACCTCTGCTAGACCTAGAACAAACATGCAGAGACATCACAGCTGTGTTTCTTATGCAATATAGTGTAATTTTACATTTCCTGAATCTTTGACAGTAATTATATATATTTTAATTTGTTTTTAGTTTTCCTAGATCTCACAGTGATAAAATAAGGAAGATATGGTTTAGGCGACAATAACAAAACAAATGGTGGTAAACCATTTGCAGAGTGCAAACACATGACATGCAAATAGGCTGACATTAAATTAAAGATTAGTGTCTAACTGTCTAAGCATTATTTTCTCTTCAATCTTCACGTATGTGTTTAGAATGTCACTGAAGAAAAAAAATCGGATCTGGAACACTGATGAACATTGGAAGAAGCCGACAAAGTTGTCTTGTGTCAGGGCATTCATTTCAACAAAATATAATATTTTTATTCAATGAAATATCGGGACACCCCAAGTTCAAAGTTTTCTCTCTTATGCAATCTCTGACCATGCATTTCTGGAATGGGGATGGAGCCACACAGTATTGCCATTTCCTCTCAGTAATTTCCCCACAAACTGGTCCTTAAAACCCTCCAAATCACATATTTTTCCCCCACAATTTGAAACAAAGTGAGATCCGGTGAGGTGGGGGTGCTGTGTTGGTGAAGTGTGGCCTGGAAGGGGGGAAGGTTGGGGGCGGTGGAGAAGTGAAGTGTGAGTGGATGGTGGGGGGTGCTAGCGAAGTTAGGTCCAGGTAGGGGGGGTGGGGGGTGCTGGTGAAGTGAGGTCCGGGTGGGGCTCGTGAACTGTTTTCAGCTTCCTAGAGCATTGTATCTCATCAGTAAAATAGATTAAATTCAACTGTGCAAATCTATAAATTCCCCCCAAAATTATCCCCCAAGATTTCCCCCCATACAAAAGTTGCCCCCAAATTTCCCCCGGGCACTTAAAAATCCCCACATTTGGGGGGAAATCCTCCAATCTGGCAACAGTGGAGCCACAGTTGAAAAAAGTCTGTTCTTTCTAAGACCTGCTGCTCTTTAAGGTTTGACTGCTCCTTGCCATGGGTCAGTGTGGAGGAGGGCTCCCCCTGGTGTGTGGTGGTTAGGAATGTAACGGTTTCATGGTGCCCATCGGTTGTAAAAACAGACGGTTGTCATACCGTGGCCATTTTCTCATTCAAGGTATTGCATGAATTAGGGTTGTGACGAAGTTAGCAAATCCGAACTCAGTCGAATACTAAACCAAACGAATTTGAAATTGTCCTAAAATATTTGTGTCTACCATTGCAACACGCACATGCATGAAGTCCGCTCATTCATGGTCCAGATGTTATTTTAGAATGAAGAGATGATGTGATTGTTACAGCGCAATGTATCTGTATGAAATAATATGATGAGAATAAGTAATATCAAAATGCAAAATGCCCCTCAACCTACAACTAAATACGTTATGTCCGCATCCGCATTCGCATACGCATTCGACAGATTTAATGCTTTAAAATACGCATTAGACAGATGCGGATTTCTGTCATCTCTGTCACATCCCTAATTTTTACATTCTTTTTTTGTTGATCTGATTAAGAGATGTCCTAAAGATAAATAAAGCTGAAGATATCCAAGAATTGGTTATAACTGAAATATGTCTCTGTGTTTATCAAACTTATTTAATAGATTTAAAAATTAAATTGCTAATAATATTAGCAATACACCATGATACCTTAATACCGTGATATGTTTTGTGATGGTTATCATACCGTGAAAATCTCATACCGTTATACCCCTAGTGGTGGTATTGTGCTCCTGGGGATAGAGAGGCAGAAAGGCAGGATCTAGGGTATAAGGAGATGTCCTTGACCCAACACCAAAGGGATTTCATTGGAGTTTGCAAATGGAGCAACCCTGTGTCTTCTGGTGACTGTTTGTAGCTGTGTGTAAGAAGGGGTGTTGATAAGCATAGCTTTTGTGGGGATTGAGACCTCTGTAAACCCTTTCACTGGGTTTCTAGTTTCGGCATACTTGAGTTAGGGAATAGTACCCTAGGAATAGTTTTAGGGAACGATAGGTTGCATACGCAACCTCGGTTATCTGAAAAGGGAAGCACTGCCCAAGGGGGAGGGGTTTCTGCACACTTCCATGGGAACCCGATCGAAACGTCACTCTATCAAAGCTGCCATTGGCCCCAGAGCTCGTCACTTAGAACAGGTCCATTCCCAATTCCTGTTCTATAAAACGTGACATCAGAGCATCTTTTGCCGGGAGCCAGGACTCCCGCACGACCTTGCAACCCTTGGGCAGTGCTTCCGTTTTTAGATAACCGGGGTTGCATACGCAACCTATCATTATTTTTCAAGTCGGAAGCTCTGCCCAAGGGGGAGGGGTTACTGTATAACAAAACCGTCGCAAGGGAGGAGGCAGCGAGCTGATATGGGAGCCTGCCCCGAGGGGCACCGCTAGGGGACCTCGGCAGCACAACTTCAGACTGTAACCTCAGGGCTGCACCTGAGCCGTCCAGGAGTGAGGACCGTAATCATGCTCTACCGGGAACTGTCTGCAATCAGCATATGCAAAGCAGGGCTACAGAGGTTAACTCTTACACCCTCCACTTACAAGAGCAAGGCCAGCTGCTCTACTAGTGCAGCTAGGAGCGAGGCTGTAATCTACTTGCACAATGTCTGGCGCGGGCAATCAAGCACTTGTGCGGCCTCCGCACAATATCATTGCAGTGGACCCCTGATCCAATAGGAGCGGGGCCACAGACCCAATGAGACAAATACAACATAATACATAGCTGGCTAGTCAGAGTAGCTCAGAGTAGCCGAGCTGAACAATATACAATATATACATATCGCATGACAGCAAGACCTTCATGCTGTCAGCACGCAGCACAAGACTATCCAACTCAGCTAAACAGTACAGAGTGGAAGAGCTCCATTGTGCTGACAATTTAGATTTCGTACAAACGAACTATATACACCACAGGGCGCAGGAACGAACTCATGCGCCGCCCATGGAACACAGGAGCAGTTGATGCCTGCTGGTTAGAACGGCTAACGCAGAGCAACATTAGCTCTACTGTGTTAAGAAAGGAACCATAGTTATAATGAACAAACTATATACAGGGCGGCCTCGTAAGTCAATATGCCTGTAGGCCACATGACAAGCCCTGGGAACACATCGATAGGGCTGTCAGTAAATCCAGGAGCAGCTCGCGTGCGTGCTCGCCTGGAAGGCATAGTCCGGTGGAAGGGAAAGACACGGTTCACTAGCTCCCTCAGGATGCACTTACAGGGGCAGACTGGGAGAGGAAAGGCAGGAGCCAGAGCATGTAGGCTACTGGGGCTCGACTGCAGCCAACACCGGGTTCCCAATGGAAGGGACTGGTCCCATCACATCCAACCTGTAGAACCGGGAAAATGTAAGCGGCAAGGCCCAAGCTGCAGCCGCACAAATGTCTGCCAAGGGGGCACCTTGAAAAAGGGCCCACGATGTGGCAACACCTCGAGTCGAGTGGGCCACCAGGTGATCAGGCACCGGGGTCTCGGTGGACTCGTAGGCCATGGTAATGGTGTAATGGTAATGGTAATCCAATGCTCCATAAGACACAAACAGTTGGTCTGAGCGCCGAATGTCCTTAGTGCGTTCCAAATAGTACCTGAGGGCCCACACAGGGCAGAGTAGGTGAAGCTGACTCTCTTGCTCTGAAACGAAGGGAGGAGGATGAAAAACCATCAACTCAATAGGCCTGTTGACATGAAATGGAGACAGCACTTTTGGGAGGAACCCAGGGTTAGGCCGTAGTGTGACCCTGGAGCCATCTCCCGCAAAACGGACACACGATGGGTGTACGGACAGGGTGTGTAACTCGCTCACGCGTTTTGCAGAGGTGATTGCCAGCAAAAATGCAGTCTTAAGTGACACCAGCTTCAGCTCAGCTGAGTTCAGTGGCTCAAATGGGGCTTGGGAAAGTGCCAGCACTACATCAAGACGCTATGCGGGCAGTGAAAGGGTTCGAGGAGACCGTAGCTGTCGAGCTCCCTTTAAGAACTGCACAGCCAGAAAATGAGACCCAGGAGGCTCGCCATCAATCCGAACATGACATGCGGAGATGGCCGCCAGATACACTTTGAGCGTGGACAGGGACTTGACCTGGTCCAACAGCTCTTGTAGAAATTGCAATATGACCCCGATGGGGCAATTAATTGGGTCTTGTCCGCTGTCTTGGCACCAGGTGCTAAACGTTCGCCAGCGGAAGGAATACTGCGACCTCGTAAAGGGAGCTCTCCCTGACAGAATAGTGGAAACTACCGCATCCGACAGACCCCAGGCAATCAACCGGAGGCCCGGAATGGGGTGCCAAAGTGTGCCCTGCACCTGGGACAACAAGTCCGCTCTCACTGGGAGCTGCCAAGGCTCTCCATGGAGGAGGGCGATCAGGTCTGTGAACCAGATTCAGCAGAATTGTCGCTCGTTCTCTCCTGACCTTCTCCAGGACCACCGGGAGAAGGGGGAATGGTGGGAACGCGTAAAGGAGACAGCACGGCCACGTGTGGGTCAATCCTTAGGGTTCCTGAGCGGTCTTCGACGGAGAACCATAGTGGGCAGTATGTGGACTTTGCCAGGGCAAAGAGATCCACGTCCGCCCTGCCGAACCGGCTCCACAGTTGTTGTAACACAAGCGGGTGGAGGCGCCATTCTGAGACCGGGGGGCCTCCCCGAGAGAGGAGGTCCGCCACCGTGTTGGACAGGCCTGGGAGGTGAACTGCTCTGATGGAGCTGAACCGTGGCTGTGCCCACAGAATGTGAACAAACCAGCCAATCGTCTAGATCAGGGATGTCAAAGATACGGCCCGTGGGCCGGATCCAGCTCGCCAGCAGGTTTCATCCGGCCCAAGATGTTTTGGGTAAAAAAACAAACAAACAAACAAAAAAAAAAACATTTGCATACAGTTATTATTACTATGTGTAATAAGCAAAGTAACAGGTTTCTTTGATATGATACATTAATTAACACTAGAAGCGCTGACATTTCGAACAACCTACAAGCACCAAAGCCGGTCGTTGTAACCGATAGCTCTTTAACAGGCAAACAATCGTATAAAAAACTCAGAAGTTTTATTCATGAATATCAAATCCAACATTTACATTTACATAGCACAAATAGAGTATTTAAATTGAAATATGACCATAAAAAGTTAATATTATTGCTATAAATAACATCAATACACTTTTTTTTCTAAACGCGCACACTGCAGTCAAAACATTATATTGGAATAATGCTCAAAAGCAATATTTTATAGTTCAAAAATAACTATTGCATTTATCAAAACATAATTGTACACTAAAGTAAACATTTTCAACAGTGTAAACTTTGTTTTCAACATACAGTGCTTGTATTCACTGTAGCTTTGTATTTCAATAAACTATTTACTATATATTTAGCCTGCATACCTGACAGCTCGTACAGTCCACACAGGACAGTTGTTGCACTTTCCCTGCATGAGCTCGTAACTCACACTGCATTTTGACAGCCCTCTCCAGGTGAACACTTTTACTCCACGAATATATAGCATCGCAATAAATGCTCCTCCGCTGATAATGTCCGTGAATCATTATTTTGGTGCGATGTGCTGCGCTATTGCACTCTGTACTACGTGCAGTAGCAATCACGTATTGATCAGTAGAGTAAAAGCACTCCGTGCCATTTGGACCTGGCGTTTCACTCGCAGTGTTTTAACAGCACTGGCACAAACCCACAAATTATCTGTCATTGCCAGTATCACTGACACCCCTGAATCAGTCATGTTCATATACATGGTATATCCAAAACGAGCTCTCTTCAATCTCCATTTTTAATCCATGTTTATTTGCGGGTCATCACTGTATCCACTCAATCTGAGCTCAAACCAGCAAGTGAAAATGTCATAGCCTCATCCTTCTTGGGCACATCGCTTCTTCAGGAGAGTGGCGATTTCGCCGCGAAGCGCCAAACAATGCAATGGGTCCCTCACTCACGTCACCCTGGAAGGGGGGTGGATTTGTCTGGCCGGGGGCCAGGGCAGCAAGCCTGGGGGAGCGCCTGCCTGCCGGAGATGCGCTGGCAGAGATCGAAAGGTGGGCTGTGCTGTGACCTGGGCTGTGGTCCGGCCTGTGGCCTGGGCTGTGGCCTGGGCTGCGGCCTGGGAGCCGCGGTCGGGGGACCTCCCCGCCGACGAGCTGCCGCAGACCGCCTGCGCTGCTGGGCCTGGGGTGCTACGGGGTACCCAGCTGCAGGGACTGCTTCCTCTCCTGGAGGGTGTGTGTGAGCATCAAATCCACAGAGGGGCCAAAGGTAAAGCCCAGTGAAATAGGGGCATCCATGAGGTGAGTCCTGTCCGCCTCAGGGTCCCGCCGTGCCCTTGCCCCCTGGCGCATCACCGTGACCAGCTGATCCGCTGCCGCCGCTGCTATCCCTGAGATAGGGGGCGGGGTGGGTGATGCGCCATGTTGCTCCGAGGGCTCCACCAGCTGAGCTAGGCCAGCAGGCTTTCAGTATTTCGGAAGTGAGCCGCTTGGGCTCCAGCCTCATATGCCCTCTGGAGCAGCGTCTCTGTGATGCGACACTGCCTGTTGGGACGGGCCAGGTCGCGTGGCTCTGCGGACAGCGGAGGTAGGGAGACGAGCACGGCTATGGTGGAATTCACGCGGGGAAAATCCACCAAGCCCGCTTCTGCCATGCTCTGGGTCCTGGCATAAGCCTCCCCTCTCCTGGCTAGGGCGGGGGCTGTTACCAGATGGTCCCAGGTAGCCCTCAGCTCATCCCAGTTCAGGCAACAGCGGGAGGGCCCGTGTGGGTCGCTGCGTGCGCTGACCCCTCTCGAACCTGGAGCACGGCAGGGCAGAATCAGAGGGCCAGGGGAGGTGGAGAGACTCCACAGCCCACTGGATGACTGCCCAGAACTCCCTATCCTGTCCCATGGGAGCAGAAGGGGCATCCATGCTCAACGGAGGAGGAGGGGTGGGAGCGACCAGCTCCTCCTCCATGAGCTCCACCTTGAGCTCTGAGTCCTCGTGAGGACCCAGAGACAGGCGGTCCTCCTCCCAGGTGGCCTGTCTGCTGCCCTCCTCCTGGGATGGGGCAGACAGACTCCCCTCAGTCTCCACCAGTGCGGCGTGGCACCTGTTGCGCCGATTGCACTGCCTGCGCTGCCAGGAGAGCGCAGATTTGGTCCATCCTGCTGTTGAGAGCAAGGATGGCCTCATCGCGCTCCCTGTACGCTGGGCCCAACCTCCTTCGCCGACAGCGCGGCGGGGAGGAGGCCAGCAAAGACTCAGAATAGGGGGAGGGAGCCCAGGGGGTCGCTCCGCCGCTCTTCCTTGTCGCTCATGTGCACACGTGGGGGGGTGCGCACAACCGTAGCAGGTGTGGTAGCGGCAGTCGGCGTAGCTGCGGGAGCAGGAGGAGATGCAAGCGCAGGGGGCGTGGCTGTCTCCATCCCTGCAGCCCTGGAGGAGGAGACAGAGGGGCTCGGGGAGAGGCGGAGATCCAGGATCCCGGAGGCCCCCCGGTCACTCACCGGAGTGGGGGATCTCTGGACGCGGCTGCGATTGTGGTGGCGCCCGGTGAAACGGCAGACCACCAGACGCGCCATAGCGGACACAGAAGTCATGGCCAATCTGCGCCTGCTGTTGGAGCCCAGACAGACGGGGCATAAGACCTCCCCAAGCGGCACAGTGTCGGGAGTGAGAGGAGCCCATCGCCAAGCCGAGCACACACGCACGGGCACAAGGAATTGTGCAGCAGAGGCGCTGGTCAGTGTTTGCACCGGGGGCACACAACAACTGGAACACCTCTGCAACAAGTGGAGCGCCTAGCTGGCCCGCCGCTGTAAGTGCGTCTCCACCCGGCAATGTTTATATACACGGGGGTGCTGCGACACCAACCACACGCAACCTTGCTGTTGCCGGACTGATCACTGTGTATACCAAGCACCAGGTGCCAGGGTTTCCGGGGACACCGGGTGACGCGGAGTCCGGGGTCCGCAGGGCCGAAGGTAGTAGACCACCAGCTGTAGCGGGATCTAAAACCGAGGCACGCAAGCACGGACCGGAAGGGCTAGCAGTGCTCGTTCTCAGCGAACTGAGAGAGTGAGATCTCCTATAGCCGCAGCTGTGGGCTGTAGTGCGGGTGCCAGCCGGCAGAGGAGCACCTCTTACAACATACCGCGGCTCAGGCCAGGCAGCTGGGCTTCGGATTTTACTGCCGCTGCTAGTGCTCCTGCTGTGGAGGAAAAAGCCCTGTGGACAAAAATCCAACACAGCAAGCAGTCGGAATACATAAGGCACTATATAAACACGACTATTATTTGTGCTATTTGTAGCTGAAACTGAAACCGAAAGAGCGGAAGAACAGAGTCAGATTAGCTATCAATAATAACTAATAGTACAAATAGACACAACAAGTAAATGGTGGTGACAGCGCAGCCGTGAAGTCAGCCAACCGAACAGCAATAATAATTATTGTAAACAATAATAATACGGTCTAATGCACAAACAAAACACAAAGAGCTTACGTTCTCGGTCTGGGCGAAGTGGCAAAAGAGGACGAACCTGTGCTGACATCATGTTTTATAGAACAGGATGTGGGAAGGGACCTGTTCTGAGTGACGAGCACAGGGGCCAATGGCAGCTTTGATAGAGTGACGTTTCGATCAGGTTCCTATGGCAGTGCGCAGAAACCCCTGCACCTTGGGCAGTGCTTCCGACTTGAAAGATAACTTTGGTTTAGTTTTCATTATTGCCATTATTGTTTTATTGCTCTAGAGCAGATATGGGGGTAGACAGTCTGGCTAGAGGTCCTCTTCCCTGTGAAATAGGAGTGGTGTAGTTTTAGGGTGACGGGGGATCCCGGGAGACACAGCCTGAAATCTTTAATGCGCCTTAACTCCTCCGAGCCTCTCATCCCCTCCATCCAGCCATCTGATAGCTGACAGTCCATCCTGGCGCTGACGCGGCCACTGCTGACCACCGCTCTGTTCTTCCCCCAAGTTGCTGCTGCCCTTGCCTGCATTTGCCTTCCTTTCACGTTGCGCTATTTTAAAATCCAGCACATGATCAGGTTCAGATGTACAATTAACAGCATCAATCACTGGACACCACCCCCAGCTGCAAGTATATTGAGGCTCATTAACTAAACAACAAATCAATTAACTCATAATTATCCCAAACCAATATAAAGAACCATACATCAAATCCAAATCTAAATTGACCCTCCACTTTGAGCTGCATCTGCGGTCAAAGGAAATTATTTGGCAGCGTGCACACAGACCCATGAGAAAGTAATGATAGTAGTAGTAGTAGTAGTGTGTTTCTAAGCAAGTTCATGTGACAGCCCAGTGGGATTAAAAGTAGGGGGGAGATGTGATGGTAATGTTTAATTGAGCTCTATTATCTCAGTCCCTCCTGCTTATAATCGTCCCCATCTTACCACTCTTCGTGCTGGCCAATTAACACACTGTGCTCTCGGGGTGAACCCTTCTCTCCCTCAACAGCAAAGATATTTCATAATCATCGGGCCTCACTGTTGTTGCCCTGCTGCTGTATGAATGTCTTCACATTGGTCAGGTGGGCGATGGTGCCGGCCACACAGGTGGGGCAGAGAAGATGGGAGCACAGAGGATCGAACCCTAGGCTATCGGTGTTATCGACACATGATCAAAACAGCTGAGCCTCACAGCTACCTAGTATCTATATGTTTGGATCTGTATCTCAGATTAGTGCTGCATCTAATTATACATGACCAAGAGAAACTCTGCCCACTCAGCATGTTTTGGGCCTGGACTGGGATCAGTGGATGGTTTGTGTCACAGTCTACCATCACAGTGATTTAAAGAGTTCTTGGATTAAAACAAAAAACAAAAAACCTTGCCTGACCACCAAGGTTATACATGCATCTTGATCTTGAATATTAATTATGATTAATGTGGTTTTATAAAGTCCTACTGCATAGGTTATTAATAAGCACGTATTTGCACATTTTAGAAGTACGATTTACTCCGAGATCATTCATGTCGAGGCTTTTTCCATATGTTTACTCCTTATTAAACCTCAGCAAATATTTTGAATGTAATCAAATAACACACATGGGGGTGAGATTGATGTGTTCATGGTGAATTGAGCATTAAAATCAACCATAACCTCTGAATGAAACTTAGACTTTTCTCCTTACACAGTACTTCATACATACAGTGGCTACTGAGCCACCCAGGGATGAGTTTACAAATAAAAATGCATAAATATGTAATCTTTATTCTAACAGATTTAGTGATTTATTTTAAGCCTCAATGATAGAAAGTCCAATACAACACAAGGACAAGCTTGCATGTGCGTCCGAGGGAATCCGGCTCCTAGCCCAGGTCAGGACGCACCAATCAGACGAAGATCTACTTGCTGTTATTCGACAAGAGGATTATAATTGTGCGTCATCTTTAATTTTTTTTTTTCATTTGTCCTGTTGCAGATTAAGGAGCTGGCTTACACTTATCTTAGCCTTGGAATTGCAAAGAAAATATGGCTTCATGACCATTTAAAAACTGAAGATTATGGGGGGACTCTGCTTATAGATATAATCATATTAAAACTCTCCATGGACTATTCTTTTCTTCTCACACTCAAGGGTATAAATAGCTAATCTGCCTAGTCATATGTTGTCCAGTTCTGACCAGTCACTTGTCCTGTCATTGCTCTTTATGTATGTTTTTTGCAAATATTCGGTTGGATTACTAATTTAATCATTGTAGGTTGTGGTTTGAGGCAATTATCACAATATTCAAAACAGAATAATAGTAGTAATAACATGTTTTACAGAATATTATAAGTATATAGTGAATGTGTATTTAAATGTCATTTTGAACTTTAGAGTTGATAATTTACACTCACCTAAAGGATTATTAGGAACACCATACTAATACTGTGTTTGACCCCCTTTCACCTTCAGAACTGCCTTAATTCTACGTGGCATTGATTCTACAAGGTGCTGAAAGCATTCTTCAGAAATGTTGGCCCATATTGATAGGATAGCATCTTGCAGTTGATGGAGATTTGTGGGATGCACATCCAGGGCACGAAGCTCCCGTTCCACCACATCCCAAAGATGCTCTATTGGGTTGAGATCTGGTGACTGTGGGGGCCAGTTTAGTACAGTGAACTCATTGTCATGTTCAAGAAACCAATTTGAAATGATGCGACCTCTGTGACATGGTGCATTATCCTGCTGGAAGTAGCCATCAGAGGATGGGTACATGGTGGTCAAAAAGGGATGGACATGGTCAGAAACAATGCTCAGGTAGGCCGTGGCATTGAAACGATGCCCAATTGGCACTAAGGGGCCTAAAGTGTGCCAAGAAAACATCCCCCACACCATTACACCACCACCACCAGCCTGCACAGTGGTAACAAGGCATGATGGATCCATGTTCTCATTCTGTTTACGCCAAATTCTGACTCTACCATCTGAATGTCTCAACAGAAATCGAGACTCATCAGACCAGGCAACATTTTTCCAGTCTTCAACTGTCCAATTTTGGTGAGCTTGTGCAAATTGTAGCCACTTTTTCCTATTTGTAGTGGAGATGAGTGGTACCCGTTGGGGTCTTCTGCTGTTGTAGCCCATCCGCCTCTAGGTTGTACATGTTGTGGCTTCACAAATGCTTTGCTGCATACCTCGGTTGTAACGAGTGGTTATTTCAGTCAAAGTTGCTCTTCTATCAGCTTGAATCAGTCGGCCCATTCTCCTTTGACCTCTAGCATCAACAAGGCATTTTCGCCCACAGGACTGCCGCATACTGGATGTTTTTCCCTTTTCACACCATTCTTTGTAAACCCTAGAAATGGTTGTGCGTGAAAATCCCAGTAACTGAGCAGATTGTGAAATACTCAGACCGGCCCGCCTGGCACCAACAACCATGCCACGCTCAAAATTGCTTAAATCACCTTTCTCTCCCATTCAGACATTCAGTTTGGAGTTCAGGAGATTGTCTTGACCAGGACCACATCCCCTAAATGCATTGAAGCAACTGCCATGTGATTGGTTGGTTAGATAATTGCATTAATGAGAAATTGAACAGGTGTTCCTAATAATCCTTTAGGTGAGTGTATATTATAGAAGCTAGAACATGATTTTACCTGGGGTATTAAGATAGAATGGACTGTTTAAGCCAGGGTATTTAAAAATTGTGAATATATTTACTGTGAAATACTATTATAATTAATTACATGTTTATATTTTTGAGAACAATACAAGCTGGCATTAGCACTATCTTTATACTGTATATCCTGGTCTCTGGTCTGTTTTGTTTCTATGCTTATCTAATTACTGCTCTTCCTGAATCTATTCCATTGGTCAGTTACGTTGTTAGAGTGTTCCATGCTAAGCACATGCTACATATTGCATGGGCTATATGTATTCAGAGACAGTATCAAGTTGTGGTAAAGGCTGGCAGGCAGGAGTCCCTGAACGACATTTGTTTAGCCCCAGTTTGGAGTTTTCTTGAAGAAACTGATTATGTAACTGTCATTACATAATCACCCGATACAGATTTTACTGACCTTAATGATCATAGTCTCTGAGCTGTGGCCAGAGGTCACTGGCCTCTGGCAAACTCCATGTCCCATCCTCCATCACAAATGGGAACATTGAGAAGCCATGCTCTGTGTCCACCCACGTGGCTCGCTTGACCTTTGTGTAAGAAGTCTGTGATGTGCAAACAGAGCATGTGCTGTATACAATTAATACAAAGACACAAGAAGCTGTGTACATGGGACATCGAAAGACAGAGGGGACTGAATTACATAAGACCATGTCGGTGCTTTGTGGCTGTTTCTTAAATGTTGCTCAAAAGTAACAGAATCAACAGGAAGAGTTTGTTTCCCCTCACAAACCGGCTATTATAAACCCAAAAGGGTGTATTTATTCGTAAATGGCATGCAGAGGGGAACTAATTCTTCATGAATGCCACAGGAACAACAAATTAACACCTTAAGCAGTTCTGCTGTTACTCACGTGTATAACAAGGCGAGGGACAGGGTTCAGGACAGGGTTAGAGATTAGGTTTGGGATCAGGGCTTTGACATGTGATCAGCATCAGAACTCAGTGGAAGTGCATGAGGCATTCATATGTTATTCATACATTAATTATTTAAGCATAGGTGCTAATTAGTGCAAAGTGTTACCACTATAATATGTGTACAAGTTCCTGTCATAATTTATTCATCTAGGTGCAGAATATACAGGGACAGGTGGATATCACCATCATTTCTGTGTTGGAGTACATAAGAACATAAGAAAGTTTACAAACGAGAGGGGGCCTTTGACCCATCGTGCTCGTTTGGTGTTCATTAATATCTAAGTGATCCAAGGATCCTATCCAGTCTATTTTTAAATGTTCCCAAACTTTCAGCTTCAACCACATCGCTGGGTAGTTTATTCCAGATTGTGACGACTCTCTGTGTAAAGAAGTGTCTCCTGTTTTCCGTTTTGAATGCCTTGAAGCCCAATTTCCATTTGTGTCCCCGGGTGCGTGTGTCCCTGCTGATCTGGAAAAGCTCCTCTGGTTTGATGTGGTCGATGCCTTTCATGATTTTGAAGACTTGGATCAAGTTCCCACATAGTCTCCTCTGTTCCAGGGTGAAAAGGTTCAGTTCCCTCAGTCTCTCTGAGTAGGACTTTCCCTTCAGACCTGGAATAAGTCTGATTGCTCTCCTCTGAATTGCCTCTAAAGCAGCGATATCCTTCTTGAAGTGTGGTTCCCAGAACTGTACACAGTATCCAGATGAGGAGTAAGCAGGAATAAACCCTTCAGTATTCATGAGGCATTTTAAAAGCTGTTTTTCTGGTGTCTTACAACATGGAACCTACATCTGCATAACTTCGCAGTGGAGATAAGATCATATCAGACCAGAGTTAAGGGCAAGAGGTTATTTTAGAGACGTCGGTAATGAGTTTTAACCAAATTACAAAGGTGTGTTTTAAGTCAAAGTGTAATGGGTTTTAAAGCATTGTAGCCACATACATCTCCCCATAAGCCTCTAACTACAGTACAAATACGCCTTACATAATGATGATGAAATAAGGACAAATCAATGTAACCCTCTAAACAGCAGTGGCTCCGAATCTTGTGCTTAAGTCATAATCTTTGGCTTCGTCCCTAGCCAGATATGTCTTCGCTGCCATAGGTTACAGTCCCAAATTAAAATAGCATATTGTGCCAATTTTTGAGATTTACTGCCAGAGGAGGCTGCACAATATCATTAACTTTCTAAGAACTAAGGATTTGTTCAGTTAATATCGAGATTGTGAATTAAGCTGCATAAATCCTCCATCACACTACGCTCAGCTTTACAGGAATAATGTGTGACGCCTGCGAAACAACTCGCTAGACACCAAAGAGATAACACACTCTCTTGTAGAGATACTTCAGTGATAACAGCATCGAAACGAATCTGCTTTAATCCAGTCTATTCTTTCTCCACACTTTCCAAGCACAGGCAATTCCCTCTGTCCAGAAACCTGCATGGAGTTAAATAGCATTTAAGCCTTTTGTTAGTAACTTTAATATGTTCAAAAATAAAACTGAAACACCTAAATATACCCAGAATTAAAAACGTACCACAAAAAAAGCAGGGACTGCCAATATTTCTTTGTCTTAAATGCATTGTTGACATATTTTTAAGACTCACTCTATGCATACTCAATATGCCGAAGAAAATAATATCTTTCAGCAAAGAGGAATGTTTCTATTGTTTTCTTGCAACAAGCCAAACTGCTCTATGAATGTTTCTAACTACTGCAAGTTTCCATCGCAAACAGTGCAGCTCCAACATTACAATATGATACCAATATAGGACTCCCTTCACCTAAAACATTTAGAAATGTCCAGGTTCTGTGGTGAGGTTAAACAAACACAGCTTACATTTTAATAATTCCTTGTGGTTAATTAGGGTCCTTGATCCAAATAAGGATTGGACGTTTGTATTCCTTTTTTAGAAATCACTTTCATCAGGCCTTGCAGACGTGCCTAGTAACTGAGAGAGTCACCCATAGTTTACAAAACAAATACGCAAATCAATGGATCGAGAGAGGTCAGAGGTCGCTACTAATTAAAGTGCAGAAGGCCTTTGTAGTGAAACGAGGGTTCTTATCAAATCTTGATTAGAAGGCTGCCATGGTTACAGAAGGAAAAACAGTGTTTTGGACTCTTGCATGACATTTAATCCCAACTCCTGAGAAATTATTATTCAAATGAGCTGCGGAAAAGCTTAACTGAGCCCTCTTTCAAAGACACTAAGGGAGGCACATGTATTTAATATTAAAGATGTGCCATATTTGAACTCCTTTTCTCTCAGTCTGCGTATCTGAATAACATGACTGTACCTTACATAATTATATTAAAAGGGGAGACTCACACACATGAGAAATACTAACAAATGCATTTGAATAGCGCATATTAGAGATTCATCCATTCAATATTTTCTTTTATGCACTCATGAAAATTAAATAATACGATCAAGAACAAATAATTACCCCTGAACCACAATTTACTCTACAGAACAACTATTCTTTCTGAATGTTACAGTTGTATAATCCTTTTTTTGTATTTCGTTTCCCTGTGGGACGGCTCTGTCCAAGTCACTTTATTACATTGTTAAATTGACTGGAAGAAATCTGGCAACTGTGCAACTGGACATGGACTGGGAAAATTACCATTATTGATCTTGGGATTGTTCGGAGACTTCATGGATCAGCTTTAGTGCAGGGTAATTCTTTTGACACCAAACTGATTATTCTCACTCCCAGCTGCTTTATCTAGTTTCGTTGTGGTTGAAAGCAAAAGACAACAGAGAGGAAAATGCACCAATTCCATGAAGATGGAGAATTCCTTCAACAAGGTTTAACACCAGAGGTTTTCAATAGGAACTTTTCCCTCACAGTAGGAACCAATATCCCTATGATGACTATACCAGTTAGACACAGAAACACAGATTTGTGATTTTAAACAATAAGCTGTTCTCCTAAAATATACACAGACTCCTGCTTCCTCCTTTACTTTGAAATGTGATAGGTAAATATTGGTACTACAGCAAATGCTCTTTGACTCCACCCTGTTTAATTAAAGACACTAAGGGACCTATAGACCTACAGACAAAGATAACATGAAACCTCTGATAAACTCTCATAATGCATTGTGCGAACACCAGAATAATAGTGTTGGCCGCTCCTGCAGATAACTTCTTCCTTACCCCAGAGCTGGCATCATCTACTCTTCACCCCAACCCCCTGAAACAAGAGCTACATCCTGTTCGCCAGGGCAGGATACTGGCAGACTTACCGCACGCTCTTTCTGTTTTCATAACCTGGGCCGCTATTCCTCTCGGTATACAAACAGTTCCATTTCTGCAGCCCTGGTAGAACCGGATCTGCCGTTGACGTCTCTTGTGGTTACTAAGGAAATGATAGGTAATTTCTTCCTGAAGACTACCTTTCTCTCTCTCTCTCTCTCTCTCTATTGGTGTATTTTTTCTCCAGCCACCATGTTTCATGGTTGAGGCGTTGTATCAAAGTTAGGAAAGGGAAAAAAAGTGTAATATAGTCTCCCTTCCTAGACAGCTCGGCTTTTATTCTCTAGCCTCAGTGACGTCTACTGCTTGACATTTTTTTGATCTGATGGTGGTAAAGTTGCCTTTTGGTTAGCGAGAGAAGATGACGGGCCAGGAATTTGGGGGGGATTTTATCAGACTTGAGAGGCTGCAATTCTGCTGACATGCAGATTGAGGCTGCAAACTTGTAGACGTTTACTCTGGACCAAGTCACTACTTTAGAGGAAAATCAAAAAAAAGAAAGAACTTCTTATCGCACAGAAATTGTCAAATTGTGATTGTGTCTGATTAGGGCAACATTCGTAAGACTATCCAAAGGACTTTGTACAATGGATCCAATGATGCATTTATTTAATTTTTTTAAGTACATGAAAAAAGAAAAAAACAAGTATGAGCATCCCTATCTCACCTTGCAAACGGAGTCTGTAGTTGTCGTACGACCGTGATACATCAATTTTGTAATCGAAATTTCTGAGCTTCCAAATTTCTGCAAACAGAAAATCCAACAGGATACTTTTAAAACTGTGAAAACCCCACAGGTGCTTTATACTATAAAAACTACAGTCCACTTCATCTGTCTTTTTGCTGTTGATGAGGCTCACATTGAGAATGTGCTGTATTTATGGGTGTCCATTGGGAACTTGTCCCACTGCAACTGTACAGAATCATCCTTGTGAATGATGTTGGAAATCTTTGAAATAGTCATGTCAAATGACAAGAGTCCTATTAGAATGACAATTTCAAACTCAAAGGCAAGAGATGAGATTGACATCTCACAGGGAGCAGATTTACAGCAGAATGTGTTTCTGTGACCGAAACAGGCAAGAGAGGTGAAAGCATTTACAACTTAGGTAATTTTTTCCCCTGAAGAATATTACTCAGAATCTTACATTGATTTAAGTTCCACAAAGAGTTGTTGCTGATGTTGATATCAAGGGCACTGAAACTAGACATGAATTTGGTGTTCGGAACAAAATTATTCCTTTATATGCGCTGGGAAACTGGCTTTTCATAATATTTTCCTAGCATAAAATAGCATTGTTGTTAGGCATCAGCTTACCAAGGCAATGATACGGTGTTATTTATGTAAATACTAAATAGCACAGCTATATAATTGCAAATCTTGTTATAGCTCAGCGATTTTTCCATTGTACTGCCATTGAATCATCCAGCCAAAGGTGTCAGAATATCTGTGGTTAAATGAAAAGGCCTGCAGAATTATAACTGTTAAATCAAGACATACTGCACTTGAGGTGATAAAAATAGACCTTTATGATAAGACGGGACTTTCTATCCTTCTGTTGTATAGCAAACAAAACCACAGCTGTCCTGTCTTTGCCCAACAATAACAGGAGATTTAGAGCATCATTCCAACTGTCCAACTCTCAGTGACACCAAAAGTTTCCTCGTGTGTCACAGTCACTAAAAACAGATTTTAAAAACTGCAGTTTTATTTAAATAGATTTCCGGCTATCATTGTCTCTACACAGCTGTTTGACACAACATAAAAGCAGCTGCTCATTTGGCAATGAGGCTAAGGTCACCGCCTGAGGACTGGTATCGGGAAATCCCAGGGCCGATGCAGAGGGCATCATGGTTGGCAAAAGCAGACCATTATCTTTGCTGACTTTTCTGTAATCTAAGGCCATTTACCACTTGTGGTCCCTAAGCTACTTCCAGGTGTACCACCGAAAAGTTTCCTAATTACAGAGAGAGATCGGGTTTCATTAGTGGCACAAAGCATGGAAGGGATGGGAAGGAAATGTATCCATTGGAAAATGATTAATGTGATAGTGATTGTTTATTGAGGATACAGGTGAACATTGGAATTGCATTTTGAGTCATGTGTAGCTTTTGATCTGGATTTGTAAGAAATGGCTTGCCAAAAGTCATCTACTGTCTTAAAACATCCCAGACTATCGCCAGCAACACTATTGCTTCTCCTACTCCAGCAACTGAAAGAGGCCTGGTTACAACCCTCCCACATCTCTAGCCCTCAGGACCATGCTTAGTTCACACAATATGTCAATATAAAAGGGAAGAAACAGACAGTCACTCAAAATTATGCATTTCCCAGAACTCACGTTATTAATCCTTCAGGACATTTCGGATGTCTTTCTGGGATACTGGAGGACATGCACACAAAACAAATTAGGATATCTTACCATTTAGTTTTGCTGTTATTTAATGCTCTAGTGTTAACATGCACAAATTCACAAGAAGGAGGAAGAGGAATGTGTCAATAGACTCGGTGTGCCTCATTGCGCTGCTGGGACACCGTTTCCATAGAAGACAGCTGTGTGCTAAATTTAAAATCACTTTCCGGTCTCATCTTCAGGAAGAGAAAAAAGGCAGAAGTGTCTTCCAGTTTCCTACAATTCCAGTAAGCTTGAGCAAAGACACAAAACACAAAGCAAAACAATAAAAGAGTGTTACTGGATACAGAAGAGTTAATGGAAAGACTTTGAATAACTCCAAGAATACAGGATGCTTGCACATGCAAAAATGTTCATAATCACCAAGGGTACTATTTATTTGTGATAAAAAAAATAAACTCTGATACAAAAAGGAAAATCTGTGTTTTTCCGCCATTAACATATAGCGTTAAAATGAATTATTTCTAACCATAATATACAACACGGTATATAATGTGAAACAAAATGTTTTTCTATTCAAATCTGAATCAGGTTCAGAGCAAATAGAGAAGCATCTTCCCAATTAAATAAACAACAACAGAACAGGCTACATCATTTAAATATTTCTGCAAAATAGCCTAACAGTATTCACTATTGTCCTTTAAGAAAATCGCCATCACCTGCCCATCCTGCCCATCCTGCCCATCATGTACAAAAGAAATACAATACAAATACAAATACAAATAATTAACTACTCCAAACATTGGGCCCACATATTGGATCTTTATGGTATTTACACTGCATAAAATCCCTCTGTAATGGACTCTTTGCTCCTCACCAACATGGCCACCCATATTTCCACACAAGAAAACTATGGGCAAATTTAATTGATATTTCTGCCCTTCCCTATAACCCCTCTGTGCACTGCAATGCATTATTACAACCATAACATAAAGATTTCTATTTGTGCTTCGTTTACTTCCTTTTGTAACAGAGTACACAACATAACACCCAAACAATTGAAACACAATCACTGTTTTAAACAAAGTGATGTCCTTGCTCCATCACACAGGAGGTTTCTCCATTTGCTGTTGTTCTGTTCACAAAATAGTTGTGAACAGACATCCCTGCCACACTGCTCCTCTCCAATATTAAGAAAAAAGTCAGACATGTCTTTTCAAAAGCATGGACAAGTATTTGGGGGTTAAAATAGAGAACCCTTTATCAAAGATGTAATCTAAACTATATTGAACTGCCTCTGAGTCCTAGCTTTCAGAAGAGTCTCCCCACTGTGCTGGATGAGAGAGAGAGAGCACTGAATCTGCATTTAGAAAGAAAAAAAATGGGCATCAGGATTAATTTCAGGGTAAGGCTGGCATTTACATCCACAGCTGTTTCACTCATTAACACAGACTGCATTCTGTCAGTTAGATATTGTGTTTCACAGTTTTTAATAGTTAACTTTTAAATAGTCCGAACTCCATGGTAAACAACATGCACCTTGATGCAAATAACTTTAAGTATCTAAAAGGGCCATATATATATATATATATATATATATATATATATATATATATATATATATATATATATTTTCTTTTTCTACCACAAAGAGAAGCTGACCTTACCTGACCCCTCTAATAGTATCATGTGACTGCTAAGCACTCCTTATGGGCACAATAATATATTTTTAACACTATGTACCCTGGAAGTAACATTGAGCAATCGCCAAAACAATTATAATACCTCTTCTCTAAAAGTTTCACATTTTCTCAAAAAAAATTCTAAAAAAGTATTTTGTTGCACAATTAATGCAATTATCACAATGACCACTCATCTGAACACTTTTGAACCAAGCTACTACACATGAAAGCCCAGAGAACAACTAGATGATGGTCAAAGTGAGGTATTAATGCTGATACACACCTGTGTAGTGTTGACTCACCTGCTTGCTCTTTTTATTTATTTACTGGAGTGCCTTCCTCTCAAACCCCTAAATCCTCTCAATCCACCGTGGTTTGGTCCAAAGATATGTTCGACATAATTCCTGCAGTAGACACCAAACCTACTGACGTTTCATTTAAAATCAAAAAGGAAATGGAGGGTTAAACATTTAAATTAAGTACAAATTCATAGTTGTCTATACCTCTGCAAAAACAATACAAGTACAGAATTTAATGCTTAGACAATTTTGTACATTTTAAAGGGTGAAAACAGGGGCAGCCCTTTCCTGAGAAACTCCTTCACACTATCTGTTGTGTTTTGCCACTGCAAAACAATCAAACTATAAAACAAACCATCACATTTTCATTGTATTTTCTAGGTTGTAATTATTTTGTCTGCATTACAACTGATCAGGGTGGAGATTTATGAACTGGACATCATCTGGTCCTCATAGTGCTACACATAAACGAGTCCAGAAATTGCTGCGGTGAAATCGTACTATTTATTAATGTCAAAGATAAACCTGTTGTTGGGTACATAAAATTGACCCTCATAGCATTCCATAGTGTTGCTTCCCTTAGGACCAATGTGCCTGTGTGTCATTTTTGAGTTATTAATGTTAACAATATATTGATATTAACATTATCGTGTAAAATAACAAGCGTACACACACACATTATTATTTGTATTATTATTTGTATCATTGATGTTGGTCTTGTTCTTCTTCTTGTTAACTACATATTTCAATATGATATAAACAAAAGGCATGATCTGCACACATGACATTCAAAGATCACGGTGATGTAAGGCGCTTTTATATCCACACAACTGCTTGACCTGACCTTTCAGTCTTTTTCATGAAGGGGGCAAGGAAACAGTCAATTCAAAGTCAATTGTTTTTTATTTAAATATTTAAAGCATGTTGAAATGCAACATCCTGGTGCTCTGAGTGAGAAAAGGCAGTAAAAGAGCTCTTTTACAGAATTGTTAAAATATGCATAAACCCAGAGTTTCAGAGAGCTGAACAAACTGATCAATGGTCTGTATATGACCATCTGTGCATTTGTGTTTTAAACTTCCTTTACTGCCTTTGGTACAGACCTCAGCATATAATATTATACAGGCTTGCATTGCCACAAGTAAAAGCTGGTGGTAAGAATACAATTACTTGACAAATGATACAAGGCACAACACATGACCACTTAACAAGAGTACCAAGCAAAGTTTAACCCCTACAAAAGACACTGCAATCCTGAAAAATAAATATTTGTGTTACAATATACATCATAGAAATACTTGGGGGGAAAAAGTGGATTTTTAAATATACAATCACAATCACAAACTTCCTAAACGACACCGAGAGGACTTTATTATCCTTAAAGCAAAGAGCAAAGCTTTATTTTTTACTTCAACGTGTAATATGAAACCCTTGAAAGACTTAATATAATTGTGATGAACATGTTAAGAAAACACAGAAATTCCTAGATAAATATTCTTGCACACAAGATTCTCTAAGTATATTTCAATTCAAACAACTGTGGTGTTTTCAACTAATTGTATTTTAAAACCTTGAACCAATGTCTACTGACTGTCTTGTTTTGAATGAAGCTGCTATTTAACATGACAGGTCAGTTAATTGCAAAAAAAAAAAAAAGATCTATTGAAAAACAAAAACCCAGAAACAGCTATGAAGTTTCAATAGATCTTATTTTTTTAAATATAATTGCTAAAGTATCCACTGTCTACAAAGATTTATCATTCTGTAATCTTGTGCCCTTCACATGTCGAAGCTCAATTTTTGGATGGCGAACTAGGAATGCTTCAAACTGCCTTGCGGTGTGATTACGTCTCTGACACTGCTGTCGAGTCCTCTCCCTCACACGGGCGTTTTGCAATAAAGAAATGAAAGGTTACTTTTCATAGTCATTAAGAGTTCTCATCTTATGTGGGCGATCTGTGTCATTATAGGACCACATGACTCCTTTAGTTTGAGAGAGCGAAAGAAAGAAATCTTTATCACAGTTTGTGGAGATATATTTGCTGTCTACTGCAAGCGGTTGTCCTCATTGAAAATTAACTGTTTGCATTGAAACCCAGAGCCTCATTGTCATTTACACAGTTTATCCACGGATATCACAGACCATATATGAGTTGTGTTATCAGACGTACTGTACTCATTAATTGACATATTTATAAATAATCCAAAACTGGGCTTCAGATTTTGGAAAGTCTATACTAGTGTATAAATTATAGAGCGTGTAAGACATTTCTTAGCAGAGAGGCCATACGTTTGAGATTCTTGTAGTATTAGGTGTTAGTTTGATCGAAAATAGATCGGCTGGTGATATTATAGTTATATTGCTGGTTTGAAAGACACGAATGCCCTAAACATCTGTCAAGAGTAAAAGAGAAGATCTCTGTTGATTCAAAACCATCAGTCCATTATCACTCGCCCATCCTATTCCATCATACAACATGTGAAAATAGTACCACTCTGCTCTCACTTCTCTGAGCCCCTCACTACAAAACAACATAGTGATCCACGCCAAGATATAACAGATATCTTACCTTCCATCCATGACATCTTCTGTCATCATGTTTCTATAAAAATAACCCGTTAAATGTCAGTCCCCCAATTACTTGTTTACTGTTGCCCACAGTTTCTAGCAACTATTGTTATCCTCTATGTGTCAGATCTGCTGACCTACTTGAAACTCTGTGAATCATTGTTTATTTGGCAGTTAATTCTCTGCCAGGCTAACTTAGTAGCATTGGAAAGAATGAACTTTTGGTATTACAAAATTGGTGTGGTGCTACAATATGTGGGCATAGCTTGTCACATGCAGAAAAAAGATAAAAAGTCACATTTCTGGTCTCACTGTAACCATAAGAGTAAACTTTATGTATCTAGGTATACAGCAGTAGCTCACTCCATTGCAGATAAAGCTGGAGAAGCGGAAATTAGTTAGTACATTTAATTTGGGGAAATGTGAAAGTTAAAAGACCAGACTGAGAGAACATTATTTTCATAATTTGTTCTGTCTAATTTATTTCAATGTTTGCAATATTTATTGGATGCATTGCAAGTCTGCTGTAAGGAAAGCCATATGAAATGCATACAAAATAGTTCAGCTATATTTCAAATTATTGTGAGATTCATTTAGGAGACACATACCATTTCACTGCTTTTAATATTCCTTTAACTTATTTGTTAGATGTGATTGCATGAGCAAAAACATCACAATTTAAATATATGTTATGTTTTATTTTATTTTAACCACTGTACTTTAATGGATGACCTTGTCATACAATTTGTGATCATGAAATAGCACCCCCTGTAATAAAAAGATGACAGCAATGATCTACTTCTTCGCACAAATTCCAAACTCAGGCATTCCCAAAATCAGGGGTCATGCTTTTGTAATTTTTGTTCTAGAAATTGAAATATTTTCCATTCCAACCCCAATGAAAAAATAGCAACTTCACCAACATCCAGAATTGTTCACCCTTCCGGCTATTACCAACACACCACATGTTGCTCAATAATTGACTTCTTATTCAGTCTCTCTTTAAGCCTTAAATTGCTCCTTTGTACAAATTGATCTTTCTTGGACAGTCATAATCTAAAATATCTAATCTTCTATACATCCATGGCCTCACCAGACATTGAACCCTTATCAGCAGTCATTTCTAACCTTTGTCGTTCAAATGCAACAAAGTAGGCTGATAAATCCTTGGTGTGCCTTGTGATAAATGCAGCGTTGTTATCTTATTATCATTGTATAACATTCTATTATGTAAAGAACACAACTGTTTCTTTTTTTTTTTGTACTGCAAGGGCTTCTTGGATCAAGATATTGGACAAATCAATGAACTGTCAGAAAGTTCCAAACTTATTCTGGCGTTACACTTGCAAAGTATCCATTACAGTCGTACGTGTGCAATGAACTCAGTCTAGACTCTTTTTGGCACCGACTGGACTGCGGTGCCCATCTCCTCTCGTGTCAACATCCATAGTGTCAGCCAGTGCATGAGAGAGACACACCGTACGAGGGACCTTTCTTAAATAGATGTCCACAGGCAGGGGACAGGAACTAGGAAGACGTTAGACATGCTTATCCAAATGTCTCCACTCAACTTGAGTATCAATTTCTAATTAGTGTCAGCAGATAAAGTGTACTTGGGCAGGGCTCTGTTTACAGCTTCATGGATAAAAAAACATACTCAGATGTGTGGGTCAGCTTACCTCATACATGTTCTCTTTCAATTTCAAATAGCAATAGTCAGTAGGAATTGCATCACAGGAGCTGGAGGCTTTCGGAGACACGGGTCAAAGCTGCTGATAGTCTTTTCTGTGAGTTGATGGAGAAAGCCTGCCCCTCTGCTTGCTTCTTCTCCAATCCCCACTGAAGTGACATTCTCCTTTGCTCCTCAGCTCGGAGGGAGAAGGTTGCCTGAGCACAAACAAAGAGCTATTTTCTGTGCACAAATGACTGTAATTGTGTAATGTGTGCAACCTCCTCGCTGTGGCTGCAGTGGAAGTTGCCTTTCGCCCCTTGCTGAAGTGTCCAGAGCTCGACTTCTTGTTAATATCGCAAACTTGCTCAGCTCAGACTGCCATTGTTACAACTTTCTGACTGGGCTGTTGTATTTCCCTCTGACATGAGTATTGAATTATTGTCATAGTATCATATCGGTATTGTTCTATTTTCTCAGTTCAACCTGCTGTTGCTATTCTCTCCCGTCTGGTTGATTATTAGTATATCGGACATGTTTCTTAACCCTGTAGGTTTTTTTTCCATTTTACGTCTGTTGTGCGTATTTAGAGTACTGTTGCGGCTGGCTTGAACTCGACACAGGGTCCGATTGCATTTCAGTCCGCCATTTTACAACCCCTCAGGTTGCTGGTTGCTGTTTTTCCCATGAGCTCAAGCTAGCCTGACTGCATGTTGGACTGCTCTATTTACACTGCTACAATTGTATTTGTTTCAGTGTTTACTGCACATGTTGCTTGTTGTCTCTCTCTCCTTCTTTTGTGGGATATAGGAGGACAACAGCCTAGAGGAAGGTCAAGCACTTCTACCGTGGTCAGAAGAGCTATAAAGAAAGACCATTCCTGGCTTCCCTCTATAGCTGCAAATATAGCAGGGACCTTAGCTTGCTAATCTAATTTTGCAACTGCTATCTTGGTACCTTCGTCTGCTCTAAAACTGCCTCAATCTCACAGCTGGTCTGCTGAGCTGAGCTGACCTTACAGTGCCATAGTGCTCTATAAACCATCACACTTTTTTAGGGCTTGTGACAACTGGGTGCTGTTACCCTACCTTGGTGCAAATAACATTCTAGGAACTGATCGCATCGCCGGCATCCCCTGGCAACCAGAGCACAAGATATCTTTTCACCGCTGCCTCTCCTGTGGCCAAGGGTCCCCCAAGAGAACCCACATGACCACTGTGTGTCCTGTGTCAGACCGGCCTGCCTCCAGGATTGCACCTCGTATCTGATCTGTTCTAAGTTTCAAGCAGGGCCTCGGGAAGGTGATGGGAGAGACCTCCATTACTTCAAAAGGTTCCTTTACAGATTCTATCCCCCCTAAAGGATCGTGGCATCTCCTGCTCTGGGCGCACTGTGGTTTTTGGAGTCACCTCTGGTGACCCCTCCTGTACAACGGAAACTGTCCCACTCCTGGTCTCCAACACAGTGATCGTTCTCTCCACATTGCAAACTATCTCCATCACCCTGTCTACCATGGTCAGAGATCGCCACACTTATGGGAACCATAAATAAGTTAATTCAGATCATGACAGGACAATAAGCCATGTTTGCCAGTTTTAAAAGCAGCTCCATCCTCCGTGGTATCCTCTCTGACCTCTCCACCTTTGATAAAATCTGACACAGAGGATGTCCAGTTAGACATGGATGCCTGTGTCAGCAGCCCCACCCTGGAACTGGGGGAGGAAGTGCACTCATCAAAGGCTTCAGGTTTTTCCTTCACCTTCCTTGAGATGGATACCTGCTATCTCAGGATCCCAGTGACCAGCTGAAGAGAAGCCCATGCACTCCCTCTTCGAGAGGTCCAAGGTTTGCAGGCTCCCCCTCTTCCTTGACTTCAGGAAGGAGATGTGGGTATCCAGGAGCACCTATGCATGAACTCTAAGCATCATTCCAACATGTGGACTCTGCCATTGCCTAACTCACACAGGCCTCCCCATTGTCTCATGCCATCAAGAACAGAGCTTGTCCTAATAGCCACATAACAGAGGTCCATCTCAAGATTGCCTCCAGAGAGACTGCGCCTGGACTCTGTGTCCAGCACTTTCACCCGCAATAGGTTAAAAGGGCCATGCGCTGGTCCAAACAGAACAATTGCATAGATCGATCACCAATCTACACCCCCCAACAGAACGAATTTGAATTCTGCTGTGGGCCCACTCACTCCTGGCCTCTCTTAGAGCGTCACATTTACTGGACAAGACCAACCTGGCAGCAGACTTTCTCTCTAGAGAAGAGTCAGCCTCATCAGAATGGCTAATCCACCCAGCTGCGGTGCGATTCATGTGTGATAGCCTCAGCAGGGCCTGCATCAATCTCTTCACCTCGCAAGAGTGGGTACACTGTCCACTGTGGTTCTCCATGATAGACAAGGGAGAGCTAGCTCACGACTGGCCAAACAGCCTCCTGTATCAATTTCTTTATTTCCTTCTTTATGATGGATAATATCTGTCCCATGCTTGTTTTAATGGTCGTAAAGATGCGTTAAAATTTTCCAAATTAACAATCCTAATGCAACAGTTTAGCTAGCTTCTTTACTTGTGTGTGTTAGAGTGGCCTTGGTGTATTCCCACAACACAAGCTGAGCACACTAGCCTGTGGTCATATAGCCAGTCTGAGAAAAGATAGAACATGTTTTTTTGTTGAAAGGAGCAATGTGATTACAGAGCTTTAAAACATTGTGGTCAGGACTCTAATACACCCCTCTGCTATGTGTTTAAGAGTCGGCCTCAGGACACCAGCTGCAGTGCTTTTGTTTTCTCTTTTTACTTTAATAATTATGATTTTTAAAGAGGGAAGCAGTGACTTGTTGTAGCTATTATTGGAACTGACCTGCTTTGTGTGCAGATGTAAGGGCTTGAAACCAAGGATGTTTCAATGTAATGATCCCTATCAGAGTCTGGCAGAAAAGGACTGAATTCTGTCAACACATGGGTACGGTTTTATTTGGAGCTTCACAATTGAGGATTGAACTGATCTGTAGCTGGCTCAGTAAATTACATTCTATAATGAGAGAATTTGTTATATATAAATATATAGAGAATTTCAAACTTATGAAATCAAGGAGTTTGTAGGAACAGGTTGGATAAGAATAGCCAAAGAAAGTGCTCACTTGTGCTGGTGCGTTCTTGACAGGGATGTCGTAGCTGAGACGTTGGATGCTAGACCCTAACAAAGACACAGCAGGGTTGAGGATTGTGGGTGTGTGGAGCGCAATGGGGAAGCGAAGAGACATTTAATTAATGCATTGGCAGAGGAAGAGTTATGTGTGTGACAACCAGAAAGTCTAGTCTACAGCCAAGAGAATGAATGGATGCTAAACGTATATACATACATACGTTTGTGTCTGCTTCCTAGACCCCGTCACAGAACAAGCCCAGCACCGTGGATATCACCCCAAGGTCCCACAAATGGTGGAGAATGCAGGCAACTTGCTGCGGTTTGGCAGATTTTAAAATAGACAACAGCACCTTATTATACAGTGCTTACTTTTCTTTATTACATAACAGATGTTCAAAGAAAAGTTATATTTTATCAGTATCAGTTGGATACTGGTGAACATGTGAGCTGCTGTGTTTGTCCCACTATAATCTCCACCAGGGATGGACTGGGACCAATAAACGGCCCTGGACTTTTACCCAGGGGGGTGACGGCTGGTGAAGTCTGGGTCCCAATAAAGTGCAGTCTGGGTTGTGGGGGAGAGGGTGGTTGCCAAAGTGTTGTTCTGGGTGCCGACAATGTGCAGTAAGGGGGTTTGCTGGCCCACCGAACTAAAACATGGACTGGCCCTTCTGGCATTTGCCAGACAGTCCGCCTATGACCTCCACTCACTTTAAGTCTCTCAGAGACCGTGGTAGACCCTGAAGTTATGTATCTTGGTGCGGAAGGGGATAAGAGGTGTCTTCTAGCCTCTAGCCAATCCCATTAAGCAGATTAGTCCTAATGAAGGTCACAATGCAGCAGCCAGCTGATTCTAACAATAGTCCTGGAGTTTCTGCTTCTGCATACATCAGCATAAACTTTCCCTTGCCATTGACCCTCGACCTGGGCAAGCTACACGACATTTACAATCCCCAGTGGCCCACTTTCTGAATCAAACCTCTCTCTTAGTGTGCTTGCAGGACTGTGGCAGAAGATTCTGTGACTCAGGAACATTTTCTTGCCAACTGTGACACAAAGCTGTGTAATGCACTTTCACTTTCTCCCTCCTTTAAAAATTAGAGAGAAATGGTACTGTTTTATAAAAAGGAAAAGAACGTGACACCTGCAAATACAATCTTAGCAAAGGCAAAAGAGTCAATATAAATATGAGATTTATATTTAACGGTCAACTATGCAAATTCAAAATGCCCTCACAAGGTAACCAATATAATTTTACAGGTTTTTTTTATAATTATTGTCATTCTAAGATATGAAATAATAGTTGAATATCACAATCATATATACAGTGCCTTGTGAAAGTATTCACCCCCCTTGGCATTTTTCCTATTTTGTTGCCTTACAACCTAGAATAAAAAAAATTGGGGGGTTTGTATCATTTGATTTACACAACATGCCTACCACTTTGAAGATGCAAAATATTTTGTATTGTGAAACAAGAAGTAAGACAAAAAAACAGAAAACTTGAGGGTGTGTAACTATTCACCCCACCCCCCAAAGTCAATACTCTATAGAGCCACCTTTTGCAGCAATTACAGCTGCAAGTCTCGTGGGGTACGTCTCTATAAGCTTGGCACATCTAGCCACTGGGATTTCTGCCCATTCTTCAAGGCAAAACTGCTCCAGATCCTTCAAGTTGGATGGGTTATACCACAGATTCTCAATTGGATTGAGGTCTTGGCATTGACAAGGCCATTCCAAGATATTTAAATGTTTCCCCTTAAACCACTTGAGTGTTGCTTTAGCAGTATGCTTAGGTCATTGTCCTGCTGGAAGGTGAACCTCCATCCCAGTTTCAAATCTTTGGAAGACTGAAACAGGTTTCCCTCAAGAATTTCCCTGGATTTAGCGCCATCTGTCATTCTTCAATTCTAACCAGTTTCCCAGTCCCTGCCGATGAAAAACATCCCCACATCATGATGCTGCCACCAACATGCTTCACTATGGGGATGGTGTTCTCGGGGTGTTGGGTTTGCGGCAGACATAGCTTTTTCCTCGATGGCCAAAAAGCTCAATTTTAGTCTCATCTAGTACCTTCTTCCATATGTTTGGGGAGTCTCCTACATGCCTTTTGGCGAACAGCAAATGTGTTTATTTTTTTCTTTAGGCAATGGCTTTTTTCTGGCCACTCTTCCATAAAGCCCAGCTCTGTGGTGTGTACGGCTTAAAGTGGTCCTATGGATAGATACTCCAATCTCCGCTGTGGAGCTCTGCAGCTCCTTTAGGGTTATCTTTGGTCTCTTTGTTGCCTCTCTGAGTGATGCCCTCCTTGTCCATGAGTTTTGGTGGCGGCCCTCTCTTGGCAGGTTTGTTGTGGTGCCATATTCTTTCCATTTTTTAATAATGGATCTCATGGTGCTCTATGGGATGTTCAAAGTTTCAGATTTTTTTTATAACCCAACCCTGACCTGTACTTCTCCAAAACTTTGTCCCTGACCTGTTTGGAGAGCTCCTTGGTCTTCATGGTGCCACTTGCTTGGTGGTGCCACTTGCTTGGTGGTGCCACTTGCTTGGTGGTGCCCCATCCTCGGTGGTGTTATAGACTCTGGGGCCTTTCAAAACAGGTGTATATATACTGAGATCTTGTGACAGATCATGTGACACTTAGATTGCACACAGTTGGACTTTATTTAACTAATTATGTGACTTCTGAAGGTAATTGGTTGCACCAGATCTTATTTAGGGGCTTCATAGCAAAGGGGGTGAAAACATACGCACACACCACTTTAGTTTTTTGAATATTTTAAAACAAGTAATTTTTATAATTTCACATCACCAATTTGGACTATTTTGTGTATGTTCATTACATAAAATCCAAATAAAAATCCATTTAAATTACAGGTTGTAATGCAACAAAATAGAAAAAAATGCCAAGGGGGGTGAATACTTTCACAAGGCACTGTATTATTTAAACATTTAATATCTTTAATCGTCTTTATAGTACAGTACATCATGGTATTTTCAAACATGTATATTCCAACTGATGCAGAAGATAAACATTCCTGAACGTTTCAGAACGAGTCCTTTAAATAACAGCAAACAGCTGTTACAAGCACCGAACCATCTGCCATTGTCTCTGAGGGGACAGCCGTGACACTGGCATGCTTGGCACCGAGGTGGTGAAGAAGGTATCAGGTAGCAGAAATATAGCGAAAAGCCTCTTAGCTGAGGACAGGAAACAAACACACCAGGGTTAATCCTGCCTCGCTGTGCCTGATCCACACATAGAAAACTGTTTTAATTTGGACTGTTTTTTAGATCACCGGTGCAGAGATGAGAGATTTTTGGGAATATCCTGCATGTTGCCCATTTTCTCTAATTACTCCATTTATCACACAACCATGTAGTTTTCTTATAGCACATGAAAGTGTGTGTGTGGAGTGGGGTGTCAATGTCTGGTGGTGTTTTTTTCATATGATGTACTGGGGCCACATTTTGTAGGTCAAATCCATTTGTACATCTCTCGTACTCTTACTTAAAACTCAACACTTGGCACATTTTCCACTAACATGTCAGGGAAACCATTGGTCCTAAATCATGTTATAACTCATATAAAGAGTGCATCAGCTGGACCAATGGCCATGTGTCTTTCCCCATTCCTCTTTAATAATATATCATTCAG
Organism: Amia ocellicauda; assembly: GCF_036373705.1. NCBI lineage: Eukaryota > Metazoa > Chordata > Actinopteri > Amiiformes > Amiidae > Amia > Amia ocellicauda. The sequence goes on along the minus strand of NC_089854.1, from coordinate 23,554,861 downwards.
AAATGCCATGGAAATTCAACTTGAAAAGTTGTAACGCTATTGGAAGCATAGTACAAATCACACGAGTAGATGGAAATGTATCCTTGTATCTAATCTAATACATGAGAAAGTCTTTGGAGGAGACCATTATGTGGCTCAATATGGGATGAAACTGGCACTAGCCATGTGAAACTGCTGATCTGTTGGATGTGGTATTTATTAAAGGTGTAAGACATGAGTGATACCGGTCTCAAAGTGCCTCACAGATCCCTCAGCAGGCAACACCTCGCCTGCTTCTCTGGGAATTTTCACAGGTCACGACTGCATATGGAGTTGACCTTTGCAAGGTGTGGCGTGTGCTGCCAGGGGCTAATCGAATTCCACTTCAACGCAACGGTCCACATGGCTGACAAACGTATCATGCAGATGCAAGTAATGTCTGATACAGTAAGTGTCGCATTAAGATATCATTTACCAAATATAATTCGATTTAGATATGCCTCGAAATACATTCGGAAAACATTCTGGGAATTTTAAAAATGCCTCCGAATGAATGTATGTCTGCAAGTGGGTGATGGCCAAAAGTCTTAGTCCACTGACACGGTTAAATTTGCATATGCAATGTATTACATCGTCCTTATTGCATGATAATTGCAGATACATGATTGCAGATGTGTAATATCTAATCTGGGCCCACCTCAGTGACAAGGGGTGAAATCACACCTGCAGCTGGTGACAGCAGCGGGCAGCCACAGTGCAGGGAAGCAGTGCAAGTGTAAAAATAAACAGTTGTTATCAGAAACTGAGCCTCATCACGTCTTCTCTCCTTGCCTGTTGTTTTGTAGTAAAACAGGAAGTTTTTCTTGTGTGCACAGGATGCCTCAGACACTCCCAGGTTTGGTAATAACTTTAACACTTAGTTTTCCCTGTCTCACACACAATCAGCTCCACATTTCCCCTTTCCACTGCTTCTTAGACATTTCCTTTCAGGCGAGGATTAGTGTGTGGGAACTGTTAACCCCTCGTCCTCTGATGACCAGAGACGGTTTCTGCAGACGGATTTATGGGCAAAGGCAACTCATCAGCCGGCGCGACAGTGTCCTATCTTAAAGGATGAGCAATGCATTACACATAATGTCTTGAAGTCCAGGTCTGGCCTAAGAGCCACTGATGGCCAATGATTTCTCACACCGTAATTATAACTTAAAAATGTAAGGCCTGCTTCTATTTCTGCTCCTGAGTTTGATGGGATCGGCTGCTCCCATTGAGTAGATCCAAAGACATTTGGTGGGTTGCCACACAGATGATGGTGCCTTTCCAAAATGTGGACGGAATTATATTCTGTAGGATTTATTAATGTGAAAGTCAACATTAGTTGACAGTTTACAGAAAAAAAAAGGTCTGCAATGGCCTTCTGCTAAGCAGTTTATTGCTGTACCAAACAAACACTTGTACTACACATACAGTAGTCACAGCCAAAGAAGATGGGGCACAACAGATTAAACAAATCCCCCCCCCATTTCTGTCATGATCAAAACAACCTATTGGGTCAGACAAATGAACTTGGTTTCATGGTAACTGCGTGCAGTTGGTGTGAGCGCACACAGCCCATGGACCTGCAGCCATGAATCATATCACATGTGGTTTTGATCACGCAACATAAAAGCAAAACTAGAAAAGAAAAAAAACAAAAACAATCCAATGCCTTGTCCAGCGAGCTCATTGCCCACACTCCAGGAGGCATATTTATATATCAACAGGCACACACACACACACACACACACAAACACACTGCACACATTGTAAACAGGATTTCACGTTTTTCCTCGCTGCAGTTTAACACCCACTGCATTCATCCCTATTTAAATAAAAAAGATGAATGGGCGTGCGGACGTCAGCGCAGTGAATCTGGTGATGAGCGGGCAGGGTCTCAGGAAGTCCCGTGGCCTTGATTCATCTCTTTCCCACTTTCTACAAGGAGGCAGGAATAGCAGCACAAACAGTTGAAGGGGGGGGGGGGGGTTGGGCGAGGGGGGTGCAGAAGGATGTTGTTTGAGGTTCAGATCCTGTTTTCTTCCTTTTTCCAAAGCGCTGCTCTGATGCAGGTGCACCCCCCACCCCTCCCCTCCGTGTGAAATGCTGCCTGGAATTACTGTCTTGAAAGGCATCGGTCTGCAGGTCTAGGGGCTTTACATAACCCCATTACACACAAGAGTTACTTATCTCTTATGATTGTTGAATACAGATAACTTGGCAGTAGTGGTCACTGCTGATTCTTAAGCTTTATTCCCCCCACCTTTCTCTTATATAAATGTTTTTATTTGCGCCTGAACGCATGGTTACTTTGCAGAACTTCCCGACCGGAGGGTTTGAATTTTCGCCCAATGAGATTCCCAGCATTGCATTAAGCCTTGCTTTTAGAAAGATCACGTCTGGAGATGGACTTTTCTTTTGTTAGATTCTTTCAACACAGGCACTTAGGATAGGATTTGAAAGTATAATACAATATCATTAAAAGGAAAGAGTCCCCGCTCCATCAGGAATGGTTTTATCGGTCAAATGTAAAGAAAAACAAAACAAAAGAAACTCATCCTCAACCAGGTCACCCATTCCTGTCAAGAAAAAACCCTTTGATAATGCAGTTTATTAACAGATTCAAAACTCAAATTCATAAGCAGATCACTAAGTGACAAAATACTCAAGTTTATTGAGTAATAGACAGTCTTTAACTTGTTTATTTTAAATATAATTAGTATAATACAAACACTCTAAAAGTCTTATTGAGGTGCATGTGTAAAAACCTATGCCATTATAGTTTGTAAAATAAAAGGTGCAGCGTAAACCCACATTTGGACACTGTTCTGTCTGTAGAGATTGTTTGATACGCTTTAATGTAAAAACACATGAATCACTGGGATTGCAGTAGTGTGCATGGCTAAGATTTAATTCTAGTTATTCAAAATGCTTTACACTTTTTGCAATGTGTAATATCCTTAATGTATACAAAGAAGAAGCACAAATTCTCAGTTCACAACGTAAATACCGCGTACTTGTTCACCCTGGCCAGAAAGTCAGGGACAGTGTGTGTTTTCTGCTCAGGTGGGGACCGGGTCTGGCATGTTTCGACCGCCCTGCAAAAGGTGCGAGTCCAAGAGTGGCACTTGAGTGAAACCTTCTGCTTCCCTCGGCAGGGCTCCGCGCCAGAGCCCAACAGCTCGGTAATATCTCACAAGGGGGAAGAGAGCCGTGCCAGGTCTCCGCCGCTCAGAGGTGAGAAAGGAAACAATCTGACGTCCAAGGGCAGGAAGAAAAACAGCTCTGTTGGCCGAAGAAGCAAGCGCTTTCCAAATGGGTTTACTGGGGGCCTTTAAAAATAAAATGCGGAGCAAGCTGCATTCCAGCGATATCCGGTATCCGAGCATAGACCAGAGCTGGCCGGGGTGAGCAGGTTTGACCTTCGGGGGTTCCGAGCCAAAGAGTGTCAGCGAGCACTGGCCACAAACCTCCGATGCTCTGCCTTCCAGGGCCAGAAAAGACCGGAATGGAGTCCATGACCCGACACGCGTCCAAAGCCTTTGTCTGAGGCCGCAATGAAAAACATGCAGGATGTCTTTCATTTTCCCAATCTATGCCAAAGCCTAGCAAGAAAACTAGATACGACTACTGCTAATGATAAACATCACATATGTCTCAGAATATTGCTATATTGTGCATGTTGGTTCCACCATGAGGCAAATGCAATGTTTGAAAAGGAATCGCAGGCATCAGTGGTTTCTGAATGGACACATGCAATGGGAGAACTGTAACAGTGCACTCTTACCCATCAGTGAACTTTGACCCTGGCCCTCATCTTTCATCTTTCAAGATTCAGGAAGGAGGAAGTGCTGAGCATCTTCCTCCACTGAGTGCAGCTCCAACACTCCTGCCGACGCTGAAGACTGAAGGGGCTAAAAATACCCCGCAGCAAAGCTGTTTTGAGATCGAGTTCAGAGGGGTGGGATGTGTGTCAAAACAGACCCACGTCAGTGCAGGAGCAGGTGGCACTGGACTGAGTGGCAGGGCCCTGTGGGTGAGGAAGGGGGCACAAGGCCCAGACGGGCACAGTCAAGTCCCGGCCAGCAGAGCCAAGGTACTGCCTATGAGGGGGAGGGGTTGGGAAAATGTTGCCATCAAAACCTTTTCATCGAGTTGTTTTGATTGGACTGTTGTTTTTTTGCTCGGGTTTAGTTTGGGGTTTCAAGAAAGGTCTACTTTTTCCATCTCAGATGTTATCCTTCTGGAAGGGTCACAGGACTGCCTTCCCCCATGCCGGTCTCATCAAAGGCAACTCAGCACTTGTCGACGGTTGTCCCTCTGGTTTTATAAATTCGTCTTAAGAGTAATTAACCTGCTTGTGGCCCGCTGGAGTGAAAGCCCAAAGAGCTGATAGGTTGAGAGAGGACTCTGAACACCAGGCCAGAATACCAAGGAAGCTTGTGTGATGCAAAGCAAAAAATGCACAATCCAACAATTGGAAACAAACAAACAAACAAACAAACATAAAATACTGCAGCATGAATGATATGACCTGCCAGATCAAATACATTTTTATGAAAACATGGAAAACTAAAACCAGGCACAGAATTTTAAGAATATATATGAAAAAGACCAATCACATGTATTATTGTGTAAAAATACCTCTTTATTGAGTTTACATCATTACAATTGCACACAATCAGATTGGGCAATCTAAAATATTCATAGAAATTTATTCACCTCTAAATGAACAGTCATTAGTCTTTGCAAATGCCTTACAGTGATGTGTAGATATGCTGAGAACTTTTATCCTGGGGTAGACTTGACACCACAGTGCCCCCTCTGTGGACTTCACACGTGCAGAGGCCATGATCTCAGGTGATTTTCGGTCAGAGTTGCTAATGGATCATGCTAAGGGATAATGCAGGGCCCCCACACCCTGCTTCTCTGCATGGGCCTCAATCTCACGACAGCACAGTGCTCTTCAACGTTGCATGCCAAACGAAAGCTGGGTCAGACGAGAGCAGACCCATGATACGCAAATACGGTTCAAATACTCATGGCCTCGAAACGCAGCTATATTTTACGTATATGGAGAACAAATTTCAAATACTTTAAACCGTAAAGGACACGTATACTTAGGTTTAATAGGACATGGACAGAATTACACCCTTTTTAGAAAAAGAAAATTAAAACAAACCCAAAAAAATGCAGTAATAAAAGTACATAGGCCTTACGGCACAAACTACACATGGAATATTCTAAAATATTTACTTCCAGTTTAGAAACCAGCAGTTTTATTTTCACTGAAGACAACATTTAAATGAATCAAAAGAAAAGAAAAACAGGCCCAGCTAAATAACCCTCAGTGAATATATCCCTATCACTTTAAATACACCAGACAATTAAGAAGTGGCCCCTCATTCCTGTAAGGATGACCTATGTATTCATTGCTCATTTATAACAACTAAAGATTAGTAAAGGGGAATGAATGGGACCTTAGCTTTATTTATTGTTCTGCAGTGTCTCATTTCAACAGGTATATCAATATATAAAACACGTGTGCAAATACCATGGGACAAAATTAGATTCATAAAAAGGAACACATACATAATAACCTGGTTTATTTAATTATTTTTGTGATTTTCATAGAATAGGATCTTCATATTGGGACACTAGATTGTGTGGATTTATCGTCCAATTATACCCATTACTTGTCGTATCTCTACACCGTTCAAATCATTGTGTTTGCTTATTTGGTGCAAAAATGATAGTAAAGAGATTTAATCTGAGCGAGGGTCTGGTTTTTATTGCTTGGTAGCTTTTGAAAGGAAAAGAGATTTAAAAATTCAGTATTCCCATACATACATACATACATACATACATACATACATACATACATACATACATACATAAATACATACTTAATGTAAATAGAACCCAACTCCACAACTAAAAATACACCATTTCATTAATAGCATTTTTAGTGACATAATTAAAATCCTCCTGAGCACACTCTTAGCAATGCTTAAAATCCAGGCCTTTGGTTAAAGTGATCTATCATAACCCACGAATAGTTAAGGTTGCTCCATAGTACAGTACAAATGAAAAGAATATAGTGACTTTTCTGCATAATTTCAGTGTGATAAACCTGTTGTCATGTCATATGTAGCTTTTGTATGAAAAGAGAAATCGTACACCTCCTAATATAATACACCATACATTTTCAAGTTAGGCACCTCTTAAACCTTGAAAAGTAAACATTGTTTCACATTCACTTGATAAACTCCATTGCAAATTGGACTTTGGTACAAAGATGTACTGGATGCAAAATCACAAAGACGAGCAGAATAGACAACACTGCCCTCTTCCTACGAACAAGCAGCTCCCAAACCGAAAGCTAAATTCTACCACAGCGCTCTTGTTTTCTAACAGCCTGGGTTATTAAATAACTAGCACAAAAAAATGATAAACTTATAGTGATTTCCTGGCAAGACTGTGTCCAGCCAGGGGTCTGTGGTGATTGTATCAGCTAGGCACTGGGGAGAGAAGACAGAAATGGGGGGTGGAGGAATCCTGTACTTTAGACTCAGTGGAGGCAAACTTGCAATCAATTCAATCTCATGCATTTTGTTTTTCTTAATTATGTACTTTCTAATTTTGCATGCAGTAATGAAGGTTACGCATAGAAACACCGAGAACACATGGAACATTTGCAGCCTTAGAAAAATGGTGAGGGCCAAAGATGGTTGGTTTGATGAAGGGGCTTCATCCTGGCACACAAATACACAGCCAGCATTACACCCTTTTCCACTCAGTCTTCAAGTATTTAATGAGCCAAATGAGGGACTTCTTGTTTGCATACAAACAATAATCAAGCTCAAGTCAACAGCACAGCACGTGGAAAGAGAACAAATAAATAAAATCAGTGTATGCATTTCCCGCAAGGTGAATGTAAATATTCGCAGAAAGAGAGAGAGGTTTCCGCTTTCACAGGCACAATCTATACTTGTGTGAAATGTGGATATCGATGGATTTTAAACTGTCAAGGACTCCCTTCTCTAAGGAGCATCATTCATTTCTAAAAACACCACAGTCCTGTGAAACCATCATAGTACGCTAAAATGTCAGCTTCATTGAATACCCGATGGTGTATCCATCGGATTATAATCTTTAAAGCCCTGGTTAAAAACAACACAATAAAATAAATGTGTGTGTGTGTGTGTATATAAGATTTAGGAAACTGAGCTGAGCTGATGCAGTGAATAGATATGGCTCTTTTGCCCGTTATTCAAAAGTCGCCACAGACATTTCCTCCCACCTTCAGTGGATCTCGCTCTTTCCTCTGCGGCCGTTTGTCGGAGGTGTCCGAACGACGTCGCATCGGAAAGGAGAGGAAATGTTTAATGGCACCGACCATCCTGAAGGTGCACAGTAATCATGGTGTGAGCGCACAACGCACGAGGCAGGAACAATGGAGTTCACACTTTCATGAGAAATCACACATCACTGGCCAACAGTGCTGGGTTTTGGGCAACATAAACAGTGAAAAAAACAGGTGGGGACGTACACAACGAGCCACGGCATTGATTTGAAAGCAACAACCAAACACCACATTTAAAAAAAGACAAAAAAAAACCTAAGAAAATGAAAAAGAAAGCAGAAATCTTAAAAGGCTATTCCATCCATTTTCAGTGTAATTTTGAAAAACTGTTAAAATGGTTTTTAGGGTGCAAGTCACAAACACTAGCTAGGTGAGCCACATGATGTGTGGCAATACTCCAGATACGAATACATCAGTCCTGAATTACATGAGAATACACACATCAAAATTTAAGAGTACAAGTCTTTGGTAAATATCCCAAGCACAGAAGGCAACTCCACGAAATGTCTGCTATGGTATCAGTTTTCAAATCGTCTTGGTTTCATTACTTACAACCCACTGTGGTTGTCAATTCAGGGTTACAGTTCTTATTTTGATCCGAATTTATAGCATGTGATCACAGAGTAGGTCGTAAACCCAGTTTATGGCAAAGTCACCTGTTGGCATTTTAAACTCCGCTTTAAAAACAAGTAAAATCTCGATCTTGCTCTTTGATCAACCAGATGCATCAAACAAGAGGCAGATGCGAGTCATCAAGTGTCAACTCATTAAGACTATTATTATTATTATTATTATTATTATTATTATTATTATTATTATTATTATTTGGCCTAGCATATCTATTTTGCCAAGTATAGGTTGCCCACACTTAATGGAATCCAAGGAGAACAATGTTAAAATCATTCACAGATTAAAATAAAAAGGCGATCTTCGGGATTGGTGCGAAGTAACAAAGCTGTCTGTGGAAATATCAAAATCTTTAAACCAACCCTATGCAATCTTACGGTCACCTTATACATAAAGAAAAATGTTCTTTATGGTGTTAAATATTAAGCAGAAGAACAAAACCACAACAACACAGCGTGCGAAAGAGGGAGGTAGAGTGTAGTATATTATAGTTTGCGATTGTGACCCGTCCTGTGGTACCTTTCTACAGGATCAAAACATAATTTCTCTTTAAATAAAAGCAGGGAATCGGCAAATTCCCCCTGAAAAAGAAATGGCCGCTATAATCCAGAGAGGCAGTCTGTCCTCGAGCAAATATAGCAGCTTCCCCAGCACATCACCAGACTTCACTGTTTACCATAATTATAAATACTATCACTACTATCTCTAACATTCAATAATTAGTATCAATTATATCATAGAAGAATTATTAGTATGCATTTTCACCGTGATCTCTCCAGGATAGGCTAACCAAACCCCCGCGCAGAAACTTCCCTATTGTGAGGCCTCGTTACAGAGTGAAGGCCTCAATCAATCGCCCAGGCAACCAGAGGGGATTGAATCACTTGCTAAGTTTCCTGCAGAGTCATAGGGCTCCCGCTAAACAGTTCAGCACAAAGGCAGTCTGGCTCAGCTCAATACTAACATCAGCAGATCAGACAGAGAGAGACAGATTGATTGATGTAAATAAGCAACACAAGTGTGGCACAGAATAGGAGACGACAAAGCAGCACAAGCCTCGGCCGTGTACACAACCTAATTCAAAAGCTCAAAATGTAATTTTTGTCCTATGTCAATAAACAGACCAACAGGCGTGAAGTTTGATCCATAGAATATTGAAGCTTTGCAGAGTCCAAGGTTTTGTCCTGGGGTTTAAGTTTGGCCCCGCTGCTGCTAATTTAAGGTTCCCCTCTCTCGAATTGGTAGGAATACCTTTTTAAAACATTGCAAAGCGTAACAGCAGCGTGGTTACGACTTGTCTTGCTCACTGATTTGGAGGGGATGGTTGTTAAAAAGGCAAAAAAAATAAAACAACAACCAGTAATTGCATAATAATACTTGGCCTAAAATATAACAAATACAATAATGTTTTTTATGGCTTCAAACTGTGGCACTCTCACTCTCGGATATTCAATTATCTTTCCACATCTCTGGCTGCAACCTGAAGAGAATCTGAGCCTGTCTGTCTCTGAGAGGTATTTGATTTCCGCCAACAACAACAACAAAAAAAATCAATGAGGATTTGACCTTTATCCCTGCATTGGCTGCACTCCTTCCTCAGCACACAGAAGTGGCAGTAGCAGCTGTACTGTACTACACTGACTGTACTGGTTTCTTGGGTCACCTTGCACAAAGGTAGCTGTATACTATTGTTGTGAAGTCACCATTAAAATTTTAAATATCTATTTAGGCTATGATTAAAAAAACAAACAAATAAACAAACGTATACATTCACCCACAACCCTCACTAAATCTTTACTATGTAATGCTTTCATTGTGTGTTTGTGTATATATATACATATATATATATATATATATATATATATATATATATATATATATATATATATATAGCGCAACATTTATTTTTTGTTACGTTTCCATTTTGAAACCACACAGAACAAGCATCTTCAAAACAGATTAATAAATAATAAATTGAACCGACAAAACAAAATCCACACAAACTTCATAATACCTAGCAGTGGCACCTGGAGAGGTGGGGGTGAAGGAGGGGTTAGCGCAGAAAGATTTCAATTATGAGGTTGAGCGAGCATAAAATCTATTATTTATATATATATATATAAAAATAATAGATTTTATCTATACATCTATACATATCTATATTCTTAGAAAGGCATTCTCCTCTGAATTAACCCCCCACCTGTCCCTCCCCAGCCAAGTGTCCACTCGCTGCCCCATCCAGGACACATACAGACCCTGTGTTTCAGTGATGTGCGTCAGTCCGCAGGGCAGTGATACCCCCCCCCCCTCCGCTGTGGTGTCCTTCGGGTTCCTGGATTGGCTGTGTTAGTGGAGTAGTCCCGCCTCTGCCGGGCATGTGGGCGGAGCCAGGAGCCTGCCTCAGTCTCCCAGGATGACCTTGACGAAGCTGGCAACGTCCGTCTCCTTGGCGTCGTGGGAGGTGAAAAAAGGATGTAGCTGCAAGTATTCAGAGCATTTAGAAATTAATAAATCAATCAAATCAATCAAATAAAATAGATCCTGTACAGTTAGGAGCTGGATTGGGACATTGATGCTTTAAAAAAAAGTCTCTGTTCCCAACTCATACTATTCTGGACAAGCAAAATAAACTGTATAGATGCATTGCTGAAGCAAGTCTTCCCTCTAGTGGGGAAATAAAAGAACTTCAGCTGCAGAAACAGGCCAATGCAGGGAACATGTAAACTTTTAAGGAGTTTTTTTCCAGCTGCAGTCACTGCAGGTCAATTACAGGTGACGCCGCACATTTTTCGGACTCCGACACTCGTATCTTTCACTTTACACACAAGGGTAATTAACACCGGACTCTCACCATGAGCTCTGTGTAGGTCGGCCTCTCTTTGGAATTCTTCTTCAAGCTGGGGCAAGAAACACAGAGAACAGTTTTAACTCAGTTAAAGATGTGTACCTGTACTGCACAATGTTTCTGTCATTCAAGACACCGGAGATAACAACATCTTTGAGCTGTAAAACAAATTAAATAAACAAGCAAAAAAAAACAGATGGAAAGATTAGTGCTAGGGCAGTTGTTTTCATAAGGATACCCTGGCGTTTGTTTTTCCTTTTACCGTTATTCATATTAATTCCGTTCGCAGGGCAATGATTTGATTCTTTCCCATTCATAGGCATTGTTATTATATGCATACACTCTCACACACACACATATATGTATGCATTTGTTTATTAAAAAATGGTAAATGGTAACTGCTATTGTGTCATTTGTATACAGTACACATTCAGTTTTTCCATTAAACTTATGCTCAGCTTTTTGAGGAAGTGACAAACCGTGCGCCAGACTTTTTTCTCTCCCTGCTGTGTTAGAAGAAAACCTCACATAGGAAGATGATCAAAGGTCCTCTTTTTTTAGCAAATGAAATGAGTCAAATAGAAAGGAATAAGGTCACGGCAACACATCCCCCGTCTCCCATCCTTCCTCTGTCTAATTTGGGGGGAGAGGGGAAACAAAACAAAAAAAAATACAAAAATACAAAAAAATGAAAGGCAAACAAAAACAAAACAAAAAACCCTGAATTGAGGATGTAATCACAGCTGGCAACACCTTGCGTACGGGGGCGCTCTATGAATATTGTTTTGTTACAGGGGAGATGAGTGCGGGACGGTGAAGTCATCCCTGCCTCACAGGAACCGTGCGAAACGACAAGGACAGGAAGAGCTGCTCAGAGAGAGGGACGTGCTCTGGGCAGGCATCCCAGTGTGGCACGATCACTGCGAATCTTTCCAGATACTCACTCAATGGAGCGGGGACACTCAATACATCTGGCTGCTGTATATTTATATTGTCATTATTCATATTACGGAATTGCGACTGGTAAACACCAGCAAAAAACTAAAACGGAACAACATCCTGGTTTCCTGGCTGCCAGAACACATCCCATAATGCACCTGGTCATCCCTATGACAACTTTTCAGACTGCGTGTGTACTGGCGTCACACTGCACAGAAATGTTCTAAAGGTTTAGGATTAATGTATTCTCTTCCTTCCGTGTCTCTCAACAGAAATCCTATTTCATCTTACTGGGCAACTGCGATCACTGTATGGAGAAGCTGTTTCCGGACATCAATTCGAAATAAAGTAAAAGATAAAAACCTTGGCTTCAAGAAAAGTAAAAACATAGAATAATACAAAAGCACGATTTCACAGATGGTTTGATACTTGGGGGACCTTTTTAAAAAGATAATCAGATTATCGATCTATAGATATAAATAAAACAATACATAGCATGAAATAAGATCTCTGTCGGTCTGTGTAGAGAGATACAGGGAAAGATATTGCTCACCACTGGGAAGCGAAGTCCACAAACTCTTGGGAGAAGCGGTCGGCGGGGAGCTGGGGGGACGGCTCCTCCACCACCTGTTTGAGCTGCTGGAACGGCGTGCCCCACGAGTCGTAGGGGAAGCGCAGGATCGCCAGCTCAATCTGAAGGACAGGAAGAGACAGGTTACACTGGGACATACAGCCCGTCCACAGTCCACAGTTAGCATTCAAAAGCCCTGTGGCTTCAACCGGAAAGCGCAGCTCTGGAGGCTTCTCACATCAAACTGGATATGCAGACATGGAGACAACTTAAAACTGCCGAGAGGTCAGAGATCAAAGCTCGCTGCCTACCATGGTGATTCCTAAACTCCAGATGTCGGATTTGACGTTGTAGCCTTTCTGGTTCAGTTCTGGGTTTATCCTCTCAGGCTGCAGCGAAAAGTATAAAGAGGAAACATTTAGGTTGAAGGTTGAGGACAATGTTTTGATACATTAGGATGCAAAGACGCAACACCTTAAATCTTTATTTTTTCTTTGTTTTCATCTCAGCCACTGCCCACTCACCGCCATGTAGGGCTTGCAGCCAGCATCCATGGTCTTTGCCACGGAGTCCACCAGGTAGCCGCTGATCCCGAAATCACACATCTTGACCTGGCCCTGCGTGTTGATGAGCACATTGGAGGGCTTCACATCTGCACAGCAGCAACAGAGAGGCGTGTCAAATCACAGCTTTGTGGGCTGGGCTACCTTACATTTCTCACATGCCTAAAATACAGCACGAAATTCACCAGAGAATACGCTGCAGGAAAAAGATGTCGCTTCAGTCAGGGTAGGTCCGCAGCCCACAGGAAATACAGTCACGCCTGGATTTGCACAAGAAACTTCCCACTTCCCCCATGTGTGCAAATCTGACCATGTAAACGCAACCCCCCAGGCGCAGAAACTGTCGCCGGCATAAGGTACAGAGCACACTGCCCCGCCTGGTACATGAGCGATCATCAGCCCTCTCTCACCTCTGTGAATCACGGACAGGTTGCTGTGTAAATGCTCCAAGGCCTTTACAATCTGCAAGGAAAGTGAGGGAAAGGTTCAACACGGCACAGATACACTGTCCTGTACGATATTTCAGTCTGCCTCCCACGTCGCCCACCCCTCCACCACCTCCCGAGATACAAACACATCTTGTTATATAAACACTGACGGTTTTACACACACTCTCGCAGCCCAACGGTCTGAATCTAACCAAGGGGGTAACTGAGTCTACATGCACATTCTGCCCCACAGTTTTAAACATGGATGAATGGCTTATTGTTCCCAGCCTGCGGAGTATGATTTCTGAAACCAGCTCCATTGTGATTGTGATCTGGAGAGATCTTTAGAGGCAATTACACTTTTTCCCTCATTTTTTGTTTTTTGTTGTTGTTGGAGTCATAGTCTGCAGCCACTGCAGGTTTGAGTAGTTTGTGCTTGATAACTTATTTTAAAATGCATGCAGGGAAAACAAAATAAACTGTCTACAGAAAGATATACCGCACTACTGTAGTTCTGCCAAAAAAAACTAAATCTGATATGAAAAGACATGCATAATCAGATTTCAATTTTGTATAGACACGTGCAGTCAAAGTATTGATTTATACAAAATGTGGCCTTCGTCTCTGAGCAGTGAAGACCGACAGTATAACGAAGTCTTCCATTTCACAGGACTCACGGAGACGGTGATCTTTCCCAAGATGTCCTCGGGGATCGTCATTCCCTTCTCAATTACTTGCTTGTAAAACTTGTCCAGAGAAGTGTCCATCAGCTCCATGCAGATCCAGACATCACCCTGGGGACAGACAGAGGGAGAATCAGGACAGGGAAGAGTGCAGAAAGATAATTTCAATGTAGATGACTTTGGAGGGTGGAAACTGTAGAAAATAAATTGGCCTGGATTCCTATTTTGATCATATTTAATCACGTGACTCTAGGTTTTCTACCTGTCCATCCGAGTCTTAAGGAGGAATCCAAAACACCTATTTAGACATTTAAACTGAAAAACAAATGCAAAGAATGTTTCCATATTGCTAGGAGAACTTTTGCAGGCGAATCAGTAGCACGAGAGGCCTTCTGTGCCATACCTCTCTGAAGAGAGCGCCGTAGAAAGTCACGGTGTAGAAACAGTCCACGGTCCTCATTGAGATATCCAGGTCCATCAGGAGTCTCTTCTGCTCCTGTGTGTTCACAGTCGCCCGGATTCTCTGTAGACACAGATGCAGAGCACAAATCATCAGCGCATTACATGTAGTGCTTTTGCTGTCAAGGATTCCCAAACACGGGATTTCACAGGGATGCATCAGTCTCTGGACATAAGGTGGCCAGAGACTGGCCATAAGTAGACATAAGTAGAGGAATGGCTAAAGGTGGGCATTCTCAACCATAGTTCTTCAGGGTGGTGCTGAGCACTTCAGAAATCACCCAAAACGGGTTATAATGCATCGGAAACTTTTCAGTGCCCATGGAGCTAAGAGTGTATCTGGGAATGACCATTGACTGTGGTTTGTCACTCACCTTGACTGCCATGATCAGACCGCTGGGCACGTGTCTCATCTTGTCCACCACGCCGTACGCCCCTCGGCCCAGCTCGCCGATCTGCTCCAGGTCATCTGCTTTCACCACAAAGTTCTGACGAGAGAAATTGAGGCGTTGATGGCATTCACACACATCCTTAACCATCGCTACATAAACCGGGCGCCAAACGCAAATAGCCAGTGATCGAACAAGGCTTTCTGCGCCCCAGAAGTTTCATTATGCTCCCTAATGGAAACACGCCATGAAGCAATGGCCTTGTAATTCTGCAATTGGCAGACTGGTCCGTATTTTGATTTGCTAAAGCCTGTCTGAATGCATAGAAAAGCCAGTTGAGCATTTTCTCAAATGTGAATCAATCAAAATTACAACTGAGATATACTGATTAAATTTCACTAACATTGTTAGTCATATTACAGTGGAATCATCAGCTTTATAATTAGATAATGTTACAGAAATAGTAATTTCTGTGTAACAAGGGAGATTCACCCACACTGTTAAGAAGCATCTAGCCTTTTTGATCAATTACACAGAAAACTGTGAAATGCAGAAACACAAGCACAGGCAAGAAATTGTTACTTTTCTAACCTTAACCTTAAAAATAATGTTGGTTACTTTGAATTCAAGCTTATTATATCAAGCTGGAAATACAGAAGAAAAATAAATAAACTGTATGAGTATGAATAAGACAAAGGTCAGGCCCTTCCTATAGCAATTCTCTATATAGCACTTTAATGTACACAAACTATGCAACAACACTGAGATTTAGCTATGTGCACACACATATAATAACAGTGCAGTGCTTTTTGCATTATTTGTAAGTCGTTGTTGATTAGGGAGTGAAAGGCAGTAATAGACTGGAAAGTTTATTTATCGATCTGTTCCTATTTATCATTGGTTAAGTCTTAAATCTGAGACAATTTGCACACTCTATCTTATAGGCCCTGACTATTAAATACATATAATTTACAGGATTAGCATTTTTCTTCTAGCCTGAAAATAGTAAATTAACTATTATTATCTGTAATTACAAATATATATATATATATAATAATACAAAATAATATAATTACAAGAATATGTTCTTCCAACATCGTACCCTCTCCACTCATTTCCTATGAAATTTGTAAATGTACATTTATAAAGATCCTACCTTCTCCCCAATGGTAACACAGGCTTTGGAGTCCAAATCTCTGGGTGCACTGAAGAGGACAAAAAACAGATTATTAGCATTATTATCTACTATATACTATTCTACCTCACTCTTACAGAGGTCCAGCCTAACACTGTTTGTACCAATTTTTCCCATAACCTGGGCATTTTTACTGGGAACTGACAGACACTACAAGACAACGGCATCTGTCCCTCAGTCAAAAGCACACCGCAATAAAACACCTGCAGCTGAGCTAGGGTTTCTGAGACTGAAACTCTTGCCTACTTCCTCCAAAGGCAATGGGAAGAGCCCCAAACCCTAACCATAGTCTCCCTTTGTCTCTCTCTATCCTCTGTGACAGTGCCTCTGCTCTTGCTGTGTTTCTGGCCTCCACAAATCAAAAGCAAATTCATCCTTACGCCGCAGTGGCTGCAGGCTGCTCGAAGACTTCCTTAGAGAGCTTCAAACCTGGGTTCTTCTTTTTACCTGAACGAGAGAGAGAGAGAATCCATGAGAAGATGGATGCAACATTATTTTGTATTAATGCCAAGGTAATCATATAACACACCCATAAAGGATTTTCCACCAAAACAACCTGGAAATAAGTGTATACCCTCAATAAGTTCTGCACAAGTACCCAAAACCTCTTTGCTAGTTTACAAAAAAGAAATAAAGGCAGATAAATTAGCAGTTCATTTTCACATTTACAGAGTGCGAATATAGTGCTCTGGTGCACAAACCTAAAATAGTTACCTTGGTCTTATTTCATACTATTGGGGGCAAACCTCAGGGGGCCATAGGGGAACCATGACAAATCTACACCGCCTCCCAAAACAACAACACCCTTATGCCTGATCAGATTCCCATATAGTACTGTACATTTTCAGGACTTTCTAGTAAGATTTTTTAAAATCCTTTCTGTGATGCCTAGAACTGTATTATAGTTTAATATAAACCCCCCCAATGACAATAACAACAGTGAAGAGACTGTCTTCCTTAGATTTCGAAGCAAATGAGACTTGCAACAGGGCAAACTGCCACAGTGAGGAGATGTTTAGGGGCTCCCCGCAGCGATGCCGATAACCCAACCAAGGCTATCACTGTGTACCCACCCCGTGCGATTCATAATCTCTGCGCCGTCCTACAGACCCAGCAGTGCTTTCGAGGGCAGAGGAACGGCGGCTCCAAGACCCTCCGCGCTAATTAAAAGCTCTGCCTCACTGCCCTAGCCTGCAATTTGCTCGGGAGACAGGCTATCATCAGCACGGAGGCTGCCATTGTGCTCTGCGTAGCGTGCGCTCAGGATAATTGTGGGCTGACAGCGTGACTGGAGTTGGATCTCACTCCCCTGCCATTACCCCACCAACCCTGGCGGCCCCAGCCCTCTGGGAGCGGCCCACACAGCCGACACGCACAGAGCTCACACACACACAGACACAGTTTGAGTGTCGGGATGATGTACTGCACGCACACCACGCGATTTTCATCCGCCACCCCGCACACCGTGACGCTGATGGATGGATCCACCGTGTGATTTCCTCTGAATGAACGATAATGGTTTCTCTTGGGCCCTGTTCAACACTGTGTCTCTCTCATCTTTCTCACGTCGGGCCTTATGAACAATGACCTCACTGGTGCAACACTTGGATCCTTATACTTTATTAAACACCTCCACGAGGTAACAAGATCGATTACAGTCCCAGAGGCCTCACTGTCTTTGGTCTAGTTTCTCGGAGGATTCAGACATACCCAGTTCCAGCAAAAGAGGCGTCGCATAGCGGGGGAACGGTACATAGTATAAACCCACTGGAAGTTTGTGTTTTTTATTTTTTATTTTACTTTCAAGATTTTAAATCAATGAAATCTAAAAAGTACCTAGTCTTTGGGTTTTTGAAACATACAGTTTTCACACTTTAACCATAACTGCGTTTTACCAAGCTTTCCAGTCTCACCAAAGCACATTATCATCAAATCATTCAGAGTTCTCCAACTGTTCAAAACCGATTCAACTGCCACCCTTCTCTCTCTGCCCCAGTCAGATTCCTCACCCTGAATGCAGAAGGATTCAAATTCCACGCATTAGTGTCTCCAGGTTTCAGACAAGATGGAGCACGCTACGAAGAAGAGCACAGGACGGCTTCAACTCAAGGGTTACATCATGCACTTAAGCAGCACAAAAAACTCACTCAAACATATGTACCAACAATGCAGTACTGGCACAGAAAAACCAAGCTATAGAACTTGTGAATGCCTTTTTCTTTTCTTTTTTTATGCTCATTCATGAACTCTCTTATTATTTATTATTATTATTTTTTATTTCTGGAAGGGAACAGGACTTGCATATTGAGTCAGAGCTGAACAAGAGGTCAACGGGCCTGACGGTGACCTAAAAAAAAACACACAAACTGCTCTCATACTAATAGAGTAGCAAGGCTGGGTTCGCATACTCTTAACTGGCAAGAGAGAGAGAGAGAGAGAGAGAGAGAGAGAGAGAGAAATCAGTGCATGGATTACATCATTTGCGTTCATGGCAGGAAATACTTTACCCATAGTTTGTTTTAAGCCGAGCCAACAGTGGTTTTAAGAATAATACCAAGAGCCTGGTGAGAAACACTTTGACAGCTGAATTAACAGAATATTACATAAGATTTTTCATTTTAGCGGAGAATATTTCTGATTTTGTTATTCAAGATGGTGTTTTGTGTTATGGGTGACTTACACTCAGGATGTCTTGACTAATTTTAGCTTTGCTTTCAGAGTTCCGTCTCTATGGGAAACACAAAAAGAAACAACAGACAATTCTGTATGTTTAAAAGAAGAAAAAAAAGACCAATGTCAAAAAAGAGAGTAAGCCGGATTTTCTCTGTGTAATAAACTCTTATTTTACAACCTGGTTTATTTTTGGCACAATGTAATGGGATTGTGTGCACCTCGAAGATTTAATCATTTTTGCTATTAACAAATAAAGTAAGATCCAGGTAATAATAGTATTGCAAAAATAGTGTGGGGCTTTTAACAAAACCCCGTAAAAAACCACCTGCTTATTACAGAGAAATTCAGCTTAATCTTTTTTTCCGACATCTGCCTTTTTTTCCTCTTAAACACACAGAATTGTCTGTTGCTTTTCTTTTCGTGTTTCCCCATAGAGATGTCTACATCACTCCATGGGTTTAAAAAATAAGTATTAAATCGACAGGAAAGGAATGACCTAAACGATTACAATGCATATTTCACACTCATTTACAAGGAAGGATATAATGAATGAGATTGTAAACAGTTTTTACATTACCCCAAACCAGTTGTAAACTATTTATAAAATTAAAAAAACACATCAAATAAAGTAACTGTCAATGAGCTTCTCCTCACAACTGTTAATAGTCCAGACTTGCTTCAGGACAGAGACAGCTACAACACCTCAGGCCGGCCACAATACTGTCCTCCCCTGCCCCTACTAGTTTGTGAACTACCAGGAGATCCATTTAAGCCATCGTATTCGCACGATTATTTATTGTCTGGCATTGGTTTGTCAGACATTGTCTCTCCCATGCCGAGCACCAATCCCAACTTTCTCGAAATCCGAGTCCCCGCCTTTCCCCCCCTTCGGGCTGGCCCTGGCCGCTGCTCGGCTCAGAATTCCAGGAATGCCAGGAATCCGTCAATGGAATTCCAGGACTTCTCGGAGGAAGACCCGGGCAGGGATTAAAATAACCCTTTGAGCTCTGACACTCTCCCCCGCACTGTCCTTCACAAGTGTGCGACTGCTGTCGGCTACATGTGCCAGAGTTTCAGATTTGATCATGAGATTTAAAACACATTAACCGGTAATAGTTTTGAATTGAGAAGAAGTAGGGGAAGTCTTGTGTGTGTGGTTTCAGTCATCGCTGCACACAGAGCCCGCGTGGTTCAGCAGGGTGCAGGATACCACACACCGCCAAAGATGGCAGACCCTCGAGGTACAGCTGTTAAGAAACTTCTTTGGGAAATGTGATGTCATTAGTTCACACCCAGCTTCCTCTTGCAGACATTAATGATATACAGTCACCGCACTGAGGGGAGAATGCATTCTACAGTTAAAATGGATTAAATGGATTATTGGCTCATATGTAAAGCAATTACCATTTTGGGGGGCTTAACTTTATTTTACTACACGCAAGAAGAGAAGATACAGGTTTTTAACATGTAACCAAAAAGAAACCAAGCAAGGCAGAAACTGCAAAGTAAACTAACATCGGAGCAAGCTGGCTCAATTTACAAACTGCTCTGTAACCGATTCTCTCAAAACCAAACATTTCACCGCACTGGAGTCATAGTTTAGTCTTCGCTCAGTTTGCTTTTTAGAGGAGTTTGAGTTTTGGACGTATGTAAAGGAAAAGAAACACGGCCTACTGTGTTTAAAATTAGACGTCAATATGTTGACATTCTATCTCCAAACTCACTCAACCTGATTAAAGTAGGTAATGTGCTAAGCATACCGTGTGAATATGCGCTGCCTTCACTGCTTCAAGTAAACCATATAAAAATGTCACAGGTGTGTTAAGGCAAAGTATTTCAATATGGCTTTAAACCACACACTACTGTACTGAAGCTAGAACTTTCCAATGGATTGCTTTTTCTTCTTCTTATATTCAAAAGGCTTGAAGAATTAAAAAAAAAAAGAAAAGTTAATTAAAAAAAAATACTAATAATTTGAAGATTTTTGTGTATGGTTACACATTCATTAATTTTGCTTTTAGTATGGCAGTCAGTACGTGTAACACACTACAGCTGCAAAACCCTTTCTGCAGACATTTAAATTTCTTTGAAAATATCCAGAATGCATATTTGTGCATTATGACTTGCTAAATATTGTTGATATTGTTTCTGCATTTGACAACAACACCAAGTTATTTATTGCCTTGTCTAAAACAACAGAGCAAAGTTCATGCTCCACCGTGAAACATCTAGAAGTGTTTTTAACCAGTTATTGATGACTAACTACCTATTTACCTGCTTAACTTCAGTAAATGACCAAAACATTTGTCACCAGCCACCATGACTAGTTAACTAAAACCAATTCTAATTAATCTTAAACTGTTTTCCTTGTTTGATTTATTCCACTCAAAGCAGTTTAAATTAGAAAGGTGTTTCAGAACAATGCTCTACCAAGAACAAACTCTTAGGTGTGGTCTTCTACCTTACATCAGAACAGCTCATGCAAAATATAGCTGTAAACATGGTCAGTTGTTTTTCCGACGATTGCCAAAATGCTTCTTGTAGAAGAAAAGGTTTTCCATTTTATTGAAATGTATGCTGACTCAACTTGTTTCCTCATCAGCCCTGAATATTGTTATCTGTGCTGGCTGTGAATGATTGAAACATATGAGCTGCTTTGTCTTTTCATACCCTGCTATGTCTACAATTAGCTGCACTACATACATATACATTTACTAACAACATTTTAAAATATTGCAACATAGCCAACATCTGCACCAAGCTGTGTAGCCGACAAAAAACGTGATCAGGGTTTGTGGGTAATATTAACATTTTACATATTGACCCACATAAGCAACACTCTAAAGATCACAGAAAAAATTGAGAAGCACAGATCTCCACTTAAAACCCCTACTATCATATATATGTTCCTTCCACAATTATTCTGATGCTAAGGCAGGCAAAAAGCAGGCACTAGCTCACAGGCTGTTTAGCGTCCACAACCCCGGAGGAATCTCCGGGATCACTGGGACAATACACCAAACAATCCTATTGTTATTGCAGCAGAAACTACTATAGAACTGGAACGTGACCAACAATTGCCCAGTCGAAAAAGGGGATTCAGGATCCCAGCAGCTGAAACAGAAGTGATTTGCATGACAAACGTCAGGATTGTGAAGCTCAGTGGTTGGCGCACACCGGGTTGCAGAAAAGCGAATGGGGAATTAGGCTAACTCAGTGGTTCAACTGGGCTGCACTTAATTTGACAATGGGTTGGAGGAGATGGCCGTTGATGGGCTGTTACAAAGGTGCTAGGTATACCCTGGAAAGATATACCTCCATTACAGCAGCATAAACATATGACAAGGGTTTCCCACATCTCCTCACTCTAAACTCATGTAGAACCTCTAGTCTTTATCTCTGGCATAGGTTTAGTTACACTGTGCATGTTGGAAAAGAAAAATATAATCAAGCAGAGCAGATCACAAATATGAGCAAAGAATCCTGATTATATAAAATAATTATAAGCTGTAGCCTCTATTGGCTGTGCAGAATAGAATCATCTTTAAAGGAAGCGTTTTTGTCGCAGGGTATTGTCCCTCCAGCCACACACAGGTAGACAACTCTCACTACAAACATCTGCAAAACAGCTGTGCAGGTACATGTGCTCTGGGCGACAGATGCACCCAGAAAACGTAACAAAAGCCATCCACTGCACAAACCACAGAAGTATCCCCACCCCGCAAACAGGACAATTTATATATATATATATATATATATATATATATATATATATATATATATATAATAATCCATATATAACAAAAAGCTAAAAGCCCTGTTCTGCGCTAAATGATCGGCACTGCAAATTAACATAGCGTGAAAAAGCAAATATAAGTAATTTTAATCAATATGACCAAATCCCACAATAATTAGACGTTGCTCAATACGGTCCATAACAATTAAAGGGCAACTACGTCCTTTTTGCGACGTAAAGGTTTTGCATGAAGTCACATTTTCAAAGACTAAACCGAAAAAACATAGTTGTTTTTTGAATGTTGTTTATCGTGCTATATTTGTACATGTATTACTGCGGCTTATGTTTCTGATTGCAGATTTTAATTGCCTATCCCCGAATCGGTGTTTTGCAGCAGCAGACTGCAAACCTGCTATTTTTAGCAAGTTATTTATTTATTTATTTATTTACAAAGTCCACCTATTTATTAATGCAGGAACAAAGCTTGCAAGATGAGACTGTTGAACTACCAATAATAAAAAATAAATCAAAATGCAATTTTCCATTGCGCACACGGACAGAAAACAAGCATGCAAGCGACTGATATGAAACACGACCCCTGCGCTATTTAAGACGTTTGTACGCCGGACAAGTTACTGTGACACCATATAACTTGAGTGATGATCCTTTTGTCCAATCGTTAGCTATAAATCATAATATTTATATCAAGCAAGATAAGTTTCCAATGCACCTTGCAAATCTATTGCAGAAATTCAGACAAGGAAACCAAAAAGTTGGTGAGAAGAGAACTACCCTGGGAAACTATCAATGTTTGTGTCATATGCGATTATACAAATAATATATATATATATATATATATATATATATATATATATATATATATATATATATATATATATATATATATATAAAGAAACATTTAAAGAGCCGTATGCATTCGTATTGCAATCTCTGTGGGAGTGCCTGACAAATACAAAAAAAAAAAAAAAAATAGCATGGGCTCCCGTAATCCCGGTAAGAAGAATGCAAACAACGTCAAAATACAGCTGAACTGCTGCAAGCATCGTCTTACCAGGAACTCTGCAAAAGGGCAGCTCCTAAACAGGAAATGCAACTGACCCTTTTAAAGCCTCAAACTTAAAAATGCATTGGTCCAACCGGAGCTGCAGCGATGCACTTTGCAAAGATTGCAGCTCTAATTGCATTTCTTTGGTTTTGCACAGATCACTTTCATAGTCTTACCTCCCTTTGGCAGAGACATTTCCCCTTTGCTTTGAAGAGGGGGAGGGGAAGCACAAAAGACTTTGCCTTCTCTCTCTCTCCCTCCCTCCATCTCTGTCGCTCTGGAGCTTCTGTGACTTGCTTTGCAACAAAGATGCAAAATGCAGCCTCCGATCGTCATGCAACTGGGGTGTTTTTGCCTCTGGACTGCAGGTCTCGATGCAGAGGGCGCCAGTAGAAATGCACACCTTGCAAAATCAGCTGGAAAGGGGGATTTTGCAATTGCACTGCAAAGGAAAGCTCAGCTGCACTTACATGATGGGCCAAGGCTGGCAGCTGAAAGCTCCAAACTTGGATCAGTGAGAGTCTGTGTGAACAGACGTTCTTCCTGCACTGAGCGCGGAGGCTCACGGGAACTGTAGTGCCGCTGTCGACAACAAACGTATTTGTACTTGTAGTATTGTTTTTAAAGTCCCAGATCGCACCCTGCACCCTGTCTTGTAAAAATCGCTAGGCTTAATAGGTAACTTATATTGATTATTGACTTTTTATGTTTGTGCACTGTGCTATTAAAAGTAAGTGAGTTTTTCCACTAATTTTATAGATATGTGCAACGTGCAGAAAAATATTTGAAACTTCAAATGGAACTTCATGGAAAAACGAGTCCGTTTATATACTATTTTTTTTCCTTCAAATCCTGTGTAGAAGCCTACATTTAATGTTGTTTTTCAATGAGACAGGTCAATAAAGAGTTAACATAGTTTAAAAGCTACAAAGGCTGAACCAAATCACCTCCTCCCATAAATCAGCCCACTATTTTAGCCACAGTTGGATTCTGGGACTGTTTATTTATGTCAACATATTTTAGTAAAATACTTTCAAATCAAATCAAATATTGCACATAGAAATACATATATAAAATAAACAGTTTACCTATACACATTTCTACATGTTTTATGCAAATTATATATTATATATATATATATATATATATATATATATATATATATATATATATATATATATATATATATACACACACACACAATTAAATTGGGAATTATTGCAATACTGAGGAGGGTGGAGACGTCGTGCCCTATAACCACAGTTGACTCGACAATGGGTCGACCAATGGGTATTCCTGCATTTTTCAGCCTAGTGAGTACTGGAGTTCATCCCTTTAAGTAGCCGTATTGTGCAGGAACAGGTCGCTCCAGTTTTTGGGGCCTAGGCTACATGTGCGCCCTGCTGTTTACATAATAACAGCCTGCAGAGAGAGCCGTCCTGCCCTGCACCACACTGAGCACAAGAAAGGGTCATGGGAGGGCACTGATCACACCTGTACACACAAGCCTTTCAGAGGTTTGGTAAAAATGCAACTGCAAGTTTAACAGTAAACAGGTCTCCAAAATGAAATGCACCATTTTACTTATATATATATATATATATATATATATATATATATATATATATATATATATATATATATAATATTTAATTATTGGTATAACAGAATGCACTGTAAGAATTAAAACAGCTCTATTTTGTACTAGTAATATCAAGGTATATCTTGATTATCCATCAGTATGGTATGTGATTATATTTCCACAGATTGGGATATTTATGTAAACAATGTGCAGGACAACAACAGGGAGTGAAAAACAAGCTTCACAGTAATACAAAATCTTTGTTTTCACTAGATATATTTCGAAAAATACACTAACGGGCTGTAGTGGTTTATTGACACCTTGACATTTTAGATGCGCCGGCACAGCAGTACATCATCCGGTATCACTAAAGCACACATCGATTTGAGTAGGCTGCATTTACCAGGAAGCAGGCCTCACAAACACACAGACAGCAGCCTGAGAAAAATAATTGAGCTCTTTATTGAGGAGCAGAGATAATGTTTGTTCATTAATAATAATTATCAATAATAATTCTAGACTGGCATCTCTGAACAACTGTAGTTTTCCAAAACCCACACGACTCAGTCCCAAACCACAGTGCCAATGAGTTCTAAATATGAACCGAAGGACTGGGAACTGAAGTAGCACATAATAATAATAATAATAATAATAATAATAATAATAATAATAATAATAATAATAATAATAATTAATACAGCACAGCAAATAGATAGTGTTCCTTTGCAACCATCTAGCAAAAATTCAAGTGCAGCATGAAAAACGTTGAAATAAAACCTGGAATTCACTTCATATGCACCGTCCCTCAATTGGCAGGCCCAAACTGGCTTTCAGTCTTTCACAGAAGACTGCAAACTCTGGGATTTCAGACTCTCCTGGTGGTTCCATTAGCCACAATTGGATTCTTCTCCAACAAAGAAATGTCTGCAGTAAGACAGCTTTTCAGATGGGATGTCGAGTTACTCTAAGATATAGACAGCTGAGGCTGCTGAGGACCATGTCACGGGAAAGCTATGGATGAAAATGACAATTTCAATTTTTGTGGTCATAATTTCTTAGCATCAGGTCTTGGCCCATAAATTAAATTATCCCATTATGTCTGAGATAACAGTGACTATAACAATACATTTTGGGGGTCAATTCAATTTTGAGGAGCAATAGAAAGTATCCCCCATTGACATCATGCATATCATGTGTAATGTGTGTATGATAATTGTGTGTCTTTGTGAATTGTTGCGTGATGCATGTATCTAAACGTGTGTGTGTCTGCGTGTTCTTGAGTATGTGTGTGATTTTGGTTAGCTGTAGCTTGGCCTCTGCTCGCTCTGTTCTTCCGCTTGGAGAAAGGAATGTTAGCACCATCATAGTGAGATTTCGCTATAAATAGTTCTGTACTGACCATTTTGCATTAAACACAGTCTAGCAATATATTTTATTAAGACAGCATTGTAAATATGTATTTTATTTTACTCTGTAAACACTGACTATGAAAGGCTAGTGCAGTTTTTGTAGTTAGAATATCTATGAAAGCATGGTAAACTACAAATATTAAAAAAAAACTTTTCCTTTTAAGGTTGTAAGAGCAAAGAAGATGTGGTTTGTTTGAAATTATGTGTCCATATGCCACTATGTATACCTCGGATAAACCGTTGTTGTATAGATAATTATTTACCAACCAAAACTAAAACTGCATTCACTGCCCCAAACTGTGATGCAGTACTCTTCATATCCATCCTTGAGGCTGGACAGAGTCAATAAGATGTATCAAACCTTGACAGGGAAGTTCTGGAGAAGCAAGGGAAAAAACAAAGCAAAACATCCAGATTCTTGTCAGTATCTATTTACTATACGTTTACTACACTAAATGAAAAGAAAAACATAGGCAACTTTGAAATTGCATCCAAGTGAAACTCCAGCATGATTAGAAGAGACATACTGCCTCTATAAACATGAAACTCTATATTCTATGTTCAAAAAGGCATGTGCAGCACGCCTGTGTATTGAGTGTGTCGATCTGAGTGTGTTGTTGTGTCGGCATGTGTGGAGCGCGAGGGGTGCAGGGGTTCACTTCTTGGCCTTGATGAGACTGTGGTAGATGGGCTTGACCACGATGTGCATGTAGAGCGAGCTGTCGATGAGGTACTCGGAGGCCCGTTTCTGCAGGTCGGCCTCCGCCAGGAAGTCCCCGGTCTCCTCGGTGCTCTGGTGGAAGTTGTAGACGTGGCGCACCACCACCTTGCCCTGCTGCCGCGCCGCCACGATCACCGTCTTCTGGAAGCTGACGCCGGCAAAGTCCGCGCTGGAGGTGGCGGGGGTGACGATGATGCGGGGGTGGCCGTTGTCAGAGCGCGCTGCCTGGATGGCGCCGTGCTCCGTGTACACAGGCCGCAGGCTGACGGGGAGCCACCGCGGGGAGAACAGCGCATTCCAGGTCACCTTCTTGCTGGCATCGTGGCCACTGGGTCCCAACTGAGTCTGAAAGCTCGTGCTGCGGTCGTCCCGAGTGGGGTTGTTGATGATCCAAGGGGACCCCCAGGCTGCCGAGAGGTAGTTACGGGGCGTGAAGAGGCTGCAGTTGACGTCGAAGTACTTGGCCAGCTGTAGAGGGGAGGCGGAGTGGAACTGGAAGGCCATGTACAGCAGGTCCCGCACCGACTCGTGGTATTTGAGCAACACCGGGGACTGTTTCTGCAGTCGGAACAGCTGCTGGGGGGAGATCATGGCATATCGCACGGCCCTCAAGGAGTTCTCAATGGTCAGGCCCCCCGGTTGGTTCTGCCCAATCCAGGCCTCCAGGGCCTCGAAGAGCTCCAGCTCGCTCTGCAAGATGAGGTCTGAGCGCTGCAGCAGCGACAGGAGCAAGTCGTCGCTCACTGAGCCCCACTCCCCACTGTGGAAGACCGAGGACAGGTTCCAGGAGAGGAACTGCAGGCAGCTGTCCCTCAGAGCCACATCCCCTGTCTGCATGGCGTAGTGGTACCAGCTGACCACATGGCCATTGGTGGAGTCACTGGCCAGGTGTTGCGTCATGTACAGGCTGAGTCCTGTCTGCAGGGCTGTCACGCGGTATTTACTGGCCAGTTTGTGCAGAGGGATGGCCTGTTCCAGCTGCACTGCAATCTCCCCGCAGTACAGATACCTGCACAAAGAGAGAGAGCACAGAGACCAGGCTGAATGCACGCAGCTCACTGTTATCCACAGCAGCCAATTAGCAGCTTGATATATTGATCTGCTGCTGTCTGCTACAGATGCACAGAGTTGCACAGAAATCGTCCGAGGGCGCTGTAATTCAGTGGACGGCCACTAGATGGAACAACAGGTCCATAGTTAGGGGGAAAATCTTCAGCTCCGTGTCATATGCCTTAGTTGGCAAGTTGTGAAAGATAATTTTGTGTTTTACACATCCCACTTGGTCATATGAAATACACTAAGCATCTGTGAGAAATGAAGTCACACCATAGAGTAGCTGTCACTTTTGACAGGAACAAGAACTCTGCTGGTAATACTTGAAATCTGTACACTTAGTCCTAATTAACAAATTACATTATTAAGCAAAACATGTTTGATTTTGTTAAAATGTTGCCCTGAACATAAAATAAATGTAGGGGTTCAGCCCTTAATCTGATTTCTAACACAGTTACAAAACAAAACAGTTATGCCCTCATTAAAAGAGGGACACAATGAACAGTAATGATTGACATAACCAAAACGATGATATTTTGTATTTTTTTTAATTCAGATTATAATGTGTCATTATCGCCCTGTGACCCAGAATTTGCCATTGCTAGCTCAACTATTTTCATTGCCAACTATATCTCCACCTTTCCTCTAGACACACAGACATGTCTACCCCTCGTGCAGTGCGGTGCAGGTGTGCCAGGCCGGCCCGTCCCAGACACCTACCTGATGAACTTGTCGAAGACCGCGGCACAGTCCATTGGCTCCCGCAGGGTCAGCGAGCTGGAGTTGCGGCTGTGCAGCAGCCCCTCGAACACCTCGCTCTGCAGGGACAGCACCAGGGCATGGGCTGCGATCACCTTCACCTCGTCCGAGTGCAGTGTCTGGACGCGCAGGGTCACATCGCTGCCGTTGCCCTGGACCAGCAGTGCCTCCAGCCTCTGGACCAGGATCATCGAGTGATTGATGACCGTGGCA
This sequence comes from Amia ocellicauda, assembly GCF_036373705.1. Lineage (NCBI taxonomy): Eukaryota > Metazoa > Chordata > Actinopteri > Amiiformes > Amiidae > Amia > Amia ocellicauda. The sequence continues at coordinate 23,525,572 of NC_089854.1, read as the reverse complement.
CCGCTCTCCAGCATGCTGTCGGGATTAGGACCTGCAGGGGCACATTGGAGATCATCTTGCTGTGGACATTCACTGAGAGACAGTCTCAGGCGTTGCTTATGTTCCTTGTACAATTTTATGCTCAACTTAAAACCACTACTGTATAAAATAATTGAAAGGCCCTGATTTAAGAAAATATTTGTTAAGGGTTCAATTACGTAATTGAGAGCTCAGTTGATACAAAAACCAGCAGGGCAGGGGGTACTCCAGGACCAGGGTTGAGAACCACTGCTCCACAGCATTTTTATTTATCAGTGTATGAATACAGTTTAGTTTTATCTTGCAGGAAGGAACATTTGAAGTGGAATCATAATTAGATGCCAAGTCCTGTGACACTGGCTGTACAGCTGTTCCTGCACAGCTGGTGGTGCGTCTGCTCCAGTTTTCAGTTCAAAGGCAAGTGGCCCCTCTCCATAAAGAGGGCGGTTAATTGGCATCCCTCTCGTCCTAATTAACAATTATCTGCTATGCAAAAACACTTCACTTGCACTGTAACTATCTGCTTTTGACTGTTGCCTAATAAAGCCTCTAAACATAATGGTTTAATGTATAATAATAATAATAATAATAATAATAATAATAATAATAATTATTATTATTATTATTATTATTATTATTATTATTATTATTATTATTATTATTATTAATATTATACAAAATCTTTTTTTTTTTTTTACATCTAAAAACAGGTGTAACTACTCTTTCATATTAAACGCTTTAAAAGCAATGTATTTTAATCTGATTTAATCTCCCTTTTGTGAGTGTGTGTGTTTTCATGTCATTACTTCAGTAGGGTTAAAAGATTGTATTTTTAGTCTAATTGTAGTCTACATTGAAACTGTGCACTCGATTACTATAACTCCATCACCACAATAATCCAATGCTCAGTTCCTGTGCTGCAGCTACAAGGGACTCTAACTGACCTCAGGAACATATCAATATGGAACAAAAACTGAGCAGAAGATGGGGTTCGACTAAGTGTCAGAAAGGAAGAACTAAGTGACAGGAAAATGGGTTAGACTCACACAGCTCCCCGAAGAATACCTGGACTGTAACCTAGAAAACCGTACTCAATCTCTGTACTTTTGTATATGTGTCACAATGGAATATCTCTTTAAAAAAGGCACAGATTTAAGGAAATCAGATGCAGTATTTTATACTCCAGATGTGATTCATGACCCTCTCGCCAGGGAATTCGACTCACACTAGTAATGTCAAAGCAAGGGTAAACCATCCCCACCATCAGCAGATTGAAAATAGACTGCAGAATGAAAGTGTAAAGACAGGAAGTGAGAGAAAGCTTCTGTGCTCATAACTATGCATTTACCCGTCTTTTCCAAGCCCGAGGGCTTGATTTCGGAGGAGATGCAAACACATACCCGTCACTGACTTTCTGCAGCCTTCACAGAGTTAATCTCATTGAACATCAAGGTCTTTCTTTCTCCTTTGGGGTTAACCTTTGAAACTGGGTATCTATTCATTGCTTCCTACATTCAAAAGCAAACAGACAGACAGAGAAACAGGAATATATTCAGCTGAAATTCAGATGGGATGGCACCTTACCTCCACTGACAGTCATAGTTTGGAAGCAGAAAGCACCAAACAGGATCCCCAGGTACAGCTGGGAGAGAATCCCTCCAGGAAAGATGAAAGCCATTTGTCTTTCGCTTTTTTGTTCTCCCCTTATCCTTCCTCTCTTGTCTTGCGTGGCTGTACGGTGTCCTTGCCCTGCTGTGCCTGCCTGTGTTCGTGGTGAAGTGGGTTGCCCCGTGTGGCTCAGACTCCCAGTCCCACACGCTTTATGTAGGACGCTGGTCCTTCCAGGCAAATCGCAGCCTTGCGGACCCATTGATTGGTGGAATCTGGCAGGGCCGTTGCCATGACAACCACTTTGATTTTGAGTTTCCCTTTCACTGTTGTACGGCATCGATCTGTGGCCAACTGGGGAGAGGGAAGCGGCGGACGGACTCTTAATAAAACAGATTTATGAAAAAGAACCAGAAATAAAAAAAAGGCTGATTAAGAAACAACATACATTCTCATGCTGGGATTGGTACCCTTTTCTCTTTGTTGTGATGATGATGATGAAAATTATTATTAGAATCACAGTGATATTATTAGTATTCATATCATTATTAACTGATTGATTTGGTTTGTAGAATAAACTAACAAACCAGAATAAATTAACAAAGGACAAAGGTAGACTCTGGCTGTTCATTTTTAGGTGTCTCTTTGTGATTTTATGAAAACATTGTATTGTCACTTGTTTTATGAAAAAGAAACCATTTACCTCAATCCTCCTAGATATGTTCTGATGAGACCAAGAAGACCAATCTCTGCCATCCCCATGGTCACAGCTAGTCAGGTGTTGGGCTAACATTTTTCCTGAACTCCTTCCTTCCATCTCTGAGTTCAAAATGGACAATGTTCATGTTTGTGAAGAATAAAAAAGGAAGCATCGTGGCTAACCATTCACTGTTGTTTTCATACTTGTCTTTAAGTCACCACAAACTGTAAGCCATGTCTTTAGCCCCTCAGGAATGCATCACATGATTTTATTCCAATTAAGGCTGTATCTAAGACGTGTAAGTTAGTAAATAATTCATTTTTTCATTCATTTCTGACAGTGTAATGTTCTGTTTGCTGAAGTTCAAATTCACTTCCGTCAGTCCTTCATAGAGCTTTCTAGGTCCCTGAAACCAAATAATGAAGTCTTCAGCTGTAACAGGCCCCATGCAGGCAAGACCCATCAATTATTTTTGGGCCACTTTATTTTTGGCATTGTCTTCTGAATCTATATAATTTTCCCCTGAGGGGAAGAGAAATGTGTCAGCTGTAGATGTCGAGCAATGTCTTTTAACTGCAGCTTTGTTCTGTTTGCTTACAGCGTGTACTTTGGCAGATTTCAGGTTAGAGACTAAAAAACTGGCTACCAGCAATAGGGCAAGTTGCAACCAACCAAAAAAATTTGATTTTTCATGCCTCCAAACCATCTACGCCGAATATCAAACCTAACATTTGAAAATCAGATACCTGGTCACAACACGATGAACCCACAGTGACTTTTAAAAATCTGTCACTCAGATTTAAATGACAAAGACACAGTTCAATAGAGAGTGGATTTAAATATAGTGGTGACAGTCATAGCACTGTTTGAAAGGTTACATTTGTTGATTCTGACGGTACCTATGGTAACCTTTTTCGCTTTTAAATGCACTTCAGTCTTTACAGAGCTGAAAAACTCAAGAGAATCGATGTGTGAGTGAGTGTGTGTATTATGTGTGTGCTGCAATACCAATACCTTGGTCTGCATGCATGCTTGTAGCATGTGATACAATGACACAGTCTGCAATTGTAGTATTCCCTGCTGCAGGGTGAAACATGCCTAATTAGTGAGCAGCATTAAAAAAAAAAAAAAAAAAAAATCGATAGTGGCCGCTGTGTCCTCTGACTGCCGTAAAAAGGCCATATGGCGTCACAAAGGCAGTGAGGTTGGTGGTGGCATGGGACATTTGATTTGCTTCCTTTTCATCCAAACAACACTTAACCCTGTCTATGGATGAAAGGTATCTAATACCTAATAATGATGTGAAACATTAAAACTACATTGTTTTCAGCCCTGGGATCAAAAGCAAAATCACACATTTATTTCACAATTACAGAAGGCTTACATTAAAGGAAGAAATAAATTAAATGAAGCAATGATAGATATCCGCATTCTCACTCCTCAGCAGTATATATATATATATATATATATATATATATATATTGTGACTGACCAGTAAGTGGGTGAGTGAAGGGGCTTTGTGGAAAGGACTCTTCTGCCCAGGTAAGTTTAATGCAAACCAAAATGTAATACACACTCAATTGAACAAAACAAAACAATAAATGCCTAGCCTTGTCCAGGCCTACCTGACTTTCTTCCTTTCCCTCTCTATTACCACATCTGTTCAGGAACCCCACAAACACAGGGGAAGTCCTTTTGGGAAAACTATTTCTCCCCAACCACCAGCAGGTGGCAGGATGACAATTCCCAGGTTAGAATGTCCGTGTGGATCTTCAATTATTAGTGTCCTGCAATGATGGACTATCCCCACAATCCCGGGTTCCCTAAACAGGTTTTTGTCTTTCCCCAAGCTACAGGGTATTTTATTATTATTAGTATTCGAGTGACTATTAGCAAGGGTTTGGCGATTATACTCACTCGCCAGTATACTCTCTTACCAACTATACACACGGGCAGTTTGATGGTACATATCCTTCTGTGAAGTGTGCAGCTTGCAACAGGTTCTAGCAGCTCCTCTTAGGCTTTTCCCAGCTCGTGTCTGTCCCTGGCTGCAACCTCCCACCAACTGTCCTGATTCTCTCTGCCTGCTCCCTTATATACACAAGAGCCCCTTCCTGTCTCTACTGCAGGGGCTTCTGGGACATGTAGTTTTCTACCTTGGGCGGACATTCCTTAAAGGGACAGAGCCCCATTCCGTCACATATCCTTCCCCCCAGCTTCAACGCCATCGGCGTGGAGCGGTCAACCTCCCAACCCGAATGCACCCTGGAGAGCCATCGGCGTTAGCATGTTTGGCCCCACTGTGATGTTCGATAGAGAACTTGTATTGTTGGAAGGCCAAGAACCATCTGGTGACCTGGGCATTTGTCTCTTTATCATCTTTCATCCAACGAAGAGGGGAGTGATCAGTGACCAAGACAAATTTCCCTCCCTAGCAGGTAATACTTCAGGGTGTTAATGGCCCATTTTATGGCTAGACATTCTTTCTCCACTACTGCATAGTTTTCCTCTCTGGGTAACAACTTCCGACTTAAGTATATGACAGGGTGCTCCTCTCCTTCGATCACCTGGGATAATACTGCGCCTATACCGATTTCCGATGCATCCGTTTGCACAATGAACGGCCGGGAGAAGTCAGGGACCCTAAGGACGGGGTCAGTACACAGGAGGGTTTTGACCTCTTGGAAGGCTAGCTCAGCCTCCGATGTCCACTTTATTTTATTTGGGGCGGTTTTCTTTAAAAGGTCCGTCGGCGGGGCTGCAATGGTTGAAAAATCTGGAACAAACCGTCTATAGTAGCCAGCCAACCCTAAGAAGGCTCGTAATTGCATCTTGTCCTTTGGGGTCGGCCAAGCACTAATAGCTTCCACTTTTCCTATCTGTGGTTTTATCTTTCCCCTCCCCACTACAAACCCCAAGTATTTAGCCTCTCGTAGGCCCACAAAACATTTATCTGGATTTGCCGTGAGGGATGCCTGTCTCAGTGCCTGTACCACCACCTCAACTTGTTGTAGGTGATCCTTCCACCCCTGTGAAAAAATCACTATGTCGTCAATGTAGGCAACCGCGTAAGCCTCGTGTGGCTGCAACACCCGATCCATCAGGTGCTGGAATGTTGCCGGTGCGCCATGAAGTCCGAAGGGCATAACTCTATACTGGAACAGACCCCGTGGAGTGGAAAACTGCTCTTCTCACTCAAAGGGATTTGCCAGTACCCTTTCGTGAGGTCAAGAGTCGTAATGTAATTGGCCTTCCCCAGACGCTCGATTAATTCGTCTACCCTGGGCATGGGGTACGCATCAAATTTGGAAATACTGTTTTATTTTTCAGAAGTCATTACAGAACCTCCAACTGCCATTCGGTTTTGCGACCATTATGATGGGGCTGTTCCAGGGACTCTTAGACTCTTCTATCGCACCTAGTTTTAACATATTCTCCAATTCCCTATGGATGTCTAACCTTTTTGCTTCAGGTATTCGATATGGCCTTATTCTGATGCGCTCCCCTGGGATGGTTATTATATCATGACAAATAATCGAGGTTCTCCCTGGTTTGTCTGAGAACACGTCCTGGTTGGACCTGACCATTTCGCGGACCTCCTGAATTTGACCCTCATCCAGCTCTGGCCCTATATTTACCATATGTTCCTCTATCCCCATTTCCACAAGCGCACTCTCAGCCTCCCTGTCTACCCACGGCTTTAGGAGATTGACATGGTAAATTTGTTTGGTCTTTCTATGATTGGGTTGATGTACTTTATAATTAACCTCCCCAATCTGCTCAACGATTTCATATGGTCCCTGCCAATGGGAAAAGAGCTTACTCTCTGGGTAGGTACTAAGACCATCACACGATCTCCTGGGCTGAATTTTCTGATCCAGGCAGTTTTGTTATATTGATATGCCTGGATCTCTTGTGCCCGTTCAAGGTGTTCACGGACAATTGGGGTGACCGTATCTATTCGGTCCTGTAACTGGAGAATATGTTCTCCTACATTACGCCCCCTTAGGCCCTGTTCCTCCCAGGTTTCCTTAGTGAGGTCCAGAATGCCCCGTGAGTGGCGTCCGTATAACAGTTCAAATGGGGAGAACCCTGTTGATGCCTGCGGAACCTCTTGAATGGCAAACATGAGAAAGGGCAGTAGCAGGTCCCAATCCCTGCCTTCTTTGTCTGCTACTTTCCTCAGCATGGATTTTAAGGTTTTATTGAATCTTTCGACAAGCCCGTCGGTCTGTGGGTGGTACACCAAGGTGCGTAACGCTGTGATGTGCAGAGTTTTGCACAAATCTTTCATAAGTTTGCTCATGAATGGGGTCCCTTGGTCGGTTAGGACCTCTTTTGGGATTCCTACCCGGGACATTACCTGGACTAGCTCCTTAACTATAGTTTTTGTGGCTGTATTATGTAATGGAATAGCCTCTGGGTACCTAGTGGCATAGTCCATAATCACCAGTATATACCAGTGACCCCGAGCCGACTTGTTAAGCGGCCCTACGATATCCATGGCGATGCGCTCAAATGGAATTTCTATGAAAGGTAGTGGCTGCAGGGGTGCTCGTAGAGAGGGCCTTGGACTTGCGCGCTGGCACTCCAGACAGGACTTGCAGTAGCGTTCTACGGCTTTCCGTATGCCTAACCAATAAAACTGCCTTAATATTCTTTGCAAGGTTTTCTCTACCCCTAGGTGGGCCCCAAACAGATGTGTGTGTGCCAGTCGTAGGACCGTATTTTGATATGCCCTAGGTACTAGGAGTTGTTCCACTGGAGTTCCCTCTATCTGTGCACCGGTAGAGCAGGTAATTTTTTATTATAAAATGTTCTAGAGGATTAACTAGTACATTTTCTACAACCTCCCCGTTTATCTCCGTCACTCGGGTCTTGATGTTAGCCAAGGTGGGGTCATTAGCCTGTTCAGTAACAAATCGGGTCCCCTCTGTTCTAAACGGTGGTGTCCAATCCTCCGTCCTGTCTACGGGATCAACAGACGCAGGGGTGACATGTGTCTCCCCCAGGATTTCTGTTTCCGTACACTGTGTGGCCACTCCCTTCCCTTGTCGTTTCCCCGGTTCCCCTATTAAAGCTACCTGTATGGGAGCCCCTCGCTGTTTGTCTACCCGTTTTTGATTCTTCGTCTTCCGTAACTTCTCGGAAGGCGCTTCAAAGACCTCTAGGTCAGCAAATGGGAAACCTTCAGCTGGGCTCTCTGTGGGCCCTCCCTTCATTATTGAGCGTACCGCAGGGTTAGCCAATTCATTTTTGTTTTGTACCAGGGTCTTAAATCCTGGGAAGTCTCTACCCAGAATTACCTCATGGGGTAGCTTTGGCACTACCCCCACTCGGAGGGCGCTCCCAGAGTCCATAAGGGTCTCAGCATTTTTCCCATTTACCACCACCTGCATCAAGTAGGGGTATTTATTTCCCCCCAATTTTTTTACAATAATACTGCCCACAAATGATTCCCCCAGACTACAATCCATGTCCTCAGGCTGTTTACAATACTTGGCTGTATGACCTATTTTGTTACATTAATAGCATCTAAAGACTGATGGTTCCCCACCCCTTGGACTAGGAACAAACTCTCTATACAGTCCCTTCACGGTCAGAGACCGCTCTTCACCCCCTTCCGGCATCGCCGGTTTCTTACCCAACCAGGGCATTGGTTGTGGCTTCCATGTACTCCGGGAGGGGTTCCGGGGTGGTGATGTGGTAACAGGGGAATGAGCTAGATCCTCTGCGGCCAGCTGTCTTTCTACGAGGTCAACGAAATCATTGACGGCGGTGGGGTTCCCCTGTCCCACCCACTTCCGTAGGGGTGCAGGTAGGGCCCGAAGATATCGATCCATAACCACCTCCACTACTTTCTCTGCCCCGTTCACTTCCAGACGCAACCACCTGGTCGCCAGATGGATCAAATCAAACATTTGTGAGCGGGGTGGTGTTCCTGTTTGTATTCCCATGCATGGTACTTTTGGGCCCGGACAGCTGAAGTTACTCCAGCTCTTGCCAGAATTTCTGCCTTTAAATGTGTGTAGTCGTCTGCCAGCTCAGTGGCCAAGTCATAATACACCTTTTGGGCCTCCCCTAGAAGGAAAGGCGCCAGGATCCCGGCCCACTTCTCTGGGGCCCAGCCCTCCCTGGTGGCGGTTCACTCAAAGGCTAGGAGGAATGCTTCCACGTCGTCCTCTTTTGTCATCTTTTGGAGGACATGGGTGGACCTAATTGCGTAGGTGGGGGTCAGAGTAATGGCCATCTTCTCCAGCCACTGTATGATGGTGATTCGTTCTTCTCTGGCTTGCTCGAGTTGTTGTGCCTGTAACCAGTTAGTCTCCTGCTGAACCACGGTGGCGTTCACTAGCGCAGTCACAAGGGCATTCAGGTCTGTCATCTCTACTGTGGGTTGATTGATTTTCCTGATCAATTTTTTTATCCCACTGCTGACACCATATGTGACTGACCGGTAAGTGGGTGAGTGAAGAATGAGCCGTCCAGACAGGGGCTTTGTGGAAAGGACTCTTCTGCCCAGGTAAGTTTAATGCAAACCAAAATGTAATACACACTCAATTGAACAAAACAAAACAATAAATGCCTAGCCTTGTCCAGGCCTACCTGACTTTCTTCCTTTCCCTCTCTATTACCACATCTGTTCAGGAACCCCACAAACACAAGGGAAGTCCTTTTGGGAAAACTATTTCTCCCCAAACCACCAGCAGGTGGCAGGATGACAATTCCCAGGTTAGAATGTCCGTGTGGTCTTCAATTATTAGTGTCCTGCATTGATGGACTATCCCCACAATCCCGGGTTCCCTAAACAGGTTTTTGTCTTTCCCCAAGCTACAGTGTATTTTATTATTATTAGTATTCGAGTGACTATTAGCAAGGGTTTGGCGATTATACTCACTCGCCAGTATACTCTCTTACCAACTATACACACGGGCAGTTTGATGGTACATATCCTTCTGTGAAGTGTGCAGCTTGCAACAGGTTCTAGCAGCTCCTCTTAGGCTTTTCCCAGCTCGTGTCTGTCCCTGCCTGCAACCTCCCACCAACTGTCCTGATTCTCTCTGCCTGCTCCCTTATATACACAAGAGCCCCTTCCTGTCTCTTCTGCAGGGGCTCCTGGGACATGTAGTTTTCTACCTTGGGCGGACATTCCTTAAAGGCACGGAAACCCGTTCCGTCACTATATATATATATATATATATATATATATATATATATATATATAGTGTTTAACCCCCTTTTGCCTTCAGAACTGCCTTAATTCTACGTGGCAACAAGGTGCTGAAAGCATTCTTTAGAAATGTTGGCCCATATTGATAGGATAGCATCTTGCAGTTGATGGAGATTTGTGGGATGCACATCCAGGGCACGAAGCTCCCGTTCCACCACATCCCAAAGATGCTCTATTGGGTTGAGATCTGGTGACTGTGGGGGCCAGTTTAGTACAGTGAACTCATTGTCATGTTCAAGAAACCAATTTGAAATGATTCAACCTTTGTGACATGGTGCATTATCCTGCTGGAAGTAGCCATCAGAGGATGGGTACATGGTGGTCATAAAGGGATGGACATGGTCAGAAACAATGCTCAGGTAGGCCGTGGCATTTAAACGATGCCCAATTGGCACTAAGGGGCCTAAAGTGTGCCAAGAAAACATCCCCTACACCATTACACCACCACCACCAGCCTGCACAGTGGTAACAAGGCATGATGGATCCATGTTCTCATTGTGTTTACACCAAATTCTGACTCTACCATCTGAATGTCTCAACAGAAATCGAGACTCATCAGACCAGGCAACATTTTTCCAGTCTTCAACTGTCCAATTTTGGTGAGCTTGTGCAAATTGTAGCCTCTTTTTCTTATTTGTAGTGGAGATGAGTGGTACCCGGTGGGGTCTTCTGCTGTTGTAGCCCATCCGCCTCAAGGTTGTACGTGTTGTGGCTACACAAATGCTTTGCTGCATACCTCGGTTGTAACGAGTGGTTATTTCAGTCAAAGTTGCTCTTCTATCAGCTTGAATCAGTCGGCCCATTCTCCTCTGACCTCTAGCATCAACAAGGCATTTTCGCCCACAGGACTGCCGCATACTGGATGTTTTTCCCTTTTCACACCATTCTTTGTAAACCCTAGAAATGGTTGTGCGTGAAAATCCCAGTAACTGAGCAGATTGTGAAATACTCAGACCGGCCCGTCTGGCACCAACAACCATGCCACGCTCAAAATTGCTTAAATCACCTTTCTTTCCCATTCAGACATTCAGTTTGGAGTTCAGGAGATTGTCTTGACCAGGACCACACCCCTAAATGCATTGAAGCAACTGCCATGTGATTGGTTGGTTAGATAATTGCATTAATGAGAAATTGAACAGGTGTTCCTAATAATCCTTTAGGTGAGTGTATATATATATATATATATGAATTTGTCCTTCTCATTAGTCATGTTTCTTTGTTGGTGTTTCCTGCCACCTGCAAAGGAAGAGCAATTTCATTCAGAACTCTAACGAGATGGAGAACAAACATCTGGCTGACCTGTAGCCAATGAGAGATCAGAAGACAAAGCATAAGATTTACCTAGTGGTGATGAAACTTATGGGTGGAGTTGGTTCATAAACAATATTTTGAGGATTTGTCTTACACAAGATGTGTGGTCCAGCCTACAGGAGGTCATATTGCAAGGATACCTGGACATCAATCACTAACCCAGAGATGCTGAGACAAAATAGCCAGGCCCAGGTTAGATTGATCTCCATAAGCAACTCCTTTGATCAATCAAGATGTTTACAATACAACCACTGGTTCCTGTAGCTCTTTTGAATAACAGAACAAGGTCTTGAATCCAGCACAATTTCACCTGTAATATTTTGGGATAAGGAAACTATTCCAAATACCTTGGATGCAGGTGTCAACGTCTTAACAATATCACAGTACACCTTGTCTATGGCCACAAGAGGGCACAATGTTCCCATAGCCACATTGTGCTTCTTATAATCAAATAAAAAGAAAAAACATTGAGAATTAGCTCACACCAAGCCATCTGACTGCTGGCTGGGAGTGGAAGTGAACATTTATTTAAATATTATCTGTTATTTCACACTGATGATGAAGCTCAGTGAAAAGCATCCCCTGTCCTGCTTGCATGAAATGGATTCAGTTGTCATGTCTCTCCAGATACGTGTGAAACTAGGTCCCTACTGAGAGTAAACTGGCAGTGTCAGACTAGCCTGGCACAAAACAGGCATATGGCACTTGTATTTCATTATAGGACATTAATTAAATGTATGGTTATGATTTAAAAATCCATTTAATCAATCTAAACAGAGATACAATGATAACCATGGTTTAATAACACAATCAAATGGTTCGGTGTGGGCTTTTAATGTGTTCAAACTGCTATGGGAATGTTTTATTCAAAATAATATTAATATTAATTAGAAATTGACATTGGTAGCAATGAATCAAAAGTCATCACAACACTGTTTATTCTTGGCCTTCATTTGCACAGCACAAGTTTTCAGAGTTATGAATGGCCTACATGGCATTTTCTGGTCCTATAAGCTTCTTGCTGCTTCACAATCTGTAGTTAAAAGCCCCCTGTCTTATTTATCGCAATACATAAAGATAAGCCAGCAGGCTAGGTTGAAAGTGCTCATTTTGCAATCTGCTCAGATGGAGGCTTTTTTAATGCACACCCGCAATGGAGAGTCTTGAATCTTTGTCATCAGATTTTCTGCGGTGCTTCTCACAGCAAACATTGCTTAGCCTGGTGTTTGTGTCCAGGTCACTGCACAGGGTATCGGCAGCGCGGCTCTGCAAACACTGACATCGCGCAGCGCTCTCTCCCTGTGTGTCTTTACTGTAATCTCTACGTGCAGGACTGTGGTTCCTCAGGACCAGGGTTACAGACTATCTGTGTCCTAGATCTTCCAGGGGTTGAGGCACAAGCTGTCTGGTGAGGTGGAGGAGTTAAGGGGATGGTTATAGCTGTTTTACAGATTACTTATGTTCGTACTTCAAATAGATTTAGTTGCACCCGGTATTAAACTGAACTATCAAATATTAATTGACATATTGGGGGAAAAAACGTTTGCCCACTGACAAAGAAATGATCAGTCTATAATTTTAATGGTAGCTGTATTTTAACAGTGAGAGACAGAATAACAACAAAAAAATCCAGAAAAACGCGTTTCAAAAAAGTTATAAATTGATTTGCATGGAAATAAGTATTTGACCCCTTCGACTTAGTACTTGGTGGCAAAACCCTTGTTGGCAATCACAGAGGTCAGACGTTTCTTGTAGTTGGCCACCAGGTTTGCACACATCTCAGGAGGGATTTTGTCCCACTCCTCTTTGCAGATCCTCTCCAAGTCATTAAGGTTTCGAGGCTGACGTTTGGCAACTCAAACCTTCAGCTCCCTCCACAGATTTTCTATGGGATTAAGGTCTGGAGACTGGCTAGGCCACTCCAGGACCTTAATGTGCTTCTTCTTGAGCCACTCCTTTGTTGCCTTGGCTGTGTGTTTTGGGTCATTGTCATGCTGGGATACCCATCCACGACCCATTTTCAATGCCCTGGCTGAGGGAAGGTGGTTCTCACCCAAGATTTGATGGTACATGGCCCCGTCCATCGTCCCTTTGATGCGGTGCCGTTGTCCTGTCCCCTTAGCAGAAAAACACCCCCAAAGCATAATGTTTCCACCTCCGTGTTTGATGGTGGGGATGGTGTTCTTGGGGTAATTCCTCCTCCTCCAAACACGGCGAGTTGAGTTGATGCCAAAGAGCTCGATTTTGGTCTCATCTGACCACAACACCCAGTTCTCTTCTGAATCATTCAGATGTTGATTGGCAAACTTCAGACGGGCCTGTACAAGTGCTTTCTTGAGCAGGGGGACCTTGTGGGCGCTGCAGGATTTCAGTCCTTCACGGCGTAGTGTGTTACCAATTGTTTTCTTGGTGACTATGGTCCCAGCTGCCTTGAGATCATTAACAAGATCCTCCCGTGTAGTTCTGGGCTGATTCCTCACTGTTCTCATGATCATTGAAACTCCACAAGGTGAGATCTTGCATGGAGCCCCAGACCGAGGGAGACTGACAGTTATTTTGTGTTTCTTCCATTTGCGAATAATCGCACCAACTGTTGTCACCTTCTCACCAAGCTGCTGGCGATGGTCTTGTAGCCCATTCCAGCCTTGTGTAGGTCTACAATCTTGTCCCTGACAACCTTGGACAGCTCTTTGGTCTTGGCCATGGTGGAGAGTTTGGAATCTGATTGATTGATTGCTTCTGTGGACAGGTGTCTTTTATACAGGTAACGAGCTGAGATTAGGAGCACTCCCTTTAAGAGAGTGCTCCTAATCTCAGCTCGTTACCTATATAAAAGACACCTGGGAGCTAGAAATCTTGCTGATTGATAGGGGATCAAATACTTATTTCCCTCATTAACATGCAAATCAATTTATAACTTTTTTTAAATGCGTTTTTCTGGATTGTTTTGTTGTTATTCTGTCTCTCATTGTTAAAATACACCTACCATTAAAATTATAGACTGATCATTTCTTTGTCAGTGGGCAAACGTACAAAATCTGCAGGGGATCAAATATTTTTTTCCCTCACTGTATCTCCTAAAATATCACTCGTATTCTGTATGACATGACTGAGAGACAAATAGTATTCGCCAACAAACCATAACAACAGAGCAAACAGATAATGTATGATTGTGCATTCAAGCTCAAACATGTGTCCTCACCCCTAAACAACATCGACCCATACAATCATTGTGCACTACACCAAAGATATGATCCAGTGCAGGGGTAAAAAGACAATTAAAATAGCTGAATTAGAAAACCTTCACTCTAATGAACAGTTATTACTGAAGTGCAGGGGTGGGAGCGCATAGAGAAAACTGGCAATACTTGACAAACAGGAAGCTTCACATGGGGGTGAGAGAAAAGACTTGGATGAGTAAGGATTGCCAGATAGACATTAAATAATGATTGTGTAGAAGTTTAAAATAACTCAGGGCCACAAGTGTCTTGTAAACAGATGTGTGCCAGAGTCAGTGAGATGGCGTCCCACTTCGGCAGCCTGGGCGCTCACACATGCTCAGCTGGTGCCTCGACACGGCGCTGCCTGGCGCGTTCGCTGAGAGAATCTCTTCATCTCGAGTTGATTACACAGAGGGCGGCACGCTCCAGTGCCCGTGGCTGTTTAAACAGCGCCGCAGAACGCAGGGGAAATACTCATTTCATGGGCAGCAAAAAATACATTGTACGATATTAAGAAGATATAATCAATATATTATGTGTGAAGACCTCGTGGTGCAGCAGAGATAAACGCAGTCCCTGACTCGGGCCTGTCCTTCTCCACCAAGACGAAAAGGAGTCATGCATTTGATCCAGATCAGAAATGGCAATGTAAATGCTCCTCATATCTAGAGTGCACTACCTTAACACCTTCATTGACAGTAACAATTAAAAAGGATGGGTACATTGTGCATAACAGTCTAATTTCAATATGGATTGTGCAAGACCAAGTACTGGTGATAATTGGTGATAATAATTGGGTTTGCTTATGTACCAAATTATGACACCAGGAAGAACGAAATTCCCTGAATGAGAGAAGGTACATTTGCCGAGAGGGAGATGTGATACCAGGGATGATTCTCCTACACACAGACCTCCAACAGCCCCCCACCACCCTGCCTCACAGTCCCATAAACTCCTTGACCTTCCCCCCCCCCCCTGATTAATGGGCTTGTTTTGCGCTGAGAGAGCAGCCCCAGCGAGGAGCACAGAGCAGCACGCCGGGGCAATCAGGCACTCTCTGTCATCCTCACTGCGAGATTCATTATCTGCTTGGGTAACCCTGCTGTGATGGGAAGGCGAAGGGGCTAATGACATTAATACACATGGCGGAGGCCATCATTGAGACTCCTCGACACCCTGATGTGTGAGGTTTTAAATATCCATTCATCCTTCTGCCTTCTCCAGTGAGCGTCACAATGTGGACCTGTGGCAGGGGGGGGGGGAGTTCACAGTGCTGGCGTTGTTCATCTTTACAAGGTGCTGTAAAACCGTCTTGGTTAGGTGTCTGATAACCTGAGCGGTAGCGTGCTGTTTGTTTCCAGTGACAGCCGGGCCATTCTACCTCTTTACTGCAAGCCTCCATGGCTAGTCTTTTTATTACACTTTAAACAAATTGGATTGGACATTGAACGCAAGATAAAATGAGTCAAGAGTAACTAGAGAACATTAGATGTCCAAAACTGGTGGAATAGATTGCATTTACAACAGAAAACTCATCGTAAATGTATGAGTAAGAATAATTTGTCATATTCTGCTAAACAGAGAGAACTTCCCAACAGATGCCATCCTTCAATAATGGCAATCCAGATATCGCAACCTACATGCGGACTGCTGGCGACACAACTGTCTGTCCTGGCTCTCTGTGTCAGTGCCATGGAAACCCCATTCAGTCATCAATAACAGGTTATCTTTGCGGGGACTCTTTCATTTTCCTGTGACTCCACGATGTGCACACCTGCTGGGGTCCCGCACCGAGGGGTGATACATGTAATATATGTTTTAGCATTCAGTGTGCAACCCTGAATTCACCTAATTACCTGAATGAAAACTTGAATGTGGTTACAAATGTAAATATAATGTAACAGCGATAACAAATCAGCAGCTTCAACCTACAGAATGCATGGCGTCCAATTATTTCTCTGAATGTACGTCAAATGTCTGACTCACAGAATATAATTGGAGGAATCAAATTAAATACAAATCTTGTTGCTCAGGATACAAAGGCAAGTATTTGAACCACAAGTGTTATATAGGAAGATACAGATACTATCTTGCAAAACCTAAACTTTGAGGAAGCACAGAAATATGGCATTTCAAGATATCTTTAAATATTTACAGATATCTTTAAATATTTACAGATATCTTGAATGAATTGCAGATATCTCTAAATGAACAGGAAGTAATTTGCAGATACCTTGAAATGATTTGCAGATATCTCGAAATAGACAGCAAGTTACTTTGAGAAATCTTCAAAATTATTTCAGATATCTTGAATTTAATTGGAGATATCCTGAAATGAAAAAAATATATATTTAAATATTTAAAGATATCTTGAAATGCAATTGAAGATATCTCTAAATGATAACTTGGCTTGCCATACAGAAAGTGCTAGAAACATACAAATATCACTATGTAATACCGAAATACTGGCCTTCTGTTCTAGTGTGACTGTGTATGATCATGGGTAAATAATAACAAGAATTGCTTAATGCAGTCTATTACTGTCATTGTCGAACAGTGTAAGAAGTGTCACAAAAACATTTTGATTCACGCCTAAAATAAACAAAGGAACCGAAATGAAAGAAACTATTAAAGTAACAGAATCGACTGCCAGTTGGGTTTGTCAAAAAGGTCAAAAGTTTGCTCACAGAGCGATCTGTAGGGGTCGGCAAACATCGGTACACTTTGCACCTTTAATAAGTGTCAAGTGTGTTAAACGTACAAAGCAGTTTGAGCAGGGCTATGTACTCTTCTCAGTTAATGATCACAAATATCCCCTTCAACAGTCAACACACCACTCTAGCTTTCGAAAAACAGGTCATAGGTCAAGCGCTTAGGAAAAAAAGGGTCCAAGACTGAATTTATGCTTTGTGCATACTGCTGGGGGATACACACTTTCTGAGGCTTGAGTAGTCTGCATTTTATATATATTGGCTGGCAACAGGCAGAACAAAACCCGTAGAGAACCACAAATGGCAATGAATATCATCATACCATCATACCATGATATGAACTGCACAAATGTTTTCTGTGTGGCTGGTACCTTGAATTAATTATCCAACCATGCAAATAATAGAATACAGGATGTTTGTATGAAAACGTTGAATGAGCGAATGACCGAACTAATAAAAATACAAACATACAAAACAAACAAACATACACACACACACACATTTTTTGTAGCCTGGAAACCATGTTCGAAAGCTTTTTAGCTTTTCCAAAGGACAGAAGGAACACTTCAGATTAAATCACTGCACAATAAGTCTACATCTAAGTGTAAGGCCACACTCAGCCAAGTTGTTTAAAACTATAGTGGCTTTCCTAATAAACTCATTGTCTACACAAGGAATTACAACATCAAATTAAATTCCTTAGGTCGATTGCATAATCTACTGACAGGGCCACATATTCTTACGCCATTCTTTCTGTAACCCTTCCACCTCTTTTCTGTAGAAATCAAAATCAAAAGATGCAAAGATTTGAATGGCAGTAAATGCTCAGGTTACGGGATATCTTTGGGGAAAGCCGTGTTTGAAGTAAAATGCAGTCCTCGGCTCCTCTAAATGGTTGACTCAATTATTCACAATGTGTACTATCTGACAGAGCTCCACAACACAGTACAGTGAAAGTGCAGTAGATAGGTTACATGTTATACAGAAAGTATGATAATGTAATCAAAGACAAAATAAATGGTAAACCATAGTTAAAGGACTTACTCAGAACTCGCTGAGAGTGAGGCTTTTACGGCCTCAACCTAGTCACAATCAAGGGCAATGTAAGAACAACAGACCTGGGATTATGTCATAGTGTTCACGTTTTCCCTTTCCTTAAAAACAATAGGTGAACGATGTTGATGAAGTGTCTCACTATTTCTGAGTGCTAAGCAAAAGCCAAAGAAGACAGACAGGAAACAGCTGGTGTTTTCCAACAGTTTCTCCTTCCCCCCTCGAATGTCAGATCATGAGAACTTTAAAACCCAGCCCCATAATCTCAGATGCAATTCTCACTCTCACAACAACAACACGACCTGTTCAACGACACAACACAGGTACCATACTTTCATGTGTGTGTGTGTGTGTGTCCTAACCTTCTGCTGGACCTTTCCACACTCTTGTCTCCTTTCCTCTACAGCTTTACTCTCTCTCACTCTCATCTCCAGGCGCTTCCATCTTTCACCTGTCTCCATCCTATTATCAGTGTTTTCCTCCTTAATCTAACTCCCACCCCCTGCCTCCTACTCTCACCCCTCTCTCTCTCTCTCTCTCTCTCTCTCTCTCTCTCTCCCTCCCTCCAGCTCCCAGCAGCTCCCTCTCCCCTCTCTCTCTTCTTCTCTCTATCTCACTCTCACTGCAGTAATGTGCTTGCAGCCTGAATCCCACCTCTCCTCGCCAGACCCTCTCCTCACCCCTCAAGGAAGGCCAGGCCATCTGGACTATGAAGCAGAACAGACAGATCTACAGGCTTCAGGACAGACGGACAGATATACTCAGATGTAAAGGTAAGATGAAGCTTTCCCCCGTGGTTAAGAGACGGGTTACTGGAGAAGAATGTGAACTGGACACTATCGCTTCAGATACACTACAGGAAGAGGATTTTTAAACATTGCACAATTACATTGTGAGTAAGTTATGTAATGAACTGTATATATTTCACAAAAAAATAGAGATATATCTTAGAAACATCAACAATATATTTAAAAACATCTGCTCCTAATCTGTTTCTCAATTCCTAAATGGCATAATCTTGCATTTAGGTTATGTTTTGCACAATTATTTGTTAAAATTATCTCTTAAAAAATAAATAAATGCCAGGCTTAAATCTCAAGAGGACTGTGTAACACCGGGATTGCTGTAGTAGATGCCCAATCTAAATTCAGCTTGAAGAAATCTAATTTAAATAACAGACACACCAACTATCCAATACTTAGTCTTATCTTATTTATTATCTTATTTTTGGCTGATTGCTCTTGGTGCAGGAAAATGAAGTGACTGGTATTTTCCAGACTCTGCTAAGTAGCTAAGCACAGCTTCAGCTTAACATAGAAGGCAAATGTTTTTCAACTTAAAACTTTTTAATTCAAGAAACGATCCATTTTCTCTTCTCTATTTATAACTTTCCCAACATCGCTCTGAAAGGTACATCTCACGGCATCGTCCTTGAATCATCACCTATCATCTTCGCAACTGTTTCAGGTTCTCCACTGAATAATTTAAAAGGTTCTGCAGCAGTGACTGAAATAATGACTGTCCGCCTGCTTCACCGAGACTACAGAAAAAGGGTTTGCCCTTTCCAAGCACAATCTTGTTCTTTCACAGAGCTCAACAGCAACACAGAACATGAACTTTAAGCTTTGCATTCATTACCAGTGGCGTGTCCATGAAATATTGCCCTACAGGGAAAAATTCTGTTTCTGGAGTAATCTATTTAGGAAAGAAAAAAAAATAAGTTTCAGCTAATGGAAGATATGTATTTTCTCTCAAAACCATCCGTCATTAAATATCAATGACACAATCAGCTTGTGCACACACTACCTTCTGTGCAAGGGTTTCACTTAGCCCTCTGCCATATTAGTCACAATTCTGAGATGAAACATAGCTGTTTGATAAAACATCAGCCCACATTTCATTCTGAGGGAAAACAAGTGGCTTAGTTTAAGCTGGGAGATCTCCAAAGTAAATATAAATCAGCTTGTTATTTTATCATCGAGGCTCAGCTCGACACATTCCCACAATTTCATATCCACTTATGCTCCATATCACAGAATCAAAATGTGTTGAGAAAAGCTGCGTGTGGGAAGGCGTGATATGCATGAAGCATAGTGGCACTGGACTAATGTAAAGCAAGCGAGAAATCGATAAATGAGATTTGAGATTCAAGACAGTTCTCTCAGATCTTTTCTGTCACATCCATTATACAAGACAATGGTGTAAAATAATAATACAGATGATACAATACACTTTTCTTCTCATATTTAATACATTTTATGAGAAAGTATGATATATCATTGGTTAGGTTTACTTGATACTTGCTATCCTGTTTGGCCCCAGTGCACATCATTGGAAGATAGATGATCTGGGCGCTTGTCCTCTAGTGTTACCAATATTAGCATGAAATTAAGGTAGTATTTCAATGTTTTCTACCTTGTACTCGACTAATGGGATGTTGTGTTGTAATACAGTAAGAAATGTGCCAAGAGGGCCATAGAAATCCCCTGGAGTCTTTTGAAGCTAAATTACTTGTTTTCCCTGTCCTGGATCACCTGAATAATTTCCTGCTATAGCCAGAGACATTAAAGCATCATTCTTGTTGTAGTAATAGATTTGCTGTGTGGTGTAAGAAATGTATTATTCATTGCTATCTTTGTTACAGGAATATTACGTGTGTGTGTGTGTGTGTGTGTGTGTGTGTGAGTCATATATGCATTATGTGATTAAGTCATTATGAAGGTGAAATGTTAAAAAGCATCTTACAAGCATGATACCCTCAACATGCAAATCAAAACAGACCCACTAATTTCCAATGTGATAAGAGGGAGAACTCAGTACCGAACTGGTTCAAAACCCTTTGGTGAACAATGAAGAAAATAAACAAATGTATGCATTTATATTACAGATACAGCACTTACTTATTGCATTTGAAATTTACATTATGAGCATCATTTCTATTCAGTGCATTACCCGTGCAGCTTCTGGACTGGCAGTTTGAATGTGCACAGCTAAGCAAAAATGTGTAACGCTGTGTGAGACGGCGCATGTTATTGGCAATAAATTGTGGCATGTCAGGTGTGCAGCCTTACTGTCCTTCACATCAGTGCCATTCAGTGTCTTCACAGGCCTGATCGTTAAGAACGCACTGATGAAGCTATCGAGCTTACATCTTCATTTGCACAAACAAAAAATATATAAAAAGGGATCAATTTCAGACGTCAGTTGTGGAAGTGGGAGGATACAGGGTTGCACAGTCTACAGAAAGCCCTGCAGACACCATTACCTACAGTGCAGGCACAGACTTATAGGGTTAAAAACAGGAAGAGAGATACAAAGGTAAATGCTGAAATGGAGAAGCGATGGGGAGATAAGGAGTAGAACCACTGAAAGGGAGACTTTTTGACCTCCCATCTGTTCTCACAAATGGCACACTAATTGCCCGTTAGCCTCTTAGCCTAGTAAGCACTCTGCTTGCACCCTCTCCCTCATTCACCAGCCATTCACAGCCTCAATGTGCTGACACTGAAACATGATCAAAGATGACAATTTTCCTAGTTAGAGGTTTTTACTCAGAGCACGATAAATGTTGTGCCTGTAACAAGGTTTGGAATAGTGTTACGGGATGTTATATAGTGCAGTTTTTCCTATAATTCATTTGAAAATACACCCCAGTCCCAACCCACATCCATTCACGAGCCTCTTCGGAGAGAGCCGTCTAGATGTTTCTAGGCAGGGGGCAAGTGGTTTCGACATGAGCAAATCATGTCCAGCAAGCGTAGGCAAAGTAAATACAAAGAGGAAATAGAAGGATGAAACCTCTGAGAAACAAAACACACAAATAAAACATGGGTCAAAAGTCACCTGATGCTTCTACTCCCCTTGAGAAGGAAAAACATGATCATCTTTTCTTAAATTGTATAATAGTACAGTATGATGTTATTAATATCAGGGATTTTAATCCGTCCAGGCTTATAGAAGGCTGTGAGAAGACTGACCTAAGCCTGAAGTACTGGCACTCAATTTTAAGGATCCAATTATCCATGAAACATGCGGATATGATTACTGAACAGCCAGATACTACATCATGTCTAGAAATCAGTCTTGTATTATGAATTACCTTAATAAACATCTGCATTAGTCAGTTATAAAATGCAGCTAGCCCATTTGTGACCCTGAGATTATTAAATCGAAACCTATAGTATCTCACTGTTTCCCTTTTGCTGTAGGAGACACGGGAAGGCCATGATCGCGCTGCCCAACGCCTCGCTGTCCATCCCTCCGGAAGACACAGGGAGCTCGGGGGAAGTCCAGCGCTCAGAGTGCGTGCTGGGCTTCATCCCAGTCATTTACTACAGCGCCCTCCTCTGTGTGGGAATGCCAGGTACAGGCCGGTTTCGAAGCGCCATGCCGAGAATTGTGCACAAACAAAACCGATTGATCTTAACCTCATGTCCTTACATTGTGGAGGCAGATGTTCAGATGAATAGATGGATCGATCGACTCTAGCTCATTCACTAGCCGCAGTCTAGTACAATGGGGTTTCATGGCGTTAAATCTTCGTTACACGTCGGCCATGAACAGTCAGACTGCAGTAGGTTATGTTCACCGTCCTGTCGGATTTTGCATTTCTGCATGCGGCTTTGCATTCTATCAACCAGCTAGTTCAGTAACATGAGAACCCCATCCTTTGTGCCATGCTTTAAACAAGAGGAGATCTTATCTCTGCCGAGACTCCCACTAATTGAGTCTGTAATTTATTCCTCAGGGTTGAGTGGGCTGAGCAAAAATCCTGCCCCTTAAAGAAGAGCACCTTGGTTTTTTGGAGGTTATTTTTTGTGTCTTTCTTTGTTTAAATTCCTCATATTTGTTTCTATATTATACAGAATACAGACTACTTAAACAGCATCTTTAGGCTGTGATTTTGTGCTGAGGCTGGTGTTGGGGAATCAGTGAGGGGCAGAGCTGTTGTCTGGTTTCCCTCTCCTTGTATCCTATTTGTATGTCTACCCAGGGTGACCTTTTCAAGGCTGTAGGAGCAACTTCCAGTAATTGACCCCAAGGGAAAGGGCAGGAGGACAGCTCTCCTGTCAGCCCCACAGTGATGTTAGGAAAGATCCTCTGTGTATGATGAGCTGTGGATCTTTAAATGCCCTGGGGAGGAATACTATTCAGGGATCAATGGGCCATGTTGTTTGAAAAAGCGAAGCGTGAATTAACAATGCCAATCACAGTCTGCTACACAACACTTTTAGTGTAATGCTATGCATACTGAAAGCACATGGCAGTGCAGCAGAAGTGACCTTGCCCTGAGAGAGCAAATCCACACTCAGCTGTTGGCTTGAACTTCCACTCATCCGATCTGTCGTGTGATTTTGTTGTTGTCTGTGTTAATGCTTTGATTAAGAACTAGAATATGAATGCCAGTTCTGGAAATTGAAATTAAGCAGGTTTTTCAAATGCTGGATCCTGATGTTTATCCCTCTTTCTCCCTCTTCCTCTGGACACCAGTGAACATACTGACAGCTGTGGCTTTGTCTCGCCTGGCAGCCCGCACTAAGAAGTCCTCCTACCTGTACCTACTGGCGCTGACGGGCTCCGATATCCTGACACAGCTCTTCATTGTCTTTGTGGGCTTCCTCCTGGAGACGGCCATCTTCCACCGTGAAGTCCCCGAGCTGCTCCTGCACTCTGTCAGTGTGATGGAGTTTGCCGCTAACCACGCCTCCATCTGGGCCACGGTGACCCTCACAGTGGACCGCTACATGGCTCTGTGCCACCCACTGCGCCACCGGCAGATCAGCTTTCCAGAGCGCGCCAGGAAGATCATCGCGGCCGTGTTTACATTGGCACTGGCCTCTGGAGTCCCTTTCTACTGGTGGTCGGACATGTGGAGGGTCAGCCATCCGCCCACCGCACTGGACCGGGTTCTCATCTGGACGCACTGCACTATAATCTACTTCCTCCCCTGCAGCATCTTCCTGGTGCTCAATTCCCTCATCATCTACCGGCTGAAGATCCGGCACCGCAAACAGTGTCACGAGGAGTGCCAACAGCCAGCAACCAAACGCTTAGGCAAAACGACAGCCATACTGCTGTCCATAACCTCGGCATTCTCGGTTCTGTGGGCGCCGCGCACCATTGTGGTCATCTACCACCTCCACGTCTCCTCTGTGAACCGCAACTGGCGGGTGCACTTGGCCTATGACCTTGCCAACATGCTGGCCATGCTCAACACTGCAGTCAACTTTTTCCTCTATTGCTTCGTCAGTAAGCTTTTCCGTGCAGCTGTCCGGGATGTCCTCTACCTGCGGGGGGGACCCCTACCTCCACACCACCCCCTCACCCACCAGCATGCCCCCTCCAATGCCTCCAACTGCTCCTCGTCCTGCAGCATGACAGGCAAGCAACGAGACCTCACCCCCGTGCCACCCAAGAGAGCAGCCATCAGGCTATAGCTTCTCTCTTGTCCAAACCCCATGACGGGCACTTACAGCTCAAAGCTTGTGTGGCTCTCTAACTATTTTAAAAATCAATGTTTTATAAATGACAAAGTGGAGATTAATTCAATATACTTTTTTTCAGGGGTGGGGGTAGAAAGAGTGTTGTAAGAGTATGTACTTGTGTACTCATAGAGACATGTCAATATATTTATGTAAATAAGAGTGATCCATATCTTCATATTTTTTATATTCTTAAAATATTGCATGTTTTTCTATCTATTAACAAACATGATAGATAGAGAGATAGAGAGATAGATAGAGAGATAGAGAGATATTTTAGTTTTTTGACTATATCAACCTTTCAGTGAAATTATTGACTTATTGTATAAGCTTTGACTTCACCATTCATGTTACTAAAATGCGCACCTTTAATGTTCTTACTCAAAGTCAACCCTTTAATTCGTACAACAGGACTCTTAGTCGATGTTAAATAATAATTTATTCCTTTTAAATTCTAATAATAAAGCTTTGTAGGAAGAATCAAGACTACACAAGTTTATAACTCAGTGACGGCAAGTTAAAGGGAATACTAGACAGACTTATTTTCGGCAAATCAGCCTTTTAAAATACAGTCACCCGTTGAAGACCAATTCCATTCGGCTCCTCGGATGACAGAGTTCTCTCTTCATCGATCTGCATGACACAGTCCAGCAAACATCAAAAACACGGGTTTATTGCACCAGGAACAAGTTTTAAAATCCCTATTTACATACTTTAATTTTATTCTTTCACATTCCAAAAACTAGTAACGTGTTTGCAAAAAACATCCTAGTGCATGTTTGTAATGGTGCCGAAAAGGGGGGGGGGGGTCATATTACATTATAACATGAATTTCGGAGGAGTATCATTAGTAACCGTGACAACGAGCATCAACATGAACAAGATATTTATGTAAATTCATATTTATTATTTTCTCATTTTGGTCTTGTTACCTTGTCTGTATTAAATATGTTGGCAACCTGGCACAAAAGCTGTATGTTCTAATTGATGACTTTCCAATAAATGCATGAATGCATTGGGGGTGGTGGGGGGGTTCTCTGTCTGGGCTGCTTCATCTTTCTGTCTCTCTGTGCCGTGAGAGAGTTTGCCCGCCAGGCACAGACTGAGGATTATTGTGCGGGTACAATAACCCTCCCCCCTGCTCTCCCCTCGCACCCTCCATTCCCATCACAGTGCATGATAGCTTTCCACTCCAGTGACAGATGTTATCAGATTATTCATCTGAAAAGGTTGAATAGTCTAGTACAACAACTCTCCATCTACAACAAGACGATCTTGTTCATATGCACAAAATTATGCAAACGTATATCCTTTGCAATATCCCAATTTAAAGCCAGCTCTAATTACATCTACACCAAGCTGTGGCTGCTCGGCTGATCTGGTGATATTGAAAGTGGTCCCTGGAGGCTATTCTGTATAACTTATTGTCCTCGTCACCTCCTGTGGTTTTTCAGCCTTTGAATGTGTCAATTTAGTGCAGTTATAACATAGTAAATTGACTTTCTGACTAAGCCTGGTTTAACACTCTGGGGTCACGCTGGAATTAAACAACTCCTGTCTGCCAATACAACGCTGATAGAAACAAGGTTTGCACAAACCTCAACCGATTTAGAAGAAAATGCATTGAAAACTCCATGAAGGGAATCTGAAAGCTGTACGTTTTACATGTAAGCTCAATAAACATTTCACAAACTTCCAGAGGTGGGGATCGTCTTCTTCCCAGCATCCACACCACATCAGAAGCAAATATAAACCATCATGAAATGATTTGTGAATGAATGCAAAGAGCAGCTGTAAAGACATACAAAACAACGTTGCCTTTTAATTGTCTCTTATAATAGAAGAGGTTTCAAAATGTATATGATTTCATGTCAGCCCCTCTGGTGGTAGCAGTACCATCTCATTACATTAAGTCACACAACATCTAGTTCACTCTAGCCATTTGCTGTCAATCAGGAAGAGCAATAGATATGAAACAGATCCCTGCAACACCCATTCTGCTCCCAGTCAGCTCTCTGGTGCAGTTTTCCAAGTGATATATTTCCTACAAATCCATCAAATCATTACTCTCATCTTCATCTCTTCAAATGCAGTTAAAATGGAGTGAAGGTATTCACACTGCATGGGTCACATAGATCATGTAATTCATGTTCATCTCCAGCTAGCTGCCACGCACGTTTCTGTAGTTCTGCCTGTGAAGCCATTTCCACTGCGTCTCTGGCTTCTCATTAACAATTGAACACAGCGTGGGCGTATCGATGCCAACACAGCCTCTAGCCAGGCGAATGGATTTATTAAGCACAGTGCCGAGGTACAGCTTTATCACCAGATTACTACTGACTGTGTGAGGAGACCATGAAGTGTTAAACACGGCTCTCGTCCGAGACTACAGCGGATACACAATGGGGACACGCTTTAGGACCACCCTAGCATCTGTTAAGTAATGGGCAGTGGTTTCCTGTTTCTGTGCCAGCTTTCCTAAAAAAAAAAAAAAACATCTGTACATTTATTTAGTTCTTTCACAAAAATATGAAAATCCTATTTATGTGAGTGTGTGTATGTACAGTATGTGTGTATGTTTGTATTTTAGAAGTGTGTGCTGTTACACCAAACATTTGTGAAAATAAGGGAATTGTCCTGTCGTGTACTTGAAGCCGACTCTCTGGATTTTTCCAATAAACTGCTTGTTGGGTTTAACATCCATCTCTGTGCCGGGAAAGTCTTTGTGTAATAACCGAACGCTAGGGAATCACACATTTGTGATGAGACAAATCATGACAATGGAAAGTCAAATAGTGAAAACAATGCACCTCCAGCCTGAACACAAAACATGTTTCAAGTAAAAGAGTACAGAGCACCAAAATGTATGGAGGTTGTTCAGTATATGTATAAATGGTCTGTAGGTGAATATTACACATTTTAACGGGACGTGTCGCCACCTTGTGGACAACAATGAAATCGATCATGAATGCAGACCCTGTTAAACAACAAAGAGCTTCATTACTACAGTGCTTGCAACATCTTTCAGTGTTTGGCAAAATTAAAAAAATATATATACTATATAAGCACTGTATTAAAAGCACAGTAAAGTGTAGTGTGGACTGCTGTGGTAAAAAAATGTAATACCTTAGTGTAGGACAGTTTTTGGTCGTACATGTAATATTTTTGGGTCACTGTGATATTTCTTGTTCTCTAACGACAATTATGGCCACATTTTGTGTGTCTTATCTTTGTTGGAATTGTATTTGCATATTACATTGATTATGATGTAAAAACAGATTACTTAGATTTGGGGGTATTTCCACTATAGAAGAAGAAACAGCAGCAGAAGAAGATCCAGTTCCAGATCCAGATCCAGCAACCTGCATATTAACATAAAAATAATACATCACCATAAATATATCATGCAAAAAGTACAATCACATGCAGATAAACTATCTAAAGATACCTAAACTTCTAGTTGTATTTTTGACATTGCAGCTTATTTTTCCTCAGTGCTTTACATTTATGTGGGAGAAGCTAGTACAAAATACCATAAAAAAGTGGTGCTGCTTCAATTCTAAGTTACAAAATACAGAAATAAATCAATCCCAGTCTGAATAGTAGAGGTTCTGGTAATACTGATATACACTCACCTAAAGGATTATTAGGAACACCATACTAATACTGTGTTTGACCCCCTTTCGCCTTCAGAACTGCCTTAATTCTACGTGGCATTGATTCAACAAGGTGCTGAAAGCATTCTTTAGAAATGTTGGCCCATATTGATAGGATAGCATCTTGCAGTTGATGGAGATTTGTGGGATGCACATCCAGGGCACGAAGCTCCCGTTCCACCACATCCCAAAGATGCTCTATTGGGTTGAGATCTGGTGACTGTGGGGGCCAGTTTAGTACAGTGAACTCATTGTCATGTTCAAGAAACCAATTTGAAATGATTCGACCTTTGTGACATGGTGCATTATCCTGCTGGAAGTAGCCATCAGAGGATGAGTACATGGTGGTCATAAAGGGATGGACATGGTCAGAAACAATGCTCAGGTAGGCCGTGGCATTTAAACAATGCCCAGTTGGCACTAAGGGGCCTAAAGTGTGCAAAGAAAACATCCCCCACACCATTACACCACCACCACCAGCCAGCACAGTGGTAACAAGGCATGATGGATCCATGTTCTCATTCTGTTTACTCCAAATTCTGACTCTACCATCTGAATGTCTCAACAGAAATCGAGACTCATCAGACCAGGCAAAATTTTTCCAGTCTTCAACTGTCCAATTTTGGTGAGCTTGTGCAAATTGTAGCCTCTTTTTCCTATTTGTAGTGGAGATGAGTGGTACCCGGTGGGGTCTTCTGCTGTTGTAGCCCATCCGCCTCAAGGTTGTACGTGTTGTGGCTTCACAAATGCTTTGCTGCATACCTCGGTTGTAACGAGTGGTTATTTCAGTCAAAGTTGCTCTTCTATCAGCTTGAATCAGTCGGCCCATTCTCCTCTGACCTCTAGCATCAACAAGGCATTTTCGCCCACAGGACTGCCGCATACTGGATGTTTTTCCCTTTTCACACCATTCTTTGTAAACCCTAGAAATGGTTGTGCGTGAAAATCCCAGTAACTGAGCAGATTGTGAAATACTCAGACCGGCCCGCCTGGCACCAACAACCATGCCACGCTCAAAATTGCTTAAATCACCTTTCTTTCCCATTCAGACATTCAGTTTGGAGTTCAGGAGATTGTCTTGACCAGGACCACACCCCTAAATGCATTGAAGCAACTGCCATGTGATTGGTTGGTTAGATAATTGCATTAATGAGAAATTGAACAGGTGTTCCTAATAATCCTTTAGGTGAGTGTACAATCCACTTTGACGACGGCTTTATGAATAACGTTCCACACTTGTCCACATGGTGGCGCCAAAGACTTGTTTACTGTGATCTAATCACTGCAAATCTCAACATATCAAATAGCAACCATAACAAATCCCTTCAAAGACACGGAAAGGGCACTGCTAACACCTGGCAGGAAACTTCACAGTCAGTTACATGTGCTTTCAATTGCGTACAGATCTAAGAGGCATGCAATCCAAATGACAAATATATCATATAACAATATACAGCTCTGGAAAAAATTAAGAGGCCACTGCAAAAATATAACTTTCTCTGGTTTTACTATTTATAGGTATGTGTTTGGGTAAAATGAACATTTTTGTTTTATTCTGTAAACTACTGACAACATTTCTCCCAAATTAAAAATAGCAATTATGAATGGAATGGGATGGCTGCCATACATGTAGAGATGCTGATTTAAGAACAATTTGCAGTGGTCTCTTAACTTTTTCCAGAGCTGTATATAATAAAAGAAATTACATACACACACATGTATACACACATATGTATATTTATATGAAATAACAACGAGAGATATAAAAAAAGCATCAGAGAACAAACTAAAATATGTGACATCATTGAAAGAGTGAAAATGCTAAAATAGCAATGGGCCGGACACACTGCAAGAACACATCAAAGATGGACAAAGGAAGTGATTGAATGGATCCCAAGAGAGGAAAAAAGACCTAAAAGACGAACCCATAAAAGATGGGAAGATTAAATTATACACTATGCAGGTGTGACATGGAAAAGAGAAGCTGTGGAACAAAGCAAGTGGAATCACCCAATAAGTGTAACAGGTCAGGTCTTTCACTGCCTCCACAACGCCCCCAGGAATGCCAGTGTCAGGGCTGTGGAAACACATGAAATAGCTGTGGATCAAGGTCCCGGCAGTGGCCCAATATCAGAGCACATACCAGCGCTGGATGTCTGAGCACTGAGCTCAGGCCCCTAATCCAGGCTGGCCGGCAGCGTGGAGCCAGGCTGCCCTCTCTCTGCACACTCTGACTGCAGGGGCACCGCTGCCAGCCCCCAGCGCGGCGTTTTGGGATACATTGAGCACGGGGTTCAACACCTATCTGTTATTTATAAGCAGCGATCTCTTCCCCCGCGTTATACCATACTGAAATAAACGTGCTTTCAATAGAAATGGTGAAACTGAGACTGCGGTGCAACTGAATCATTGCCGCGCTCTTTACAGTTACATAATGCACGTCTGAATGTGATGGATTGAATGGTCTGAGCGTTTTAGTGTCATGTGTTGTGTGTGGGGGTGTTCTATACAGATTTGAAAAAACACTTTTTTAATTTGATTTGTAAGATGTAAACTCACACACGAGGAGGTGGGGCGCTATAAAAGCTGCAGTGGCAGAGGGTGGGCTGAGCGACGAGCGGGCAGGTGTGAGTGCAGGGAGGAGGGCAGGGCTGAGGCTTGGGTAGGCGGGG
Source organism: Amia ocellicauda (assembly GCF_036373705.1). NCBI lineage: Eukaryota > Metazoa > Chordata > Actinopteri > Amiiformes > Amiidae > Amia > Amia ocellicauda. The sequence continues at coordinate 23,494,909 of NC_089854.1, read as the reverse complement.
GGAGAGAGAGAGAGAGAGAGAGAGAGAGAGAGAGAGAGAGAGAGAGAGAGAGAGAGGCAGCACATTGGAATTAAACCATACTTTAAAACCCGAACAAACAAAGACAAGTGCTTCTCCAAAACGGAGAAAACGAAACGCACGGGGGTAACCGAGGACACGTTGGAAGATCGCGTCTCCTTCGGCCGATTCTAAGTGAAGAGATTTATGTGACATCCTATTGACAAGCGGGTTAGATTTGATACCTTTTGCTTTTCAAAGGGCGCAACCCCGTGGGAAAGTAGACCCGTGATCCTTCACCTGTCTGTGTTTCTCCGCACCGGACGAGCCGGCGGACCAACTGCCCGAACTGCGCAGGTGCGGCCGCAGGTAAGCGCTCCGGTCCCGTCCACCTGTGGATGCACCTCCGAGCAGAGGGATATAACCGGGGAGAAAAGAGAAACTGTCTTTTACTGTTAATTCTCACCAGTGTACCGGGAGACAATACATAAAGCTTTTATCCTACACTGGTTCATAAACCATTGGTTGTGGTTTATTAATTATTATTATTATTATTATTAATAATAATAATAATAATAATAATAATAATAATAATAATAATAATACAACGTGTAAACAATACGATGTGTGAATTTCACAAGTTTTTTTCATTTTCTAATCTCTGCAATAGGAAATTACTAAGAAGTAACAAATAAGTGTAGCTAACATTTATTTGTTGTCAGTACCAAACTAATGTTTGTATTTTGTTTAAATACTTATATATATGTATATCAGTAAAATGATTAAAACATATTTCACAATGTAACCTATTAATGTTTTATGGTGGGGAGATCTTTACACAAGATTCAGCTTTTTGGTCACAACCAAATCTAGTCTGCATACATCTAAGAATGGGCTTGAAATCAGCAAAGGATCATCGGCTAGGATCATGTTTTGTTGTAGAATTTAATTAAAAAAAATTGCAGACACAAAAAAACAGCTGTTTTGTTGACATCTTTAGCATTGATGCATACAATATCGATACAATATTGACAGATTGCTAATAATGTGTCTATTGGCTTTGCTGGTTAATATGTACTTGCTTATTTGTTTAGCATTCAGCCAGGTGCACATAGATGCCAAGCTCTTCAACCTTCGTTTAGATTGTGTGTCTGCCCTGATATGAGAGTCCCAGCGAACACAGACATTCTGGCCAGCATAATTATCTCAACATATATATACTTGATGTAGACTATTACTGTGGCTCTTCTGCAGAGACCTTTATTTAATTGGAAGGGAACTAGAGACAAAAATAAATGTTTTACAAAGAATTAATAACTTTACCTAATAGTCTTTTTTTTAGTAATTCATTAGAGGCTTTAATGCTAAGTTGTCTGGAATGGAGTTTGTTGTTGTTATGTATCCAGACAATGAGAAAATCATCACAGACGTGTTGCTAGCGAGTGGGGGGGTGTTTGGGTAACGATGTTTGTTTGGCCTGTTTTTAAACAATCAAAGGTATACTGAAGTTAAATAAATGTAAAGTACATAAATAAAGTGAAGTATTTAAAAGAAAAGTGACTTAAAACCACAATAATGATGATAATAGAACTGCAGTTTTTGCTTCATTGTTGTGTGTTCGGAGAGACCACCCTTTTTTTTTTATTACGCTTAAAAAAAATCTATTGCTTTACTCTGTCATAAATAGTTTTTCAAGATTGACCATAAAGTCCTTGTCACACATCAGATCAGTTTCACAGAGGCGTAGTCTGCTCCTTCTGCTTTCCTTACATCTGTACAGACTAGGGGAAGGTGTGTGTGCTGGGATGCATGACACAAGCACACAATGGGTGCCAATCTGAATGCGGGCCTTCGGTGCCTGGTGTCCTCCTGGATTTTCAAATGCCGTAACTGTCATTGACTGAACATTTAAAGGACACTATCTGCAGGAGGATCTGATGGCCAGGAAACCGGCCTCAGCTGCATCACCCACAACCCCATCGATCCGGTTATGTAACCCAGAAATACGGTACTCAGCGTAACGTGACCGCACTCTGTAGGCCAGAACAAATATAGTGCCTGAAACGCGCCCTGCACAGGAGTCAAGCCGTCTGATCAATGGGCTTTCGTAGGTGACTGATAAGAACAGTACGACGCAACGCCGACAAGCCTGGCCTTTTGAATTATTGATGGATTCTTTCATTATTTTAGCATTATTTTATTGTGCACAAATCACAGCAGGTGACATGGCTGGATGAAGTGAATGGGAATCTGAGAAAGCCTATATTGGAGACAATAAATTATAGTCCGTTGCATAATTACTCGGGAATCAACATCATAAAAGAGGCCAGTGTCAATATTGCAGCTATAAGCATTACAGTATAAAGTGATAAATGATCAGTGTACAGGAAAACAGTGCTACCGACGTTACTGGGAACCTTTACATGAGCGCTCTATAGGTTATGTTTCTGTAGCGTAGCCCATCAACGGTGTTGCTATTGAATGTGTGTTGCAGATTCCAGCATCATCTACAGATGTTCAGATTAATAGGTTTGTGGAATTAGGAACTTGATATTAATATGAGAGGGAACTGATTACAGCATTCCTTCATGCTTCATTGTAAAAGCTATTTACAACTGGAAGCACTAAACTAAAAGTGGTGATTGTCGACCTGGACCTCGCCATAAGGAGCTGAATCCAATATACATCTCCGAGACTTCTCTGGATTTCATTAGGGAACATGTAGTTATCAGATGATTTTCTTCCCCTTCACAACAACCCCTTCCTCCCTCACTCCCCCATGAGTGCATAGTTTCCAAAACGTCTCCTTTAACTTCAGCTGCAGGCTAAGGAAAATACCCTCAGAAAAGCAATTTTGTTTAAACACCGATCAGTAGTTTGTGGAATGAAAAATGGAAAAAATGCCACCGTTCATACCAATATTGCTCCACTGTGACTCACTTTATTGAAAAGAATGATTAAAATACTTGGATATAAAAATTCAAATTAACCCAGTCTTGAAATTAAATGCAAATGGTTTGTGTCACTTAGAATTTACGTGTCTGCTTTGATGACATGAGACATGGAGCTATTTGAGGGTTGTACAACTCTCGTATCTCCTCACTCATTTTACTCTCTTACTACTCCTGCAGGTACAGGCACTCCATGGACTTGGCAGTAATGAAGATCCCCCTGCTACTGATGCCCTTTGCCATTTTTCTGGGGTCTCTCCCAGGAGCCAACGCAGGGAACAACACCCCCCCTGTTGGCTGCGACCCATCGGTGAATCCTCTCTATTTCAACCTGTGTGACTTAGGAGGGGTCTGGGGGATCGTACTGGAGGCGTTTGCAGGGGCTGGAGTGGTGAGCACCTTTGTGTTGCTAATTGTGTTGGTGGCCACCCTTCCGTTCGTCACTGAAGGGACGAGGAAGAGCACAGTGGGGCTGCAAGCCCTCTTCTTGCTGTTCACTCTTGGACTGTTTGCCCTCACCTTTGACTTCATTGTCAAGAAGAATTTCTCCACCTGTGCATCCAGGCGCTTTCTTTTTGGGGTGCTCTTTGCTGGCTGTTTCTCGTGCCTGCTGATGCACTGCATCCAGCTGAACATGCTGGTGCGCAAGGACAGGGGCCCGAGGGGCTGGGCGCTCTTCCTGGGTGCCTTGGCTCTCTGGATGGTAGAGGTGATCATCAACTCGGAGTGGCTGATCATCACCATTGTCCGCTATCCACCAGACAGGATGCAAAGTGGGGACCCCTGTGACATCACCAACCAGGATTTTGTGATGGCCCTCATCTACGTCATGGCTCTCCTATTGGCCATTTTTGCAGCCGCCATCCCTACCCAGATTGGGAAACACAAGCACTGGAAAAAGCACGGCATCTTCATCCTGGTGACCAGCTGCCTGTCGGTGGGCATCTGGGTGGCCTGGATTGTGATGTATGTCTATGGGAACCAAAAGCGAGGGAGTCCCAGCTGGGATGACCCCACCCTCGCCATTGCACTGGTGTCCAATGCCTGGGTGTTCCTCATCCTGTACATGATTCCTGAGATGTGCGCACTCACCAGCAACACCGAGCCGGAACAGAGCTATGGAGATGACCTCTATCCCACCAGAGGGGTGGGATATGAAACCATCCTTAAAGAGCACACTTCACAGAACATGTTCGTGGAAAACAAAGCATTCTCTATGGATGAGCCCAATTCAAGTATGCTTTATTTTTTATTTAATGAAAACTTTGTGACCTAGAAGAAATGTCTGTATATTTAATGAAATATTCTAGTGCGTGTGCGCATGCTTTTGGCATTTCCAGAATTTCCAATTTGCACTTTCTGGCTGGCAAACTGCATTCAAAACATTCATTTAATTTCTTTGTCTTTATCTAATCTTCTGTAATTCAGTTGTGGTTGAATTCGATAGTTTACGTTTGTTGGATTAGAAATTACTGAACACAAATCCTCCCTGAAAAATGTCAAACAATGCAACAGGAATGCAACTTCCACTCACAGAGTGGTCGTAGATCTCTTGTTAATAATTAACGTAGACTTGATAAACCGAATGATCCATTCCGTGATAACAACAGTTTCCCATTAATTTGTTTGGGACATATTTCACAATTTGCTGCAACCGTGTCCATTAGAATGCATGCCAATCTGTGCAACATGGTCATGTTTTGGAAACACTCTCTTAAAACACCTGGGCTGTGAATTTTGTGGAAAATGCCAAACTGGCTCGGGGGAGTGGCAGCTTCCATAAGAATCCATGACCACAAACATGCTTGTGTAATAAAAGTAGGTAGCTGTATTTGATCAAGGAGCAATTCCAGTTGATCATAATTAGAGAACTAGAAACATTAACAACTGTGTTTCACCATCGGCAAAGTTTTAGTTGACATTTCCGATCATTTTAGATGGTGTAACTAGAGGGCTCGGGTCAGTAGGTGAACCTCGAACACTGACTGCTCGCATTCTTGCACTGGAATGCCGAGCAACTCTGTGGTTTTTTTCAGTTTTGTTTCTAGTACATCACAGTAAGTAAAATAAGTTGAATACAGCTTCTGATAAAGATGTTTTAGTTAATTGTATGGAGGATAATCCATGCCAAAATTAAAAATAAATACAGAGAAAAAAATAAATTAAATATAGAAATACAGAAATAAATGAATAAATGTCCATTTATTTATTTCTATTTATTTATTATTTTCTCTCTGTATTTATTTTTAATTTTGCCATGGATTATCCTCCATATAATTGTACTCAGATAAAAATATTAAGAGCTGTTCCAGGCGGTACACTTAGCCCACAAAGACTTGTCGTACTGTGACGTGCAAAGCAGGAGAAGGTACTAGATGCAATGGCATGTTGTGAGAGAAAATATAATCCACTTAATATGGTTTCCAATTACAAATTCTCCATTTACAATGCCCCACCAAAAGGAAGATAAATCCAAACACTTGTTCATATGTAATATTTAGACTGTAGTTTACAGACCCAATCTGAATGTCAATTAAACCTGCTGTGAAGTCATTACCCTTCTGTAGCGTACCAAACTTAAAGGTTAAAATGTAGGAAACCCAATCTCAAATCTTCTGTAGCCCCACAACCTTAAAAACAAAATACTGTGTAGTTTATTTTAATTTGATTGCCAGATAGAAAGGAATCCAGGTAAGGAATCCAATTAATTCTAGATGTGTTTTTCCTCTGCCTGATATAATAACTTTCTGAATCTTTGCCAGGAAACAGGCAGTCCGCGAAGACCCCTTATTATAGATTAATAATTTGCAAGTTCAAAACATTTGCAGCTCTTAATTGCAGACTTTAAAAATACAAAACATCTGGATCTTATCTCTCCATCTGTTTGCTCTGCTTTCAGTCAGACACAGGGTTGAACAATTGATGGGGAGAACTGAATAGTTTAAAGGATCTGTTTTTTTGTTTGGTTTTGTTTACTTTTTGCCTCATTTGTCAACCTCCATCTAAAATAAAATATTAGTTAAGTGGAGAGTGTGGAAGTCAAATAACAACCTCATGCCTTACTTGAAATAAAAGCCTATTACTCAGTGTGGGGCTGTTTGCCTCCCTAGGTATCCAAGGAGACCGAGGGGTGGCAGCTTTAAATCCTTAAGACATAGTACAGATGGTTTAGCCAAGGACTACGTTCTCTATCCATAGGTTCAGGATATTCCCAGATTTCGGAGGGCTTTAGGGTCCTCAATTTTTTATTGCAACCAACCTCTCATGTACATAATCAGTTTTTGGCTTAATTAGTCATTGTGAACATGATCTTTAGTCACTGACCTAGTCTGGTCAACTGTTGGCCCAAATTAAAAAAAAATTCCCAAAGTACCAATTGCAAATCCTAAAGATGGTTTTTCCCAAAGTGTCGGAGCAAGTAGCCTCTGACAAAAAGAAAGCCATCAACAAGTGACTGCCTATAAGTTTTGATTTTCATGGTTCGGTTAATTTCCCAGAAACTGTAAGGGTTACACAATAATGGGAAAATACCATTTTAGCTCTGAAAACAAGCCCCAGTTAAATCTATCAACAAAAATATTTATGATAACTGCCTTTGTAAACTGGTTTGCTCATCAGTGCTATGCAGTCTACAATTCTTTGGTATTGAAAACGATGACGCATTAATAGGATTCTCTCTTCTTTTTTTTTTAGTGAACAAGCCCGTGTCTCCATACAGTGGGTACACCGGACAGCTGCGCAGCTGTGTGTACCAGCCTACAGAACTGGCGCTGATCAGTAAAGCCTCTGGAAATGTAAGTTCATATGTAAGTATCTTTCTATGTTTATCAACAGGGACCTATTGTGCTTATTTTACATCCACGTCATATACAGAGACCCCATTACATATTAGATTATTGCTCTGAACATCCAAATACAGCATTGGCAAGGGCAAGGTGTTTACCCTTTAACCCTATGTCTGTGTAAATTCAATTCCAGCATCATAGTTTACACTATACCAAGACTGCTTTGTCTAAATAGGGGTCAAAACAAACCTTTAGAAATGTGAACATATTTCTGATGAAATTCAAGTAGCATATCGAGTGTTCTTCCCAGTTCTAAATTGTTCTAAGTCGACATGGAGTTTTTGTGGATATAAATACACCTAGCAAAATAATATTGACATTGTAGATAGAATAAGTCTTAACATATTTTTAATATCTCTTCAGAAGTTTTTATTTATAGAAGTTCAGTTTCTTTCCTTTTAATGTTTGAATTTTTCCCATCGCCCTGTGGTTGTGGTGTGGGTCTCTGTGTTTGTGGCTTTGGGCTGCAGCAGCAGGATGAGATGCCCTCCTATGATACTGTCCTTCCCCGGGCTGTGGTCAACACCCAGGCCCACGGTGGCAATAGCTCCATGGGCCGCGCTGAGGAGGCCCATCCCACAACCGGACCGCAGCACAACGCCAGCGTACGTGGACAGCAGCCCCCCGCACCAACTGTCTCTCAACTGTCTACCTCTTTCTCTTCTGGAGATACATGTTCTCATAATGTGTTTTCGTAAAGAACCACATCTGTGCATTCTGCAGTTTTGAGAAACTCCCTTCTTTTCCCAGTATCCTTTCCCGTTTTTTAGTTTCTGTTTTTATGTTGTGCGTTTGATCTCAGTGTGGCATCAATGCGTGATTGTTGACACCCATTCACCAGTGTTGCCTTCTATCTCTCAACATTTGCCTTTCTTCTCTTGAGCACCCTGCTTGTGTCATTCGACTTTGTGTGCCATGTCATTTAACATCTCATTCACGTTTATTTTGGAAAACGAGACATCCATCAATAAGGTTGTCTGACCTCGATTCTTCTGCGTGTAGTGGCACACATTTTAGATGCAACAAAGCTCTGGTTTTAACACTGACAGTGTGTTAATCTAGAACTATAGGAAGTGTAATTACAGGCAACATTTTAAATGTGTAATTTAACCTTTTATAGTGTGTTGAAATGTGTAGAACTTAATGAGTGAATTAATTTATCCTTCTTGTTACCCTTTCATTTTAGGGCAACGGCTTGTACAGAAATGGTCAGTGGTGAACCCTTGTCTGCCCCCTCTCCTGGTTTGCATCAATTAAAAAAACTTCTTGTGGATTCTGTTTGGCTCTGGCTTCTTCCTCCTGTTTTCTTTGATTTGATTTGATTTTTGCCATTGTTCTCCGATTACTGTTGGGCCAACCCTGACATAACTAAAGATGAGGCTCCGTTACAAACTCTGCAGAGATCCCAGCACCTCACTGCGGGGATACCCGAATCGGAGAGGGTCTTGTGGGAGGCCAAGTCAATCCAAGGTTAAACCCTCGTTCACTCTCCTCGTCATCTCTGTCCCAGCCAATGATGTCCCGGTGTGAAATTCCACTCCAAACCCAACAGCATGCACTGTTGTAACAGACAAAAGACTTATGATTTTCTTCTTATCCGTGTGTTAATCCTAATGTGACACAAAAAACAGAAAAACACCCACACCATGGGTCTCTGACCGAGAAAGAGACAATGGCATTTTTCTGAGGAGGATTTTTTCTTTTTGTGAAAGAGACAATTTATGTGGCAGCCTCATAGAGCGAGAGAGGAGCAGGGGCCAAAGGTCACGGCGTACCTGTCATATCTGGCGCACACGTACTTCCAAGCACAAGCCGGACATTTTGACCATTTTCGGGAATTCCTCCGGAACCTGGAGCTGAGCTGAGGGTGGGCAGATAACCACAGGAAGAGACTGACAGACAACAGGACAATCCCTTATCCTCAAGAGCATGGTATCAGCAAGGACAGTGTTGCATAGTACTGAGTGTTCAGCAGCCTTTCGTCCAACACAGTACATCTGGTATAGAAATCTATCGTCACAATGTATCTTTGACACAATTAGTTGACGACAGTTGTACTGGTCTTCTTAGCTAGATAAATTACACTCACCTAAAGGATTATTAGGAACACCTGTTCAATTTCTCATTAATGCAATTATCTAACCAACCAATCACATGGCAGTTGCTTCAATGCATTTAGGGGTGTGGTCCTGGTCAAGACAATCTCCTGAACTCCAAACTGAATGTCTGAATGGGAAAGAAAGGTGATTTAAGCAATTTTGAGCGTGGCATGGTTGTTGGTGCCAGGCGGGCCGGTCTGAGTATTTCACAATCTGCTCAGTTACTGGGATTTTCACGCACAACCATTTCTAGGGTTTACAAAGAATGGTGTGAAAAGGGAAAAACATCCAGTATGCGGCGAAAATGCCTTGTTGATGCTAGAGGTCAGAGGAGAATGGGCCGACTGATTCAAGCTGATAGAAGAGCAACTTTGGCTGAAATAACCACTCGTTACAACCGAGGTATGCAGCAAAGCATTTGTGAAGCCACAACACGTACAACCTTGAGGCGGATGGGCTACAACAGCAGAAGACCCCACCGGGTACCACTCATCTCCACTACAAATAGGAAAAAGAGGCTACAATTTGCACAAGTTCACCAAAATTGGACAGTTGAAGACTGGAAAAATGTTGCCTGGTCTGATGAGTCTCGATTTCTGTTGAGACATTCAGATGGTAGAGTCAGAATTTGGCGTAAACAGAATGAGAACATGGATCCATCATGCCTTGTTACCACTGTGCAGGCTGGTGGTGGTGGTGTAATGGTGTGGGGGATGTTTTCTTGGCACACTTTAGGCCCCTTAGTGCCAATTGGGCATCGTTTAAATGCCACGGCCTACCTGAGCATTGTTTCTGACCATGTCCATCCCTTTATGACCACCATGTACCCATCCTCTGATGGCTACTTCCAGCAGGATAATGCACCATGTCACAAAGGTCGAATCATTTCAAATTGGTTTCTTGAACATGACAATGAGTTCACTGTACTAAACTGGCCCCCACAGTCACCAGATCTCAACCCAATAGAGCATCTTTGGGATGTGGTGGAACGGGAGCTTCGTGCCCTGGATGTGCATCCCACAAATCTCCATCAACTGCAAGATGCTATCCTATCAATATGGGCCAACATTTCTAAAGAATGCTTTCAGCACCTTGTTGAATCAATGCCACGTAGAATTAAGGCAGTTCTGAAGGCGAAAGGGGGTCAAACACAGTATTAGTATGGTGTTCCTAATAATCCTTTAGGTGAGTGTATATGTATAATCAAATTTCCTATGAATGTTTTTCTAAAAAGGCGGCTAAGCAACTAGTGTCTTGTCATTCTGCGTCAGTGTGTGGGGAAAAAAAACGCTAATTCATCTGCTAGATGTTTCCATTGTCTCTTTAAAAGCATTCTACAGCATTAATGGACTTAATAAGCAAGTCAGGATCATAAAAGACTCCAATCTATTTTGTAAATTATGTTTGTTAATTGTTTTTTTTTTATGTATTATTTTCATTTAAAGTAAAATGCATTTGAGAGGTATTAAAATGTTAAATACTGGCAATTTAGGGCCGAACCTTTTGTAATAATACTAGATGGATGTAGGATGGGACACAGGACCACACTTTTACAGCTAGCTTTATTTACTTGACATTTAGTTTCATTTCCAATTTCCTTGTTATGATCGCCTTTGCATTTACCTTTATGACTGACTGGTCTGTTTGTACGTAAGTACTAAATGGGACATAGTGATAACACACTAAGCCGCACTGAATAGGAAAAATAGGGACCCCTTTGTATTCACCTGCAAGTGATATTTAACACATTTTGGGCCTGGAATAAGACAATAATTACCTATGAAGAATTTAACATTAAACTACAGTCTTTTCAAAGGAAAGTGTATTGTGTTTATATATATAATGTGAGAAATTAAAAATAAAACAATTAATGATGAAAGTTAATCCTGCAATGGCTGCTTCAGTTTGTTAAAGGCTGGCAATGAAGGGACTGTCTACAGGAAGTGCAAAGAATGGAAACATTCAGTAAAATATTTACATAGGTCTATTACAGTAAGCCAAATACAACCTGAAAATACTTCGGACTTGTTCATTTTTGAGTATTTCAATACAAAAGCTGATCAGAGACAATGGTTCACAACATATGTAAAAATAGTTTATTCAATACTATTTTGCATTTTATGTAACTGTACCTAAAGCTTTAATGAAAGTGGTCTTAATGGCTTTTGATGGCTTTAGTGTCGTTTTTCCTTGTTATCTAATTATCCCACTTGAAAACTTTGCACATTATCTTTAGAGAAGCGGTTCAGATGAGTCTCATTTATCAAGGTCTGAAAGGCCTGCCCCAGTTCTCTGCCTTATCGTTGCACACACGCCAGCGACAAGCAAATAATAATTTAATCCATCCTTGTACATCACAATGTTACTGCTTTGTCAGCTTTGACGCATTGTATCTCATAGACCGTACATGATAGTAATGAAAATCAATACAAGCTTTTATTGTCTTCTAATTTTATTATGGAAATACTGCCGTTGTAATGCCCACAAAAGTGGAAACTAGGAGTCTTGTTTCACCACACCTGTTTCATTACTTTGTGTTCGTTTAAAAAGCTGCATGTTTTGTAATCTGTTACACACACAGACAAAGCCCCCTGGCTACACTGGGAATAGTGTTTTATATTCCTGAATGTGCCATTTATAATACAGTGCATTTAGGGGACTTTATTGATTAGTTCAAAAACAACACCAATTGTTTCAGGGACTCATGCTTAAGGGTTTTAACACAGTTTGACTTTAATCGTCATGATTAAAAGAGCTACAGTAACTTTTGTGGGTGTTTTTAGAAGGGTAACTGCATACATTATAGATATTATCATATAGTTTCCCAAGGCAAACCCACTTAAACAAAATGGTATGTGGTTCACCACTCCCTGACACCTGCCCACAGCATTCAAAACATACATACAAATCTTACTTTCAGAAAGAAACCTGTGGTTGTTCTAATGTACATAATTGTTTAAGTTTGGTAGGGATTATTTATTTAATGTTTAATTTGTCTCTAGCGTCTTTTCCAAAAATCCGTGGCACTCCTGAAATATGGAAAACTTCAGAACTGGCAGTCTTAATACGGGATAAAGTAGCTACCAATGTAATACAATGGTATATAGTGTAAGGTCTCTCCTTTCGACACTGCAATACAGAACCTCAGTGCCGAATAAAGAGTCTGAATATTGTTTAGCTGTTATTGTATTTTTCTCGTTTGTGTCTTTTTTGTGGTAAACCTGCCCTCTCTGTTGCAGGGTTTGGGAAATGCAGGAATGGACAGTGTCAAATGTTGCCTTTTGGTAGTTTGAGTTGAAACTGCTTTGACGTGACTTTACAGCCCCTTGTTCCCTGACAAGACCAGCAGTGTGTCAGATAAGGACCGAGGGAGAGAAAGGGCTCCTCTGTTCCTCGATCCCAGTACACCTGCAACCCAGGCATCAATGTTCCTCTTTAGTGATTAAGTAACACATTTTTTTCTTTAACTCTCCCATTACACATATACTGTGTGGCAAGAGTGTTCCTTAGCTTTTTCAAACTATCAATATTAACAGTGTTGAAGTGATGGTGCACCAGCGTGTCTCTCTCTTGGTACGCCTGTCAGCTATGGTACATATATGATTCACAATGGTGCTTAACATATTTTCCACCAGTTGTTAATTGTAAAAGGAGTAACTCACCAGGGTGTGTGCATGACTAATTGGCCACATACCTGACGACATATTTGTCAGGGAAACCAAAAGAGCGGCATCAAATGCGAATGCTCGGCTTCTGGGTGGTTCTGACTGCAGGGCAGGTAACACGGAGTATCACTGAGTACTGTGACCATCCTCTGCTTGCACAACAACAGCAGGGACATCAACCCACAGCTGTGCAACCATGTATTATTGAAGAGCGCCCAGGGGCAGCAGACAGCCAACGATCGCAGTGCCGCCTGCCCGAGGGAGATCACTGCGGCACCGAGAGCTGCGGCCCCCTGCCCTCGCGCATACCGGCCTCACAGGCAGCTCATTCATCCTCCCTTCATCCTCCCCGCCTTCCTGAGAGCAGCAAGGAGAAGTCAACAGGGGCTCGGGTTTCACCTGAACCCAGATTGCAGCTCCTCAGCTCAATGATACGCTGCCCAGCTTGACTGCGGCTGACATTGGCACCACGCTGGTGACATTCCCTGCCTTCAGTGTAACCTGTTATTTATACTGATTATTTAAGTTGCTTGCAAACTTATTTTGCAGCAGTAGCGTGCAAAATAAAAGGAATGTGTATTTTAACCCTATGATGTCCGACAGGAGTTATTTTATATATTGCACAAATATTCAAACAATAAAAATAAAGATTAAAGTGTTTACATAAACACAAAACGCCAGTAAACCCTTCAGATGACATTATGCAACTTTCTCGGCTATAGAGTGTATTTCATCTGCTCCCAAAATAGGTTCATGGAAGTTTTTGTAGAGTAACGGGTAAAAATGGGAAAGAAAACAACAACAGAAAAAGAATAGATCAATCCGCCAGCAATCCGGTCTGACAGGCCAAGGTCAGACCTGTTAGGAAATCTTTTGCTGGAGCCAATCCATTCCCTATCACATTCTCTGTCTGTCTGTGTGTGCAGGGGTATTGTCTCCCGTTTGCTATTCAAATATTACAGAAATACATCCCTCGTTAAATTATACATGATACAATTATAGAAGGTAATATTTTTTCAATTCCAAAGCTTTTCTGTATAGATGCCTTTTATAGATTAGGTATTAAATAACTGGAAGGCCTATACCAGGAAAAACATTCAGGCAATTAACAGAAAAAACCTCACAACTAGACAGGGGATTATGCGGATTTCATAAACCTAAACAAGTGCCAGAGAGGAGCCATTCTGCGCTCGCACCTTGACCTGGGGCAGTTTTCCAAAAGGTGAATAAAGGATAAATAGTAGATTAGGAAGTGAGGGGGTTGGGATTTTCTGCTCACTACGATTCTGTGTCCACACCCAAGATATTCCTAAAGGGAGCAGCATTCATAAATAAATAAATAAATAAATAAATAAAACCTTATCATGTATCTTGAAAAAAATTCCACAATCACACCCAGTTCTGTGAGAAGCTACTTTTAATTCACAATCACTTAAAGACGAAAGATTTGTAAGCAGCGTTTCAGGTTACACATACCACCCAAATATATTTTATTTTCTACTTGTAGTTTCTGTTGTGAAAAAAACAACATAAGCACAACAACCAAACTCGTACTAAAGATCAACCAACTCATTTATTAAAATTAATACAACATCCTTTGTCTTTGTTCAACTGTTTTAAATTGTTACAATGATTGTATCACATAACTTTGCTTGAGCAGCTTTTCACAAAGAAAATGGACATGCAGAACAATGTATTAATGTTAAGTCACGTTTACAAAGCATCACCCACACCAACCTAATATACTACTATATTCTCTAACTATACTAATCATAATCATAAAAAAAAAAATATATATATATATATATAAAACTTTGTGAGATGAAGCTTTGGTTTCTCAACCACTTCAATACAGCACATCCTTGGCTTCATGTCAGGGTTCAATTCTCAAATCATTCATCTCCCAGCAGAAACGGACCTAATTCCCGATTGTAGCGTAACAACAGGACCTGCTCAAAGTACTCATCGTTCATGCAGTTGTGCTGTGGGACAAGAATCTGTCCTTTGTGGCTAAACAGGCGCTCCACGGGAGCACTTGATAGCAACGTGGTGTTATACTTAATGAAGAGGTGCTTCACAGTGGGGTACTTTTTCAGAGACGAGATGCACTTGTCTGTGTCCTGCAGGTAGTTTTTTACCTCGTCTTCTACAGTGGGGTTTGCTTGCTTGTGGGAGGTGGCAAAGCTGAAGAAGTTGTCCTCCGACTCCGAATCGGAGTCGCATGTGGCCTTGGCATCTCTCCCGCCACGCCACATGTCCTCCACTACGGCCGCTTCCACCAACATATTCTCCACCTCCACCTTCTGGTCCAGGGGGAGCCACCACGTGCGGAATTTGGGAATGGTGACGGTGGCCACTTTGGCATCCCGGCTACTCATGAGCTTCTCGAAACGACGGTCGATGGCACCGATGAGGGCATCGACGAGTTGCGCACAGAAGCGCACATGGGGCTTCCTCTCGGACAGCTTTGTCTTGAGTGTGAGCAGCGTTGGCAAGAGGTAGCCGAGAAAACATTTCTTCTCCCCTTGAATGAAGTCTATGGAGTATGCCAGAGGCTTCAGCACCTCCACGTATTCCTGCAGGAGTGATATGTCTTCACTGTGGAACTTGTCCACACCCAAGCTCTCACAAGCTTCTCCCAAATGTTCCTTCGAAAGCAGTACTATCTTCTGGATGGCACGATACTCATGCAGCCACCTTGCTGCGTTTCGAACAACCGTGTCCATATTGGCAAGGTCTTCTAGCGCTTTCGAAGCAAATGTGTAATTGTGCGTTTTGATCCACAGAGCTGAACATTTCTCCATTGCATTTCTGTACAGACTGCGAGTTACCCCACTCGACATTGCTCTGTCGACCTCTTCAGAGGCAATGTCACCCAGGGCGTTAGCAGCACAGCGCTGGTGCGGTGGAAGCAGGAACTGGAGCTCCTTGATGTCACTCTCCAGAATCTCATTCACGTCTTCGAAGATTATCTCAAAAGTCTGCACCGCCATTTCTTTTTTCTCCCTGTAAGCAAACTCATCGAACGGCTTCGCAAAGCTGCTCCCGTTGTCTGTCACCGTGCAGCGTAACTTATTCTGGAGGCTGAATGTCGAGTGGACTTCGTTGAGCTTTGCGACAATGACATCGCAGGTGGAGCTGCCCTGTATCGGTGCACATGACAGGGCTACCGACTTTCGCTCCAGGGAGCTTTCATCTATCCAGTGGCAGGTCACCCCAAAGAAGTTGCGCCCGTGAGCTGACCAGATATCAGCCGTACTGCACACTGAAGAGACACCGTTCAGCGTCGCGGTCACCTTTTCTTTCATAGACTGGAAAGCCCATCCAATCCTTTCCAGTAGAGTCTTCTGGCACATGAGGGTCCTGCCCGGCTGGAGTCCTTCAATGAGCTTGATGAAGGAAGGCTGTTCGAGGAGGGAAAAGGCTTGTACGTCTTCCACAATGAAGTTGAATACCAGTGTGTTCACCTTCTTTTGCGACACTGTCTTTATGGAGGTTTGAAGCTTTGCTTGCTTCACCGGCCTCTCCTCAGCACCCTCTCTCGGCACTTTGATGGGACAGTCTTTCTTGGTGTCAGGCAGATGGCTACTCTGCTCTGAACTCTCTGCATGTCTTTTGCGTGCAGAGATCTTTGAAACGTAGTTGGCACAGGTGTTGGGATGTATTCTCTGAAAAACAATTATTGAACAGTATAAGGATAGCAGTATATTTGAGCATCAACTTAAGCATAACCAACACATTATATTGCCATACTTAATGCAAAATGCCATGCTTTGACATAACTACTGCTTTTTTGTTTGAATTTTAATAATTAAGTATATCTTTTTTTTATTAATAAAACATTATACACCCCCTAAACAACTGTATTTCTACTATACCGTTTAGGAGAACAAACTACTTTAACATGTCATATTCTGTTATTGTTTCAAAGCTACTTTAAGTGAAATTATATTTTTTTCAGAAAAAAGGCACATACTGATTATTGAAATGACAATTTTTGATAATTACTGAAAGTGTGTGATGAAAGGGTTCTTTTATAATACTCCAAATACATTGTCACATTTTTGCTGTGTTTAAATCATTACTGTAAGTGGTCTTAACATGTTTTTTTGTATTGTTTTATTGTTATTTACAACATAGCTGAAAAATGTATATGTTTCGCCATTAAATTGTATTTTCTCATTTTGCAGAGGTTTTAACTGTACATTACTTGTTTGTGCACCATTTGGATTACAGCTGTGACTAAACATACACAGCAAATACACAGTTTTTAATATAGATTAAGAAAACTGCAAAGGTGTAAATGTGGCTACTGTCTTGCTTTGGGACCGATCTGATGTATTTCCAAGTCCCCCTGGTGTCTACAAATTGAGTGGGCATCTTCAGCAGTGGACTTGGGGGAGGGGTGACGTGTAAGGGGCATGTGACGTCAGCGTGAAGCCCTGTAAACATTCGGAAGCAGAGCATTCTGGCCCTGAAGCGACAGCAGCTTTCCAGCTCCGGCTGAAACGGGCTTTACAACTATTACAGAGAAACGTGAAAAAATGCAGAAATGAGACGTGATTCATGAATTGTATGTAAACATACTCGGTAGTCAGTCAATGCACCATTTCATGGCACTTTCTTTGCTTATCGCTTATTTTAGAAAGTTTGTAGCGTGACCTCTTTTAAGGTAAAGCGGTATTTAGCAACATTCAGAATAAATAAACGAGCCCTTACCTCCAGGTGCTTCTTCAGGTTGGAGGTGGAGCTCTTGGAGGTGGACAGGAACTTCTCCAGGGGTTTGCACAGCTTGCACTGCACCGTCACGTTCTTGCCCTTCTCCTGCTTGAAGATGAACAAAGGCGCAAACTTCCAGGAGGAGAAGGCAATGATCTCGTGTGGGTTCATGCCGCCCCTGGCACCCGTGTCCTCCATCTCCAGGGAGTGCGGGCAGCTCACAGAAATGTGCAGGTGTTAGTGCTAATAAACAGTTATTTTTGCCAGGACAAGAGACAAAGTGATCAACTAGTGGGTGGCAGTGTTTCACGGGCAGCGGTTCCCCTTTGCAATCGCGTACCTGGGCAGACTGCACTACCCTACACTGTGCAGTTTTTCGTTTTTTGTTTTTTTTTCCTCCTTGTTGCTTGATGTAATCCTCCCAAAGTAACGTGGACGTGAAAACTTGCAAACACACGTTGTTTATGCACCACTTCCGGAGAGCTGCTCAAAACACTGGGTTTGCACAGAGCAGCAGGGGGCTGAGCGCCTGCAGTGCATTTCCTCTACGCAATGGTGCTCAGTAATCAGATTACAGGGCCATGTAATCCGTTACCGGTAGTTCTACCAACCACAGCTCGGGACACTGGTTCAAAACTACCTATCAACATCGGCGAGGAAGGATATGGGGGGTGGGGGGTGGGGGGTGAGTGAGGACAAAGAGGGGTTTAAAGAGACAGCCAGCATTTTTTTGCAGCAGCAGCAGCCTGATGCAAACCACTTGAGTCTGCTGCTGATTTATCAATAACAAATGCAGTACCACAAAAAAGACAATAGATAAAACCATGACCAGTTATTACCTTCATGATTGCAATCTCCCTTATGTGCAGATTATGTGTGGCAAATTCTAAACTATACCAACACATAAAGGTTTAATCTAAAGCTCATTATAGTGGTCAAGGAAATGTTTGTGTAATTATTTTGCACAGATTAAACAAAGCTACTATTAAGAATGGCATGTGCCAAATAAAATTCAAAGTTAAATAATGGCATTATTAAGCCCCACACAGAAGCTTTTTTTTGTGATGTGCAAAGAGCCTGTCGGTTTGCCCGTTGGTTCAGTCTGTTTTTGTGACCCTCCGGATGACCCTTGTGTGCTGACGTGGATTGTGTTTACCCAGGCTGACTGGCCACTGATAAACCCAGCCCGATTCCCTGTGGATTACTCTTACCTGGCCTCCATCCAGCATTTACACAGAGCAGCCCTGTCAAAGCTCCCGTGCAGCACTAAAATAATCCCAAACTTTGTGCCTTCGGGCCCCTCAGTAAACTAAAAAGCACCACAGTGAAAGCTTGCTGTTAAAATCGATGAGTCTACAGTGGCAAGTCTCTTGGCCTTATAAATATCTCAGGGTTCGGCTTCCACTGTTGCTCTCAGAGCTGCTTTTCAGCACAGGGTATGTAAAACCAACCTGAAACAAGGTCACCTGGGATGTAAAATACATCCTGTATCATTACGGCAGTTTAATTTTGAAGCTTTTAGAAGAAAATCATTTATACTGTACAGGCCGTAAGAAGAAGTGGCTCCCGAGTATTCTGTTGAGTATGAACTGTTATTTACTTATACTTACTTTACTTAGCTGACTGAGCTTGGACTGATTCTTCGTTGATACGGATAAAATCATTAGTGTTTAATTTCAGATGAAGGATCTTTGCTATTGTATTTGTACCAAGTTTTTAAAACTTTTGTTTTTTTCTATATGTCAACCATGTCTTAGAAAGTGCCTATAATTTGGCATACATGGACAAACAAAACCTACACTGCTATTGTAACAATTACAAAAATGGACAAATCATCATTAGAAGGATGTGTATGTACTTTCCAGAGTTTCAACTAAATAAAAAAGTGCATCCAACATCCTTTTTTACTCCCGTTTGTCCCACAGACTGGTACTATGTAGAACAGAATCTCCCCAGTCCAGTTACAGCTACTTCCTTGGTTTCAAATTTCCCTTCTCTTAGCATTTTTTACATGTCCCTGCATGCCCATGCCCATTCCCCACACATTTACCCAGACCTGTTTAGTAGATAATCAACAGCAAAGTTGTATTAATGAACAGTTAGTACTGTTGCTTAAATCACAATGCTTATAAAATATGCTTTCCAGCAGTGCATGGTGTTGTCTGATAGTTAACTTTTAAATTTAACCTTGTGGTTTGTTTTTTATAGCAACTGTGGAACATTGTAGTGCCTTGTGACTCGTCTCCAGAGCCCCATTAATGCCCAGTCTTAGCCCACATCCTGGTTCAAGAACTTGCCGATGGTGGTGTCTGGGGAGGGTCCGTCGTGCTAGCTGGGGATGAGTTATCTCTGAATGGATATGTATTGTTGATGCTAATATCCATTTCAGGACAACTCCCCCCCACCTGTGTTAAAAACCTATAACCTGTAGGTTTATAACCTGTCAAAATATATAAAAGGACAAATATAGCATAATTGGATAATCACGTAAGTTTGGGGCATTTACTGATGTGTCATTTATTTCATATGCAAATGATCCAGAATCCACAGAGGATGAGAGATCAAAGGGAGTTTTGGAGTGGCATTTCGATTTAAATATAGATATATGAAGAGCTGCATCTTTTGATATGAGTAATGACCTTTGGTGATACAAGTGTGGACAACAACATCATATTAAAGCTCAGCTGACAGATGCAATACCAAGGATTATTTGCATTTTCAAGCACAAATTCAAAGCCAACAGGGAAACCCTGACTGGAGATAACAAGAACCACAAATGTTCAAGTTGAAGTCTGTCATTTGAATTGTGCACAGAACTTTCCTTGTGTTTTACATTCTTTAAACAAAGTAGGTAAAAGTCAGCACAAAAATGCACAACATCAAATCACACTAGAATTAAATACATTTACATGTTCTCTTTCCTTTTGAATCTCCATTTCTTAAATTTTTTCCTCTCTGCTCAAGGTACTTGTTGATTCAATATATTAGTGTTCTTCAAGGGCTTATATCAGTCTTATATCAGTAAGGGATCATCAACTGGGCTTCGTTTAGTTGAACTGGGGCGGTATAATTGAACCTTTGTTTGTCTCATTACCAGTCATGCTCTTCCTCAGGGACTGTGTTTGTTGTACTCAGTGATTTATGATTACGCACAACAATCCTGTGTACAATTAACCAGCTAACAATCACCACGTGGGTCTGCCAGCCACCCAGCACATTTGAATGAACATGTTTGAAATTAAACATGGTCAGCGATCAGCTAGAATCAGTCTTTACCTTTCTTTCATCATGGTTTTATGTTAATGCTGTTATCAGATAATAAAACATCCTGGAGCATTTCTGCTTCTATCAGGTGTATCAGTCCGTTCAACTGAAATCGTAAAACAGTGTGTTAAGAACGCAGAGGTGGTTATTATTATCATCCTCATGTGATAATACATTTTAAACTATTTTTGTACTGTTCAAATACTTTTTCAAATCCGTGAGTTATGGTATTTATTGAATTTTATTCCACAGAACTGCTGTACACAATGTTCTTAATGATTGTCTCTACTGTGCCAGCAGGGAGCCTTGTGCCCTGTTTTAATGAGGCTTTTATACCACGAGGGGCTTCCTGTGGGCCTATATTCTGCCAGTCTTCACCCAGCACACAGCACACGGCACACACACGCAGAGTCAATCCATTTGGGATTGCTGCTCGTTATCGCACACAGAGCAGGAGTGTTGCCACGGTGTCGGGGGCTTTGTCAGAAGGTTCAACAGCCAACGAGATGAACAGAGTTCTTTTGTCATTTGGGGACAAAGCAAGACCGGTGTAGATTGAAGCACACTGATAAATCACAAGCCAGGAAGTGGACGGTACTAACCTCAGACAACAGGGAAGGACAATCTGTTCTCCTTCCTTACAATTGAGGACACACGCTTCTCACTTCATCTTTCCTGTGCAAGGAGAGAAACGCTATGGACGAAGAGGAACCTAAGGATGGTTTCCTCTCATGTCAGAAAGGGCGAAACAGCTGACCTGACCTCTGGTGTTAAAGCCACACTACTCACTGTACATAGATCAGTCCTGGCCAGCTCTACACTCATTGTGTATGTATGCATATGTGTGATCACCTGGGTGCAAAAGGTATTTTGATTTCCAATGCAAATTTCCATTGGTTTCACAGTGGTGATGACAAGATGTCATTCTGTCAATGCCCTTTTTCATAATCAGAAATGGTCTCAAAAATATGAGCTTATGTAGGTGTTAAAAACATATATTGGGGAAAATAAGATCAAGAAAAGATTGAGACAACATATCTAAATTATTTGACTATAAAAAGTTGGATTTGACACAAAGGTTTGTTTCTGTACATCAAGTTTCAAAAGTGAGATCTAGTAATGAATTTGCAGTTGGAAGAAGTAACTGATCTATAAACTGTTTAAAGGCTGTAAAAAAATTTAATAGTGACCCACCTTGGGACAGAACTGCTTACGGTTCAGGAGGCACTGAGGGCTAAATGTGTTTATTCAGTCTATTGACACAGCTGTGTCGGGAACCTGCGAAAGAGCCTCACACCCAGGACCACAGACTTAAATTGTCAGGTTGGACCACAGACAGGCAGCTCTGCACAGACACAGTGCACCTTGCACACGACCGGCAGCGGGGAGAGAAAAACAACCCAATCAGACCACAGAGGCACAGGCAGGCATTGATAGCAATTGTAACCTGTTACGCAGGCTGGAGGAACAGTGAAAGGGAATGAGGGAAAACCACAACAACAAGGGGCAGACAGGGAGACATGTTTTCTTTGGACTACCAGTTGGAAAAAAGTCTGCTTTTGTTTTTATTTGTTTGTTTTATTTAAACCCTTTGGTTTCGCCTTTATATCTTTCAGTTGTGCAGTCTGTCCAGAACGTCTGGAAAAATCTCCTGCAGTCTTGCAGTACTCATTTTCCTGGTGAAATCAAGGGTCTCTGTGTGAGTAACAGCCAATGTGTGTGAGTTGGACACAGGCAAGATAATAACACAATGGAATAACACACTCTCCCAATGGAAGTGGCCTTAGATATTCAAAAGAGAGGTTTCCCTACTGAAGAGCAGTCATTTGCTTAATATAAAATGTGTTTTAGTAATCAAATGCAAATCTATAACTTTAACCGTGAATATGAGCTGTTTTCTTTCCTGGGTTTAGTTTGGCAGGTACCATGTGTGCTCCTGTCTTTAGGATTTTGATTTACCAGCAGCGCAGAGGCAATAGAAAAGGAAAAAATTGCTTATCTGAATAATGAACGTCCTGTTTCCTATAAAACATTGGGCAAAACTGTATGTCAACCAGTGTGACTTAAAGGAGCCCTGAAGCTGTTCCATTGTGTTCCAACCTACAATTCAATTTGTATCATCATATCACCACTGTAATGAGATTTGCTACACAAAACTTTGTGTACAGATTTAGGAATGTGCAGGCACTCGCAATTCGTATAGAAAGTCATTTTGCAGTGAGGCCAAATGGAAACACGATTAAAAAGCTTTGTCACACGGAGAGAGTATTTCAGAGAGGGGTGAAGTGAACAGCAGTTTCACAGTTTAACACTTGCTTTCCTGAGTTCACGGAGAGACAGCTGCAAGCATCCTTCTTTACCAGTGTGGCCTGTTCGGTAGTCTTGTTACTAAACTGTCACCGTATATGCTTCAGAAACAAACGTAACAACGGGGACATTAACAGGGAAAGTATATTGTGAAATCCCCAAAAGCCACCTTGTGGAAATAGCCGTGGCTTGAGGTAAAATAAGGTCTTTAGTTACCAAGGAAACAAGCCAGGCTAAAAGAGCAGAGCAAGAAACATGAGCTGTTGCAGCTGAAAAAGAGTCTACTGTAGAAAGTGTACTGTCTTTGCTTCTGTTTACCGTACAAGGCAGGCCGTGTCCCTGCATATTCTCACTGGAAAACTAGCAGTCTGTTTTAAAACATTGTCTAAACATATTACTAAAGAAGGTGAAAACTCCCTTGAGGAAATAGTCTCTTTGTGTCTCCCCTCTGTCGCAAATACAGTTTCACTTTTACTAATAATACACATAATAATCAGCTGTTAATAGATTTGCCCTCTTTCCTGCTGGAGAGCAAAAGCAACTATCAATACCTCATCATGTGATGATAAGCCATTTAAGACATTGTTGACATTAATTTTTCTTCTGTTTGTGTTGTGTTTGGTTAATTCCAGTTGCAATAGAAAAGATAGTATCGCTGTTTGTGCTTTGTAACCAAATTATGTCAGGCAAGCAGGGTTTAGTTATCAGTTTCTGGCAAAAGTTACCTAGTGTTGCTAATAAGAAAATATGACATATCTCAGTGTACATTGGAATATTAAAACAAGCATGTTATTCACACATTTCACACAGTACACAAGCAAATACCAGAACCAGGCTAGCATAACAGATTAATAGAAATGTACCTACAACATATTTGACCTATGAATAAGCAATCGCTTATTTGTCTTCATGCAGGCTCTTATGAAATACTTTCAACTCCAAAAGCCTGACATTCCTATAGATACCACAGAAAGACCCAAAGGTACCCTTTGAAGAATCAACCTGGCAAAGATCAACATGGCATGCAAAGAGTCTATCATTACGCAAGAAAACCTATATATAACACCTGACAAAACCAAGAATCAATAAAGACGTTTTGGCCCTTCCTTTGCACAACATCACAATACCTAACATGTATGAGCAACACATCGATTTTGCAACCTATCTGACCAACTCCACAGCCATTCACTAGAAACCTAACCTGGGATCAGCAAACAGCAGCAAATTGTCAGGAGGCCCAGCCAGCCCATCCCTTGTGTGATTAGGCCTGCCTTGTGAAATATCAGTGATTTATATTCCTTCTATAGTTGGGCGCAGATGTACAATATCACAATCGCAATCCTCCTTTCCCTGCCCTCCACACCTAGCTGCAGACATCCCAATAGGTAAGTAAATATACACAAACGTAAAGCAAACAGATGTACAAAAGGCCACCGTATTTATCAACTGACATCATGTATTTATAGTACCGGTACTCTGTGTTCCATTGCTACATACGAGTGTGTATACATAAAGCACACAGGATTTGTATGTAAAGGGGATGTAAATGTCACTGGCACTGTGTTGATTCTCATCCCGTTTCACTGTTTCAACTCAGAAAGAATTAAAAAATAGCCAAATATTTTTCATGTGATTCTGCATTCAGACATTGAAAAGTGGGCATGTGCTCTTGCTAGTTTATGAAATTAATTTGCATGAGCCAATCCTGTAGTATATATATGGTAGATGTATTACAAAAAAGCCAGTGACACATTGATATATTTATATTATTTAAATACTAAATTAATATACTTTTATTGTATCTTAACTTATTGGTAGTTTCATACATTGGTGTTTGAAAGAAAAACTTTTACCTGCACCTGCCCAATAGCATGTAGCTTTGTGATTTGGGTTCAGGTTAGATTTCCCTGGAAATGTAGACTTCTATTCATGTTCCGTTTCTACTGGATTAACCAAGAGAGATTCAGTCGTGGACGTGCTGTAGCTGCAGATGTTGGTGTCGGTTTGATTGGGGGCTCTGGTTATGGTTAGGGCACAAAGGGGGTGGGTATCTTATAACCATCAGCCCAATTTATCCCTCTCTCCAAAGACAAGTATATACAAAGCTTGCTCCTTTTACTTTACCACCTTAATCTCAAGATCTTCCTTATAGGAAATCTAATCTCAAACCCAATGCATTACCATCCCCTGACTATTTGGATCACTAGTCTTCTCTATTGACATTTTAATTCAGTATAACCGTTTGAATAAAGATTTAAAATGTTATTTTCCTGTCAATTTTGATGTTTAAAACCTTTTTCTAAATAATACTTACATTAAATAAATAATAGAAGAAAACAAATAATTATATATATATATATATATATATTCAGTAGGCCCCTGTAAAATAGTTTTCGATTGCTAGAGGCGGTCCCAAAAGGTATTGTTTTCTGTTAAAACCCTTTGGACGACATTCTGTTGGCAATTCTACTTACAAATAATTAACATTGAATGAAGGTTTATGTTATGTTTGAAACACAAGCGCTAAGAACTACTTAACATTCCTAACTTAATTAAACAATTAAAATGATCCCTGCTGTAATGTTTTTCCCTTTCCCAGGCGCCACACTACACATATACATTTTCATTATACAACATTTATCCTGCCCCAGGGTTACCAGTGTTTTGGTTCAGTGAAACCTGTGCTGTTACCATGGAGGCGGCGTGTAAACGGAGTGGGTTTTGGTGATCTACTATACGACACTTTGTGAACCATAAAAAGGGGTCAGAAAGTCACTTTACTGGTTGATTGGTTATGTTAGCATACATAATTGAATACCAAACGAATGTGTAAGTGTCCTATACGGATAATCCTAAACGTGCACCACCAGTTATCCATAATTTCACCAAGAACTCATTAAACAGCCTACTGCACCGTTGTACAAATAACCAATACAACAAAAAAACTGCGTAACAAATTTTATTTCACTTTTTGCTGAAATAGCAGTTATATAATCATGCTCAAAGACAATATTTCAGACTGCTCAGTTTATGAGACAGGCTGAAATCGCTTTACATGAACTAGATTCTGCCGCACGGTGGTTAAATATAGCTGAAGGTCAGTGTCATGTGTCATCTGTACACAGGTACAGGTTTAGGGAAGTGTAGCTCAACCCAGGAACAAGGTAGTGTGACGGGGAAGTATGCATGGAAAGACAATGGTATTTTTAACGCCATTTTGCACAAAACAGCACAAAGGCCTGAACGGCCGGGTGCTGTTGTTATCTTATTCTTGGCAGTGCTGTTCTCCACTCGGGTATCCCAGACACCATGTTACTTTGCACTAGACTGAGGGGAAAAAAGGTTGGGGTCGGGGGAGGGGAAGTTAAATATCATTGCGAGAACGGAGAGAAAATCATGAATAAAGGAACCATCTTGCCGAGAAATCACAGACTGTGACAATCAAGACTCAACTAAACAAAAAAGTCATAACAATATTAATTTGATGATTTAGGGTATCAGTCATCATGAGTGTCTTTGTAGAGAAGGAACAAACAGGTTTTCAAAGCTTCTCGAAGACGTACCAGGAGAGCCTTCACAATGAATTTGCTGCTTCATGTTCCATCACCATGGCCACAGCAATCAGCAAGCAAAATTCAGGAAGACAACTATGTAAAGCTGAATAGATGAGCTTAATTCTGAACATAAGGAAGAGAGATAAGAAAAACTTCTGTCAGTTTGCTGACCCCTCTACACAGTCCCACCCTCACACAGGTGCTTCTTCTTTATGGTTATGAAATTCAAATGCTGCAGCTCTCTGGCATTTCCTAGCAGTATTATGCAAACCTGTTGCACACCATTTCCAGTTCAGCTGGGCCCAGAAGCCACTCATGACAAACATTTATTAAAGCCGGATAATTACTGCATTTTACTTACTTGTTTGTATAGAGTAAATATGCACAGCACTAATTATTTAAAAAAAAAAACTAAAGATGTTCAAAGGAATACAAATGAAGTAGATTTAATAACTGTATTGGTCTATATTTTCATTATTCTTATGATGCTTAAGCTCATCTGAGTCGAGGGGAAAGGCACCGTGTGATCAAGTATCAAAATCAGTCACTTCAGCCAGGCAGCTACTCCCACCTAGTGGCAGTGAGGATGCATGGCCATGTCCCCAAACCACCCTTTCCACTGAAAATTGCTCCTTTCTGCTCACTCTAGGCTGTTATTATAATCACTTAGCATTTGTACAAAATGATGTTATGTTGAAAAAAGGCACACGTGAGTTGGTGAAATAAGAACAGAAGAAATGTACCAGTGGCCTCCTTATCACTTATCGTATCTTTAAATCCAGACAGTACCTTGCACTATACAACCTTAACCTCACTTCACTGTCAGACACAGCCATCAGAAAGAAAGAAAAAAAAAATACGGCGTTATATAAAATCCCCCCTATATGGATTTCTGTTGATAATACGATTTCCAGTTTAAACTGCTCAAAGTTGGTTTCCGAAGCATCCGAGCTACGGGAGAAAAGTTACAAAAGCACCCGAGAGGCTGCTAATGTGATTATCTGCCACTGTCATTTTTTCTGCACCCCTAAAGGCCCTGTTTCCAGCCTGTCATTGGCCAGAAGCCCCTGAGAAGTCAGTTGTGTGGTCTCTCAGTGCCTCGCACGCCGACGCTAACCCATGTGGCCAAGCACTTCGCCGGGGGAGGCACACTCCGAGAAGGACAGAGGACTTATTCCTTCCTTTTTACTGCAGCTTTTTGTTCCGTCTGTCTGGCCTGGCTGCGGCGGAGTCCCGCTTCTCCTGCTTTGCTGCTTTGAGACGGCGGTAGGCCAGCACCACGCGTTGCCTCTCCTCCTCCATTATCCTCTGCCGGGCCATGGAAGGTTTGACGGCGGAGACCAGGGCCGAGCCGAGCAGGGGACTCAGCAGCAGGTTCTTGCATCCACCCTGCAACACAAGACACGGCACTGTACATACACCCCTCTGCCAACCAAGAGCACTGCTGCTGACCAATCAGCAGACACAGGAGACGGTGTTTTATCTCCTAGACAGATGGAAGAATGCTCCCACAGAATAGTTTTATTTCACTGATCATTAGGTCTATTTAAAGACAGAAGGCACTATATAAGTGTTTGATATGAGCAGTTTTTTACCCAGCTACTCGCAAAAGTAAGACAAGAAAAATAATTTATATCCCTGCCTATGTTTCTCAAACCTCACCTTTGCCTTGATCGGCGCTTTCCTGGGCTTCGCGGTGAGGGATGGGGGTGCCATGGCAACCTCACCAAATTTCACAGTGTCTGCAAAAAATAAAACAAAAAACAAAATGTTACACCAGGTTTCTACCCCCAAAGCACATCTTTCAAAAGCATCCACAATGTCACACACACAGACCAACACGCATTCTTTACATACCTGTGAACATCTCCTTCTCTTTTCTCTGCTCTTTCCTTTCCACCTTCTTCTTCAGCAGCCTGTTGAGTCTGGTCTTGTCGAAGCTACATTCAGGGGAAAGATATTCAGGATTTATTCATATAAAGATTAAGGGTTATTTGCAAATGATGAATGGCAATTTTCTCCGGGTACACAATTAACAATATTAGCTAATGACAAATGGGAAACCTCTCAATGAGACAGGGATTATAACACAAGCTTCCCCCAAGACATACTCTTTCTTCTTCTCTGACTTGGCCTTCTCCTGGGGCGCCTCCTTCTCTGGTTGGTTCTCCAGCTGGTTGTTTGTGAGGAAGAGGACGTGCTGAGTCTCCTGGTTCATGCGCCTGAAGTATGCTTTCTCCGACTCCCTCTTGCCTCTGTGGAACTTGGGCACGGGGATATCGGTCTGCAGCTGGAAGGCCTCGGCCTGGAGCCGCTTGGAGTCTGCAAAACACAAGCAGACCGCAATCCTGGTTAGTGGCAGTCTGAGCACATCAATCAACCAACCAACCAATTTGTATTTGTATAGCACCATTCGCATAAACTAAAATAAAGCAACATAAAATAAACAATGAAGAAGAAAATCTAACCCCTTCTCTCAGATTCTGTTCAACAACACACCAGGGTTTAAATGAGAAACATATTTCAGGGGAGGAAGGATACAGAGTAGGGAAATAGGTTTTGTTGAACTTGCAAAGGTTCAATATGCCTTCATTTCGCTTTACTACAATGATATATCACAATACATTTACTTAAATAATGCTAAAAGATCATTCAGATGCATCACGTCCACAATATTTCATTGCCTGCTGAATTATTCTTATTTCTACCTTTTTTCTTGCTCTTGCCCACTTGTCTTTTCATCCTTTCCTTGCTCTTCATGATCTCTCGAAGCCGGTAGGGGATGTGGTCCAGATCTTCTCCGAGATTGGGTTTAGCATCTTTCTTCGGCGCTTTACTGCAGAACAATTCAAAGATCAGTTTGGGAAGCATAATATAACGATTCAAAACGACGTGACCAATACAGATCGTACTAATTCACAAGAACTGACGTCACCAACAAAACAAAAGTTTCGATAGATATAAAGGAGCCGTTCAAACTCAGTTGTACGTCCCTAGTGGAATTTAATCATTTTTAACAGTGCGATTTAGCTCATGTTATTATCAATTTGCATTACAATTCCTAACATACCTTTGCGGTTGATCTTTTTTGGACCCTTTCTTAAAGGGATCGACTTTCTTAATGTTTCTATGTTTGCCCATATTCTCAGGTAGTTTGATTTGGTAGGTTCAATATTTTTAATCTTCACCCCTAATGGAAAACAAACCACATGGCTTCAAACAGGAAACCAACAGTCTTTGACCCCCGACCTCTAACCCTGGACTGCTGTGCCTTAATGCGAGTTTCCGATTGGGCCAAGAAACAGGCTATGTGGATTCCTATTGGTTGAGCTGGTATACGTAACGCTATGTGGATTCTTATTGGTTGAATTAACAGAGCCGCTGATGTAAGGGTCGCGCCTGCGCAGTCATTTGACAGCTGTGAGGACGTAAACATGGAAGACAGAGGAGAAAGTATTAACACTGTATCTTACCGGACATGTTCTAATATCACGCTCTTAACCTAACCCACAGGGCAAAACATGTACATAACATCAGGTTCATATTAGAATGCACTGTTTAACTTTAAGGAACATGGGAGTGGCGTCTGGTCTTCAGAAGGTAAGATAATTAACAATATCAGGTTAATTGAGTCGGGGGTTAAATCTGTTATCATGACACTAAACATCCCTTTAGTCAAACAATCCCTTCTTCTGATTTCAGAGTAGTATTGTTAGTTACTGTGGGGCTGTTAAAGTATTTCAGCAGCTGACCAGCATTTGACACAAATTAAGTATTTAAAACTTAGTCTTAACAGATCGAGTTTAATCAGACCAGGTGAATCTTAATCCTAAATTAAAATGTGCCCTCCCTGTTCATGATTAGAGAGCAATTGATTTCAGATTCAAACAACTTTGTAACTGTTGTTATATTGTTTTTAAACTGGAGTAAAGTGGACAGAGCCTAGCAAAACTATTGTTACAGTCTATTAAGAAGCCAATTAAAATGATCATTTATTAGCCTTTCTGTTCAATGCATCTATTTCTTCTGTCTTTATTTTCCATGCCTTGTAGCTGTGCCTCTTCTCGCTGGGAGAGCTGAGACAGAGGCTGGTAGTGTCTCCACTGTGGCAGCAGAGTGCAGCAGCCCTGGCCCTCCACTATCAGACCCACAGGGGCCTCTGCAGCGACCCCCACCCCCAGCCCACCACGCACCCCCAACCCACCCCACACAGCACGGCCACAGATCACAGCCAGGCCCGTGTGGAGGCGCTAGGGGGTCCGGAGCGAGAGGACCTGGCCTCTCTGGGCTCCCCGCCCCCTCCACCCACATACTGCTGCATGAGCGGCTGCCCAAGTTGCGTGTGGATCGCTTATGCCGAGGAACTGTTGCAGTACTACAAGGATGGAGGGGAAAAGGCCCTGGCAGCCATCGAAGAACACATTCAGGATGAGAACATGAAGACCTTTCTAAAGATGGAAATCCGACTAATGAAAAAAACATAATGATGTGTGACATGCACGGTGTCTCTTGTGTGGTCGTGTTCTGGATTCACTGCAGCTCAATGTAGCTCTTTCACCCTAAATCCAGAAACCAGTAAACCCTTAGTACAGGTCATTATTAATTGTGAACATGATGAGATGTTACACCTAGAGTGGGGTAACGTTCCAGGGCATGGACCCTACACACCTTCTTTCTTTCCGTCATTTTATGTACAAGTCGAGACTTGGGATTCCTTTAATCACGCACAGACGTCGCAACGACACCCTGATTAGATTATATTATAATACCACTTAATATTTTTTCATAGGTGTAAAACAGTTTTTTCCATTTTCTGTTTCACCACACAAACACTGGGAGTGTGAATTTAAACCATATAATCCAAAATATTTTGCAGTTTTTACAGTATTTATTTAAGTCTATGTGCAGTATTGTATTTTGAACTGCATTGTGTTGTAAACATTGTATGTGATTTAAATTAAAGAGTTCCATCACATTTAAAATGGATTAGCAGTCCATCTGCAATGGCAAAATGCAGAAATATAAAATAGAAACTATAAGGAAGGTTTCTGCACTCACTGGTCATGAATTCTCAGTACCATTTTGTACCATGTTTTTTAATTATGTGTCTTACCACTAGGTGGGGTTTTAGCTTGTAAATTGAATTAATAATTCCCTTTACTTAACTGAGTAAATAATCTGTAGAAATAACTGGATCTATCAGTAAAATACAGACTAATCACTCTTGAGTACTGTAACCTAGTGTGTTAGGAAAGAACAATATTCTATAGTCATCTCTACAATAATCAATTTGTAATAATATACCAATACAATTGAAGGGATGGAGGTGTGACTAAATAGTGAATCTATCTTCACCTTTACTTTGCTGCATTTTTTTGTCTAGCAACCAGAAATAAGGTCAAGAAATAATTGATGGATTATCAGGCATATTTTATAATCATTTTGTGCCTTTGTCCATTGTGCAGTGATTCTGAAGAGCATCTGTCACAAAGCTGTTCATTGGATGTCTGTTCAGTATTAATTATAGCCTTCAGAATAATGTCAATCCTATAATCCTATTAAACTATCTATACAGAAGAAAGATAACTCATGATATCTCTCCTCCATCACTTAATTTAGACGTGTTGCATTACGTTTCCACATTTTGATTCAAGTTAAAAGGGTTTTTGCTCTCAAGGAAAACTTTTTTCTGTAAGGTTTACATCTTTTAGCCACATATCACAGAGAATCGGGTATTAAGAGATCATAATATTGTCAGTGTTTTTTTAAGAAGTAAAGTCTTTGAAAAGGGGGTGGGAATTCGGGACACTTTTTAATACTGTTTACTTTAAAGCAGAGGAAGCTATAATTCAATACTCACTGTGAGGAAGATCCTCTTGCTGTAAAGGAAAATCAATGTTTTTCCTGTTACTATCAATCAATCTTATTTCCTTAATGAGTAAAATGCCCATAAACAAAAAAAGGTGAGACTTTAATTGCCACGTGAATGTAACTCGGAGAACCAGACAAAAGGAGACGCTGTGAAATGCTCCTTTCAAGAATATGCTTTCCCTTGACAGTAACCCTGACATGAAGTGTGGTGAGTCAGCATGGAAAATTAAAGCCTGCGTCATGATATCAACAGTGATTAGGTGTCCTTTGCATTATACCAGTCTGACATTATCTGATCTGTCCTACTGGAATTAAAGGTAAGGTCTTTCTGTATTGTGTGGTGGTGGGAATTTGTGATTGGCTGGAAAATAAGCTTACATAACATGTGACTCCTGCACCTTCAGATACATGATTTGCAACATGAAGAAGGGTCTTTAACTTTTCAAATAGAATATTAATTCACTGACTGCATATTCAACGCCAGTAATATTAACAGTAACTTTGGGACAGAACTCAGATTTACTGCAGTCTAACTGTTGCATCTGTGTTGTCCTTGACAAAGTCCACACCCACAAACAAGCACCAAGCCAGTTTTCAAGTGAAACACAAGTGATCTCCACACACTGACATATCCTGTAAATGTACCCAAAATCCTCATGCCATTTTTATTTATTTAGCCCTGGCGAGTATGATCAATACTCAGGTATGATAGATAATGTGTTAAAGACCAGTTAAGTGGTCTAATTTGTACATTAAACGTCCATCCATGCACGCCTTTAATACGATACCTATGTAAACAATATAACTCCTTTTCAAGGCTGAAGGGAGTCCATCAAAGCAGAGCAGCAACTGAAGATCATATAAAGACAGTTCTGTAGCTGTAGCAAAGCACGAGGAAGCTAATTTATTATAATGTTCCTGGGGCTCTGGTACATGTTGCCTTATTATATGTGTGTGGTCATACTATCATTCATTCTGGAATTACAATTACAGACCCATTGAATTAATAATAGGCATTTGTACATGCATTCACAGAAAACATCTCTGTATAGGATTAATGTATTTTAGTACTTAATACATTTCATGCACCTCATTGCAGTCTCACAGCCCTGAAATTCATGTAAAACCCCATAAGATTTTCATGTTGATGTTGATGACATTTCTTTGCTTGCCTTTTAGTCAAGCAATGCTACTGGTGCCAAACATTTTGCTTAATTTCTACATTTTAATCCTTACACTATCAATTTTATGTCATCAGCTGTTTCGTGGTCCCCCAGGGGTTAATTTTGTACCCATTGACAGATGACTTGAGTGTTCAATGAGGCACAATAATCCGGGTCAGAGTCTCTGAAAAAGTAATTGCCTGTCCCTGACTAATAAAAAAAAAAAATAGATTATATACCTCAGGACTAATTATTTTTCTGATTAGGGTATGGCACTTGTTTTTAGTACAGCCTTGAGATAAGAATATTACAGAGTGTAATCCGTTGGTTGAATGGAGGTTTACTTACTATGCCTGAAAAGGATTACCTGGAAGGTCTAATTAATTAAATCTTCAAGATTGCTGACTTATACAGATTCTAGTTCATTATTATTAGGACAATAAAAAAGCACTCCTGATGTGACACTATAGAAGACTCTTTATTACATAACAACGCTGACAGTATCTACCACACCTGTTCATAATATTGGTAAATGTTCTTGCAGCCAATTGGAAATCCAAAATGTTTATACTGACTTCAAGGGACCAGTAAAATGCTACTTTTGCCTTTACTTAGCCACTTTTCTATACATTTATAACATTCATTTAGATATTACATTGTTATCCCTTGAGATGGATTGTTCTGAAAAAAGAATATCATCCATCTTTACAAAAAGTAACTAAGATGAAAAAGACTCATTCTCTGTTCGTGAACTGACTTATTATGCTTCAAACAGATCAGAACTCATCTCATGGTTTTTGATTTCCATGTTATTGTCATTTTTCACGACTTCAACCAGAACATTGTGACTTTAACCAATTGTTCCTGGATAAACTATAGACATGTATGATTTCATAGAAAGAATAGTTTAAAGCAGTGTTTTCTCAAAAGGTGACATCCTTTGTTTAAATTGGTAATCTGATTTATAGAGGGAAAAACAATTATAATAATACTTCCTTCACAGTACCAACCAAGTATTCATTGAAATTACATTTTCCAAATTACTATTTTTCCTGTCATAGTCTTTAGTATAAGATAATGCGCATTTGCAATATCTAGGTTTTCTCTTTGAACAACTGATGTTATATCCACACATTTGAAAACATATTGTCCATATTCAAGTGATATTGATTTGATGTAATCATGATTGAATCTTTCCATTCATGACTGAGTTCCTTGCTTTCAGCCCCACACTAAATCCCTGGATGGTGTCCTTCAACCCAACCCCCCCTACTTCCACCCCCCACCCCTCCAACTGTTCCCTATTGTTGTTATCAGTAGTGATGACAGTGGATCAGCACTGACGGCTTCTTGCCCTAATCCCCTCTGTGGCAGCGGGTATAAGAGGCACCCAGGCTGGGCTCCACACTCAGAGCAACCCTGGCTTAGAGAGACAAGCCTCGGCCAGAGAGAGCCGTGGTACGCTCTCGCCTTTGTCTGGCAAATGGTCACCGCCACATAACCGGTAAGTGAGGAGACACGGGGGCACGATGGTGCTGAGAGAGAGGAGGCAGTTGGTTTCAGAAAGGAACTGTGTTGTACTTTTGGTATCTTAAATATTTGAATACAAGGCATAAATAGTTTGGATTTAGTTTTTTCATACTGCTCTGATTTTTTAATTATTCATTGCAGATTGAGTATATAGAAAGGACTATAAGCAGTCGTTTTACTTACTGCTTTGTGTCTTTCTTCCTTGAACAAATTTTGGGTGATCAGTGAGAATTAATATTAACATAGTCACTATTAAACTATTGAACCGTATTGAATTAGATCATATTTAAGATCTCCTGTTGAATCTATAGTTGTTCTGCAAGTTACCACTGTCAGTGTGTGTGACACTGCTGAGAAGTGTCCCACAGAGAGATGGGGATACTGATGTCAGGGAAATGTGCAGGAAATTGAAGTATAGGGAGTCTGTTAGACTGTCTTAGGTTAAATTAAATGGAGATACTGATGTGTTTCCTCTTCTTTTGGAAGTTTATTAAACTGAATGTATGTTCCTTGCTATGTACCTTATGCTTCTGATGTTTCAATGGCTGTAGGTCTGTAACATTATTTCTCAAGCACATTATGAAGGAAACCATGAACTCTTCTTGGCACAAGGTGTCCATTTTCCAGTTAAAAGAAATATGTAGTAAGTTTAGTATTGAGAAAGGGTTACAGGAAAGTTACACTGTGACTTGTGCATCTGTCAGGACACTGTAATAATACATAATAACAATGTATTAAATGATAATGTTGATGTTCCATTAAGCGGATACAATTGTTAGAGCAGGTTTTGTGGATGTTTCTGTCTTGTACAAAACAATGATAATAATTGAATGACATAATCCATTCAAATCCCTTGTATAAAATTACATGGGTTGTAAGTAGACTCTAGATGACATAAGAGGATACTAGAAAAAATCAGGGAACGATCTGGTTGCTTTCCTGATGCATTATCTTCTGGTATTTTTCTGGACAATTTGTGAAGTTCTTGACTGTCATTTAAACGTAGTGAATATGCAAGGAAATAGATAACTTAATAAGTGGATAGAGATGGAACAATATGAACTAAATGGAAGTGGTCACCTAAGACATAATGGCACAGAAATCCATAATGTTCAAGGATCATATGTGGGGACAACATGTTTCCATGTCAGCAGATTTGAGTCAGACGGACCCTGCAGATAGGGGTTAATATCTCCTGAGGTTAGTGCAGTGATGCACACTTAATTCTCAAATACTGTGCTGTTTGGATTACCGTCGGCACACAGCTGTGAAGGAGGAGCAGGTACGAGGCTTAAGCTGATTTAGAGAGGTGGCTCTGTCACATCAGCACATCTCGCCTGCAGCATTTATTCAAACTGGGAGACTCTAGCTCTCTGAGCCATAGAGGAGGGGGAGACAGAAACTAAATCTAACCTGCATCTGAGGTAAGCGTAACCAGAAAGCTGGTCTTAACAAGATTTATAGTCATTCATTTTACTCTTAAATCCACTGACTTATAATCACTGTTTAACGTACATCTTTTCTGGTTTCTTATATCTTCCTCAGTCACGAATGTCTGCAATTGTTGAACATGATATTGTTCAGGATGTTTGTTTTCAAGACGTTTATTTTGTCTTCTGTTAGGCAATGATGCTTTGGACTGAAATTAATGGGCAGTTGTTTTCAGTGAATTACCTGAAATGTTGCATTGTACTGTTAAAAGCTTCAAATGGGGTCCAGGTGAAGCAAAGCATAAGTCCACACTTTTCCAGCTGTTGTTGTTTTTTGCAGTTTTTTTGTGATCAGGTTGCATTAAATCAACAGGTTAAAGCAAAATCTCAATTGAAGGTTATGAAATACTAAACTTCCTACATAT
Source organism: Amia ocellicauda (assembly GCF_036373705.1). Lineage (NCBI taxonomy): Eukaryota > Metazoa > Chordata > Actinopteri > Amiiformes > Amiidae > Amia > Amia ocellicauda. The sequence continues at coordinate 23,458,089 of NC_089854.1, read as the reverse complement.
GCTTAAAGGACTGTGTTATGTCTTGCAGAATGGCAGTAAAACTCCCAATATCTATGATCAACCAGCTTCAGTTGTCAAGTGTAGCACCACAGTTATTTGTGCACAAAAGATACTAAAACAACAATTAACAAACTTAAAAGTAATTTCATAAAAGCATTACCAATCAATAAATGTGCCAGTACTGCTATTACTAACACTAGTAATGATGATGATAATCTAAATCTATTTTTCTAAATGATCAATTAGTTTGTAGTATCTTTTTATTACTAATGATACACAGAAAACATATAATACATTCACCAACATATTCAAAGATAAGGTTTTGCAGGTTTGTTTTCTGACTCTGGTGCGCTGTGTATCAATATGGAGGGCATATGTTTACAAGTTTTAGAAGGATTTTAAAATCTTTTCTGTATGTTCAGCATATTCCACAGTGTCCTTGTTCTAATGGGATTACGACTGATCCCCACTCAATAGCACAGCAGAGGGATGCTAATTAAATCGAGCAAGGTTGTTGGAGGGGATTAAATAAAGTGGGTCATCGCCACCGCAGTCATACATGGCACCTTGGAAAAGCCACAGCCAATCACACTGCAAAAGAAAATCCTCCTTGGGATTTCTTCTTATTGATATATTTTTAATCCTGCTCGGTACTCCTCAAAACAGGAATAACGTGTCTCTACCGAGCTCAGTGTGATGTTTGTGGTGCACTGGGTCACCTCAAGTGAAACCAAGAGGACCTTGATTGTGAGACGAGATGAGAACATCGACTCACTCTGTGTCCCCCACCCCCTTCCATCTCCTCTCTGCAGTTCCAGCAACTTAAAAACACCAGCAACTCTCCATAACATCCAAGGAACGTGACTCGGCACCACCGTAACAAAACCCACGCCGGCAAGCGCACGGCATCCTCAACGCACCCTCTCATCATCCGCAAAGCCACCGTCGGCCCCCACAATGAACCTGGAGCCCCCCAAGTCCGAGGTCAAGTCAGCCACCCGAGTGACTGGTGGACCAGCCACACCCCGCAAGGGACCCCCCAAGTTCAAGCAGAGGCAGACCCGCCAATTCAAAAGCAAGCCCCCAAAGAAAGGTGTTCAGGGGTAAGCATCACCATCTGTCCAGCTCATTCTTTGGCAATATTCCTTAGGCTTTGGTGGAATCATAGGAAAGGTTAGAATGCAGGGCACACACACAATATTTCTGTCATGTGGAATGTGGAAGTTTGAGAACCATATTTCCTTTTCCTTTTATAGATTCGGAGATGACATTCCTGGAATGGAAGGTTTGGGCACAGGTGAGTTTCTTTCGGCTGATTCAGTGTGATGTGACCAAATTCATGCCATTGTACAGCAAACTTTGACTCATAGAAACACACCCACGGTAGACAAGTTCAGCCTGCACTGGCCTATGCTTTTCAGATAGCCTATGCGTAGCCCAGATCAAAACTTTGACCTACCCACAGATTGCAAATAACAAACATGCAACCTATCATGATCAAATTTATTGTCAGAAGCCACTTTTTGCCATTTATAAATAAAACACAATAGGGTACAGAGGTGTAATTTTGTGGGTACATTTTGATTTAGTCCCTAGTCTTCAGAAAGTGTTGTTAGTTGTGCTGACAGCTGTTGCTTTGCTTTGCAGACATCACTGTCATCTGCCCCTGGGAGGCCTTCAGTCACCTGGAGCTCCATGAACTGGCACAGTATGGCATCATCTGAGACCTCCAGCTGGCCCACAATCCTCTGTACATTTCACTCCTCACCTCTTCCCTGTTCAACACCCCACCTAGTCCTTTCTGGACAGAAACATATATTCTACAAAACTATAAAAAAAAGAGCAAAAAAATTGAAAACAGAACATTTCTTACAAAAAAATATATATTTCTATTCTAAGAACTCTCTTTCCTATATTGTTTCTGCCTTTTTTTTTCTGCCAGAATTAATCTTTATTTCTGCTCAAGTCTAGTATTCTCTTAGCATCTCTGTACATAAATGGCATCTGTCACCTGCAGTCTACTTCTGCCTACTTCTCTTGTTTTTGTACAGCCTAGCAGCCAACATCCATATCTTAGTCTATCCTCTCTGCCCTAAACTTTCTCTTCTCTTCTCTTCACCCTTCTTATCTCTTCTCTTCTCGTCTCTTCTTCACCCTTTTTATCTTATCTCTTCTCTTCTCTTCACCCTTCTTATCTCTTGGAACAAAACGTGAAACTTACGCAAGCGACGCAGCCTCATGTGAGAATACAAGCAGACAAACCCATGAAACATCTTGCATTTGTTTCATGAGCCGAGTGTTTTCACCAACATCTTGAAAACCCACCCAAGCTAGAAAAAAAAAAATATCTGGGACCTGTAGAGGTGGGACTAAGATCTGGGACATTTGCTGACCATCGCAGAGCATAACTTTCACTTCAGTCACTGCAGACACCCCCGTGCTGGGTTCCATTTCTTCACCCGGAAAACTCAAACTGAACCCTTCTCTTTCTCCTCCTCCTTGTATCTTCTATTAATTTTTTCTGTTTCAATTTCTTACTTCTGTCTTTTGTATCAATGTATTATTATTTTTATTATCTCTTCGTTTATTGATTTTTATTATAAAATACAGAAAAAAACATACACTCAGGGATAAATGCTTTCTTTCTCTATGTGCGGCAGTCACAGCAGCATTTACCAAGCTTCTATAGTCTTTCTTGTGATCTTTTATTTCTATTAAATAAATTGTGCCCTAAGTGACATGGGGCACCTCCATGTTTACATCCTTGTTTGTGAAAATGCAATGTGTTCCCAGACACACAGAGGTGGACAGACATGCTTCAACCAGGTGCTTGTAAACACTCCAGCCTGGTACTGTAACACAACCTGATGAAACCTGTCTTTATCAAGGTCACTCAGTGGCTGAGTAGCTTTTGCCTGTTAAGCAGCGTGTCTTGTTTCACATTTTCTGATGCTGATAAAGCTGAGTTCATCTTTGTTGCATTTGTTTTGTGTTTCTTTTTCTTGAGCTCACCTGTTTACATTTCTTTTCCATGCTATTATATTAGAAGCACAGTCCTTGTCAACCCGGTGTTCATAATTTTCTCTCTGTTTCAGTGTTTTCAACCCTTTCTTTTTGACATACTTTTCTGTTCCATTGTGAATTCATCTGTAGCCCCATCGTCATGACTTGTTTTCCTGTTGTCTGCATGTTTACACAAGCTATTGAGTAGCTCTGTAGCTTATTGTCATTGCATGCTCATTTTAAGTGTTGTTTTTTTTCTCATGTGGCAGGCTTCCTTTTTATTGCACGGTTATCTTGCATGTTACTATGTGTTCAAGCTTGCATTTTCATTCATCTCATTTCACTGTCATGTGCATGTTATCATTGTGTTGCATGCCTTTGTTTTCTTGCATGCTTATTTGCATCTCATTCCTTTTACCATTGCATGGTCATTCTTTCCTGTACATTTCATTTAACATTGTGTTGTATTGTATTGTAGGGTGTCTCTTTCATTATCTTTCTCTTTTTCCATGTTAGATTCTTCATTTTTCTGTGCTTTTTTTATTTTATTATGACATATTGTTTCATTAAATACATCTGTCTTTACTTTGCACCATCCCTTTACATAATTATATTTTGCCCTTTTCCAATTCAAGAAAAGCTAAATATTCCTGCATCACCCATATATCACCTTCTGTTGAGCTTAAGCTGAATTTGTGATATACAGCTTGAATTATAAGGAGATATAAAAAAATAATTATGCAAAGTGATGGCACCTTTTTGCACTACTTGCTTCCCTGCTTGCTTCTTTTCTTCATATGAGTTTGTACTGAAATACTGAATGTATTTTTGGGCACATTTTCTCTCCAACCTTTCAATCTTTATCTGTCCTTTTTTCTTTTATTTTCTCCTATTCTCATGTGTGGGTTCAGGCCACTGAATACCAAAATGAGATTAGTTTGGTTTGGCATCCAGTGTGTTTTGTGTGCTGCCGCTGACAATAGAGGCACACCTTTAAATCAGTGCATTGTGGGTAAACGTCAGAATGATCTGGCAATGCAGACCTTGATTCAGCAAAGGCAGTGGTCCCATGTCATCAGAAACCAAAGTGAACTAATGTCCTCTCTACAGGACCCAGTGAAAATAAAGCTTGAAAAAAAGAGGGAAAAATTAAACTTGCTTCATTTTCTGTGTGTTTATTTCAGTGTTCTTTAGAAAGTAATTTTAGTATACATAAAACACATTGTGATTATATTCTTTACAAAATACAACTTGCCAAAGATAATTGAATTACTCTTTTACATGAATGTGTACTACACAGAAGAAACTGATATAGTCTAGTCCTCAACCTTTCGTTTTATCTGCAGTGCCTGAAAACTGATGACCCTTACTGATCCTTACTTCCCTGTTTTAATCTTATCAAACCCACAACATATCCCAATGAAGAGCTATTTCTTATTACTTGTTCAAAAGAGTTTGCTATTTATAACCTATTAAACATTTAATGATATTTCTGCAATGTGTTTCTAGGATACTATCTAGCACTGCACCACAACAGCTAGGTTTAGCTAGTTAAACTGGTATTCTTCATGTGTGGAATAGTCAAGACTCTCCCTCTACTGGCTGGAGTACGTATTTAAAACAATACTAAGCTTTCCATGATGGGTGCCAGTTGGTTTCACAGACGAGGACTGACACCAGTCCTGGACTACCCTACCTAAACTTACATTGAGTCGAAGACAAGTACTAATCTGGCTCCATGAAATCAGCTCTGATTGTGTCTGTGAGGAAGAAAGCCCTCAGATTAAGTTTGATTCTTTGGTGTTATTTTAAATGCTGGGCTGTATAATCAGGTTTCTGAGTCCCAACACCTTCTGATTCTATATTGCAAGATGAGTTTTCAATAAAATATCTTTCCATGACATATTATTTGTGTTCACAAACCTTGAAGTGTTTTAATAAATAGAACATTGCCTTTCTTAGTACTGTGTAAGTGACTGCTAGAGAGCAATCACATGTCACCCTGCCAGTATGCTTTGCTCTGCTGAATGTTGTCCACCATGTGGGTGGTAATGAACAGGCTCACGACTTGAACACCCAGGAGCACAATGCCCACTGCACCCACAGTGCCCGTATGTTGCCCAATCCAGCGTGAGATGCCACCCAAGCACCCGCCCAGGTAGACTTCGCTCTGGGCCGAGAACTCGTCCAGCCGCTGGGCCCCCAGTCCGCACTGCGAGTTCCACACCGTGCCGTTTTCCAGGGGGTTGACACAGCAGGAGGGGGGCACGCCACACGCCTGGATACCGGGAGCGGTGCAGTTAAAGTAACTGTGAAGTGAGGGACATCAAAATCATTCTCAATTGGGCACTGTGACCTACTGCATAACTGTAACACTGGGCCTTTGAGAGCAACGGACCTGCAGGTTTATATCTTAACAAGTTAACAATGGTTAAATGACCAGCGGTAAAATAGTAATTTCCACCAGTTAAGTAAAATCCATTAAATTCTGCTGGTTAAAGTAGAATCTAAACCAGACAGTGTTGCAATGTTAGCTACCCATGCTGTTATGGTGTATCTAATTTAATGGCTAATAGGTTTACCGATGTATTTTATTATATTTTACAGTATTATACTATTTCTTCTGAGGCTGTTTTTCACCTGTAACAGTGAGCACCTACATTTTACAATCTTTATAAAACTACAAAGAACTAACATTAACACTTGAGAGGGGAAGCTAAAAACATATTGCATTTCCTAACTCATGTTCCTTTCATATTCTGTGTAAGCTGCAGCCTGCTATTCATTGCTGAATGTTTCCAGTTGTATGGAATGCAGTGGCGGTGAAATCACTCACACGTTGAGCTCCCAGTCACGATAGCTGTCCGCCCCGCAGCACCGCAGGCCAGTCTGGATTTCATCCATGATGAAGCGCAGATCCAAGTCATCCTGGTAGCGTCTCAAGGCAATAATCATGCCGTCACGCAGGTATCCCTCAATCTGATCCCGGAGAGAGTATGCCACGATGGCAGACAGTATCTGCAGGGTCAATAGGACCAACACTCCCACAGAGAAGACCTTGAGTAGGCACTGGTTCTCCCGAAGGGCGCCGACACAGCCCGAGAGGCACAGCACTGAGAGGATGAGCCCTAGGGTCATGAAGAGCAACATGGGGTCAGAGCCGATGTGCCCAATTTTCTCCTGGGCAAAAGACTCCTTGTCCACCAGGCCCCACAGCCCGATGGCCAGTGTCAACAAACCCAGTACAGTGAAGGTAAGATTGCTAAAAAACAGCAGGTATTTCAGACAGCAGTTGGCCATGCTCTTGGGTTTCCACTCCTGCCGTGGTCCAAAGCGGTGATCCAATTCTGCCTTCGGTGCTGTCCTCTTCCAGAACACTTCTTTCCTGGGTCGCATTCTCCCCATCAGCCTGGACAGCAGTGAGGTGACAGCTGTATTTCCTCCATGTCTATCAAATCCAGGGGGATTTGGTTGCTCTTGCTGTATCTTCGTCTCTTTAGGGGATACTTCATACCTTTGTGTAAATTGTAAATTGGAATTTGTAAAATGTATTATTTTGAATTGCTATGTTTTAGCTAAGTTGAATTTGTAATGATTGATGCCTTGTACTTCTCTGTATTTTTGCATTTATGTTGTAAGTCGCCCTGGATAAGGGCGTCTGCCAAGAAATAAAAAAAAAATAATAATACCTGTCTCCAGAGTCTGCGTATGCAATCGGTGCTAACAACTCCTTATACCTGTTACCCTTCAAGAAAAGGAGAAATCCAGTGAAACACATGGAAGGAACAACCCTGAAAAGCTTTAAAGAGTCACCCTTCATTTCAGAAGCAAATGTAATGGCCTCCAGGTCCCCAGTTTAACACCTGACTATTACAGGCAACAGACATTTTGGTTTCTTCCACTGAGATTTTCTCTGTAACTAAAGAAAACTAGAGTAAAATACTCAACAAATAAATATTATTTTCATATATTACTGGTTTGTCTAAGTACAGTAGCTCCTCTTATGCCTTTGCTGTGTTTTCACAGTGGACATTGAAATCACATATTGTTGTTGGCAGATACAAAAATAATTATAATCATAAATACAGTTTATTTTTACCTTTGGTATCAGAAGACTTGTCTCATCACTCTGACTTGCACTCCTCTTCATCCAGAAGAATGGAAAACGTCTTCCTTCCAGGTACCACCCCATACTGTAAGACTCAGAACTGCCACCAGTAAAATCCCAAGGTGGAGGATGTCTCTGTAGTTGTAGATGGGAGAATGAGACCGTTCCTCTCGGAGTAGGAGTAAGGGCTGTACAAGTTTGTAGCCCAGGGCTGCCAAGTCATGCATTCCCACATCATGTGAGAGTCACAGCACACAGATTAAAAAGCTCTCACTGTGTCTGGGGTACTGGCAGTGTTGTATGTGTGTGCATACTGGGATGATTGTTGAAATACTATATAGAGTGCAATATCCTTTGTACCAGTACAGAATTATAATGGTTTGTAATGTTTTGTCATGCATTTTGTGTTTGTATCCTTCACTGAACTGGAATAATTTCACATACAAATGGCTCTTGAAATTTGAGACGTTTAATGCACTAGCATAATTTACATATTTTCAGTGTGTGTAAACTGACAGGTTAAATGTTATAAAACAAAACAGAAAGAATGGAGAGAAATCACAAATCAAATGTGAAAGTAGAACAATGCATGATTGTTAAAATTGTATATATATATAACTTTCAACGTTGCGCTTTATCGCAGTGTTTGAAGGGGCGGAACCAACGTCATCCCGGAACCGTGCGTCCCTCTCCCATGTTGCAGCCAGCTCGGCTATTGGCGGCGAGCCCTGTCGGACGTGTTAGCGTGTGACACCCGGTGCCTGAGCTGTGGGATGGAGTTTCGGTGACTCCGACAATTGCAAAAATAACAGACGAAAATCCTGCGGGTGGTAGTTGATCGAGATAACGCACATCGGGAGGGAGAGTGGATCCGGGAAGCATGGCCGAGAGCATCGTAAGTACCGGAGCGAGGGGCCGGGCGGGGAGTTCTGCGGGACGGAGGGACTGTCCGGAGTGATGAGGCAGCAGAATTAGCAGGAACCGCTCCGGGCCTCCGAGGAGCCGGAGACCAAACCCGGCCACAACAACAACCCCTCCGCCTCCCGGAGAGAGACCCGAGTTCATCCCGGGGACAGGCCGGGTGTCCGGATGACGTGGGTGGCAAATAAACGGCATATTATTGTTAATAAACTTGGCATTTATCAAAACTATTCCCCAATGAAGGAGCATTGGTGGATTTGTGTTTGTATCAGCAAATGCCGTTTTTTTAAACACATTTAAGATCTAAATCAATAAATCCCTCTTTGGATGTGTTTTTTCCGACACCCTCATCCTTCATTTTGGGTGCAAACTAGTGATGGAGCGTTCGGTGATCTTTGACGTGTCAATCAAACTAATCCGCGTAACTTTGTATCTGCTGTTCAGTTTATCCATAACGATACGCATTGCCCTGGTTGTAAACTTTGTAGATGTGTGTGTTTTGTTACTGTGTGATCGTTTTAAAATGACACGATTAGATACCGTGACAAGATAATATTTTAATAAACCCGAATGAAAAAATGCTCCTTTAAATGCAGTGTTAGTGTCACCCCAATCGCGCAATGATAGAATGACGGCCAGTGTTTACAACTGTATGAATCCTCTGAAAGATGGAGGACAGCCACCAGATACCCCCTCCCCCATTGCTTTTTTTTTTTTTTGCTAAGTCACTGCCCGGCTGGCTTCAGCTAAACGTTTACTTTAACAAGTTTGTGTACCTGAAACATATATAAAACCTGCCAATTCTAATTGTAAATGCATCTCTATATATTTATGGATATTTCTAACTACCCCCCTTTCCACCACAGGGACAATGCTGCAAACTCGCCTGCAAATACATGTAGTCACTAATTAAGTCAGAAATACAAATTCGTTTATGGTTAGTTTCTATAATAATATTCCAGTGTTTTGGTGGATGACTTTATTGGAAGATTTTCCTTTTGGCATTCACATACTCAATATTCATCTCAGCAATATACTAATGTCATCACCTGCAGTCTAATGTTCATGATCATGATTTCTCTGACTTTTTTTACAGGTCATTCGAGTACAGTCCCCTGATGGGATGAAAAAAATATTTGCAACTAAGCGAGAAACGGCTGCACTGTTTTTAAAGAAGGTACACCAATCCTGTTACTCAATTATTTTCAAAATCGATCTTCGGTTGTAATCTGTTGCTGCTGTCATCTTGAAAGCTGCATGGCAACGTGGAATTGTTTGATCGATGGTTTGGGAGATCGTTCAATGGAAAGGGAAGTGTATTTGTTATGTTAGTGTCTTTAATGAACTGCAGACACTGCACAACAAAATAGTCATCCTGAGGCAACCAAACCCTAGAAATAAATAACAAGAAGTCTATTTCAAATATTACCATACCTTGCTGAAAATCATTCTTTACTGCATTTTTTTGTCATCATGCCACAAAAAAAGCAAAGAAGGAATCGCTTTCCCTCAAGGCTCAGGAATGCACTGCACCACGTGTTAATTTATTTATAAGCTCTGCAGAAAGTAGAACATAGCTCTGCAATGGATACAGTTTTTTGCTGCCATTTACTTCTAAACTGTACAGAGACATAAAATATGACAGTTCCACAGTGCAGCCCTGTAGTGCAGATCCAATATAAATACATTTCTTTTTTGGGAGGGGAGGAGAGAGGGCACACCAAAAAAATGTTTTTTAACTGGTTTTGTAGATTTCACTTATTTACTTTCCTAAAAATTTGAATTGTGGGGGTAGAAATGGAAGATTTTAACATTTATTGCTGACTAAACTCACAATTTTGCTAGATCTTGCTGCATTTAAAGAGAGTACATTTCCCAGTTCTCTTTAATGGTGTAGATTAGATCACTGTTTAAACCCAGTTAGGAACTCCTGTTTTAGTCTGGGAAATGATTTCAACCTCTGCAGTTCCTTGGTGGTATTCAGATTAATCTCATTCTTGGATGAAAAAAAAAGTTTGCAGTTCCCAGTGTAAGAGTAAGATAGGCTAGAGCACAGCATTAAGCTTTAATGCTCTCAATCCATATGTAGATGTACATTTTCGACTACATAATGTTTAATTTCATATGATTAAGTGTTTCTATGAAAGCTCTTATGAGTTACAGTAACACATCTACTTAACGTAGCTCTGGGACTCTTGTCTTTCTTTCATTTATCTGATGGGGCCACCTGATCTCAAAAAATGAAACAGAATAGGACAAAAACAAGAGGTGCTTAATCTTTTTGCAGAATATTTAATATCCATTTGTTCAGTGTCTCAGTGCAAAGACAGTTATCCTGCAATTACATACAACAGTCCACTCCGATGCCGATTGCTTTTGGGGATGCTGCTGAAATATAATATGGGGAATTAGTTTCTAATGACACCAGGTTCATGGGAAGTAATCAAGGTATGCTCCCTGGTTTGTGCCAAGAAAGCTTTGTAATCCAGAGTTCGGTTGAAATGCATACAAAGACTCGATGTTGATTTGAGCGCAGTGCAGCTGCCTGCTGATGGCATGCTGCCAGGAACTTGTCTGCAAAAAGTACCATTCCAGGTATTTAGCTGAAGAAATTGGTCCATTTGATTGAATATAAGCTTTATCAATCTTTATCATCCTGTCTCTTATTAAGTATTGCTGCAGAACACACAATCCAAGCAGTGCAACCTACTTTTGCTCCCAATGACATAATATGATATTATCTCTAGTGAAGAAGCATCCTGCATGTCAGATTTACATCCAGTGCAGAAGTTTAACATGCAGAGAGGAGGCAGCTTGGAAGCCATTGCATACTGATGCCATACTGAATTGACTTGATCTTTCCTCATGGTGCTGTACTCTGATCTGTGTGCTGCTTCCCTCCAGGTCGCCAAGGAGTTTGGCTTCAGTACCAACGGCTTCTCCATTTACCTGAACAGAAACAAGACTGGAGAGATTGTCTCCCAGAACAAATCACTCAGTCTCCTCAAGATCAAGTGAGTATTACCTCAGACAGTAATTGACTTCATATCAAAACATTATGAGACTATGTAATGAGCTGCTGACCCACAGGAAATTGTCTGTCAATTTTAATTCTTAATCGTTTTTTTAAGAAATATTTCTGAGAAATGCAGTCAATACTATGTTTGTACTCTGCATAAATGTTTTTCTCTGTAGAAATGTAAGACACCTGATATTCATTAACATGAGGAGATTAATACTTGTCACACTGATTTATATTTCCTGCCCTCTTTACAATGAGTGGTCCTACGCTTAAGCTTTTGATTTGTTTTTACTAAAATGTAAATCTTTATGGACATACTTAGCCGATAATGGTAGTTCTCCACCACTGATCTCTGAGTCACGCCTGTGCGTTATTGCCCTGCAGGCATGGAGACATGCTGTATCTGTTCCCCTCCGGAGTCCCTGGACCCTCTGGTGAAGTTATGGATGTGGTGGCTCCTCTGGCATCATCATCATCATCTTCATCATCATCATCCTCATCATCGCTGTCACGAGGTCAGAGTGGTCCGCAAGTCGTGGAAGATGAGATCGACCAGTACCTGGCCAAGCAGGATGGCAAGATCTACAGAAACCGAGATCCCCAGTTGTAAGCACTGATTGCACCTTTGCCATGTAAACGATCCATCTTTATACCTTGGAGAGAATCTAATTCATTTTTGATAGTCTGCCAATGTTAAATGTCAGCTTCTCTTGACATTTCCATGATCACCTTTAAGCACTTGTTGGAAAAAAGGCAGGGGTAGCTAACAGTCAATCATGTGACCAAGCTACAAAAACAGGGTTTCTTTATTTTCCTCTCTCTCTCCAAAAGTCTCTAGATGAGCGGTCTTTCATTCTTTTACATCAAGCACTGCTGGATTTTACCCCTCCTGCTTTTCTCCGCTTTATTTAGGTGTCGGCATGGGGTCATGGGGAAGTGTGTGCACTGTGTCCCCTTAGAGGTGAGTTTTAAATTGTATTTTGTTTTTACTGTGTGCAGCTTATCTCATCTTCAAATGCGTATACTCTTGAGCTCTCTGACTCCCAAGACACGACTGGATTCGGACAGTTATAAAGATCTTCTTGTGTTACTTGTGGCTTTATTTTATTTTTTTGACAGCCCTTTGATGAGGATTACCTGAACCACCTCGACCCCCCAGTCAAACACATGTCATTCCACGCCTACATTCGCAAGCTCACCGGAGGCGCCGACAAGTGAGTGGCTGAAAGAAAAAAAAATGTACCAATGTGACAAAACTAACAAAAAGATAAACTGACATGCTGCGATTGTGATATTGTGAATAAAAAGGTATCGTTGCACCTTCAAGTCTTCCTAGGCTTTGGTATCTTGATGCTCTTTGGCTTCCTATATAGAAGGCTTTGAGATCTACAGTACCCGCCTGCTGGAGTCATGTTTATGCCTCTTCTTTCTCAGAGGGAAATTCGCGGCCTTGGAGAACATCAGCTGTAAGATTAAATCAGGCTGTGAGGGGCATCCGCCCTGGCCGGAGGGCATCTGTACCAAATGTCAGCCCAGTGCCATCACACTAAACAGACAGGTATGACCTCCAGTGGCCAGTTACACTCTATGTAGTGTTGTGATGCTGCTGCTTTGTTTCCCGCTGTTCTGTCCTTTTAACAAGGCTGTTTAACTGAATATTGAACCCATGTAAAATGGGACAAATTAAGTGCTGAATGTTCTTTTTATTTATGGTCATATCTGTGAGAGAGGAGCAGTTTTTCATTAGGTCTTGCTTGAGCATTTTTAGTTCTATAGCGGAATAAACCTTATAAACAGTTACGGTATTCACATTTCAGTCCTGTGCTCCCGCATAGCCAGGCAATGGCGAGAGAATATTCACCAGTTGATTTTGAAAAGCAGGAATCTAAACCGAACCCATGCCCTTATCCCAGCAGCCCTGAGGAAGGATATTCTTGTGTTCTCTCTCAGAAATACAGACATGTGGATAACATCATGTTTGAGAATCACACCATCGCAGACCGCTTCCTGGACTTCTGGAGGAAGACGGGCAACCAGCGGATGGGCTATCTCTACGGGCGCTACACCGAGCACAAAGACATCCCGCTGGGCATTCGAGCCGAGGTGGCTGCCATCTATGAGCCCCCACAGGTGAGCATGACACCGGTAGAGAGAGAGAGAGATGGCCTGTATCTGTGTCCCAGCCCTGTCAACCCCCTCCGGTCTACTCACCCCATAATACACTTCAAAACAAGGTCTACATCCTGTGAAAGACCAGCTGTATCATATTTACAATTCTGTTATTATGATTTCGATGTTAGGTTAATGATTTTACTGTTTGACGCACAGGAATTGTCCTGTAACTGTCGGTGATGTCTCATTTAAATCCCTTCTTTTATTCATTGGTAATTTTATTTTTGTGTTAAATGGGCGCACTGTGCAGAGTCTTCCTCAAGGGGGCAGTGTCTCCACTTGGGCGTGGGTGTCATTAGACCACGGCTAAACGGTCCCAGCAGCCACCTTGGGTTATGCCCAGATTGTTTTCAGTCACGGGATTAAATGGTTCTCTAATGTTGTTGTATACAAATAAATCTTTAACAGACTTACATGTGAGTGTAATGAAGTGATAATCATCTTAATTATTGTGCTCAGTGTGTTAGCAATTGACTTTTTTTTTCCTCCATCAGTGTAAGTAGTTGTTTCAGGTATGGCTCTTGAATGATGATGGGGTGTTTGCCTGCTTTCAGATCGGTACTCAGAACAGCCTAGAACTGCTGGATGACCCGAAAGCTGCCACGGTGGAAGAGATTGCCGCTAAACTGGGCCTTTGTAAGGTACGTCCGTGCATACTTTCTTTGAATAAAGCCAGAGGAGTCCTCCAGGAAGTCTCTCATACATTAGATTCCATCCCAGGTCCCGTACCTGGCGGCATCTGGCACGTTCTCCCTTTAGGAAAGAGCCTAATGTGCTGGAATCCCATTTGGAAGTTATCACTGAAGGGCATGCAAGGAATTCCTTAGCATCAGTTGATGAATGGCTTCCATATGCTATCGAGACATAGTGGATGTGTTTTTTCAACCCTTTTGGGAATCTGTTAACGTTACAGTGGTAGGGTGACTTGCTGATGCTGATTTGGTTTTGTGTGTGTTTTGGGTTAGTTGTGATTTATTTTTAAATAGAAGTGGCTTGAGGTAAATGTTTCTTAATTGTCTCCATACGCCACCAGCTTTAAGGACAATATACTCTGTTTTAATATAAGAAGGTGGTGATAATATACATGTAAAGCTTTCTAGTTGCTCATGACAACAGAATATGTAATTCCAGGGTATGGGAAACAAAATCTAGTCCCCCAGAGCTAGGTATTTTAATTGTGAAATCTAATTAGGGGAGTGCCTGAACTTGATGGCTGTTCTCCCTTTCTGACCCTTGTTTCAGGTGGGGTGGATATTCACAGACTTAATGTCCGAGGACACCAGAATAGGTACTGTCCGGTACGGCAGACACAAGGTGAGGATTGTAGGACAGCAGAATCTATTTAACTCTGGTTTTGAAGACGGTACAGACAATGTATAAGTAATGTGTTTCTGGAGGACACCGATCTGTTTTATTATGGCTTGGCTCACAATCCAGATGTCTCTGATTTTCAACCGTCGGAGTTTGAATATATTGGTATACTTAAGTTTCTTTTGACAACCTAAAGTCTAGGAAGTTTCTCTCGTTTCATAATTGGAAGTGCTGATTTTGACAGAACAGTGACTAGATAAACTGTTTGAGCATTAGATTTCAAGATGCAAGCTTAAAACCGCTCAACTCATGTTCACCAATACCCAGATGGGTATAGTTACTCTAGTATAACCTTTATATAACCCAGAGAGCAATGTGTGATGTACTAAGGCTTATGTCTCTTGGTGTGTGAGTGCTATTAAGTTGTGGCCCTTGAATTGTAGGACTCCTATTTCCTGAGTGCGGAGGAGTGCATCACGGCCGGAGATTTCCAGAACAGACACCCGAACTCCTGCCGCCTTTCTCCCGACGGCCATTTCGGCTCCAAGTATGTCACCGTGCTGGCAACAGGTACGATTTGGGAGACTGGTTCAATTAGGGTCTCTGTGTACACCGAACCTTGAGCTGTTCATTATTTAACTCTGAGCAAGTCCTTTGTCACACTTGATGGTATGCAGGCATCTTCCTGACTGCTTGCCTGAGGATGCAGTGTCAGGATGCGGGCAAGCTTGGTCTTACAGCCAGTTAAAGGCACTGAACTTCACTGTATGTAACCATGACTTGGCACAGTAGTCATCATTAATACAGATGTGAAGATCTAACCCCCACAAACATGTAGTCAACCCCTTCATCTCTGTGTCCAATAGCTGTTTCTATGAATCTCTCTCCTCTCTCTCTCGGTTTCCCTGCAGGTGGCCCTGATAACCAAGTCCACTTTGAGGGGTACCAGGTGTCCAATCAGTGCATGGCGTTGGTACGAGACGAGTGTCTCTTGCCGTGCCGCGACGCCCCAGAGCTGGGCTACGCCAAGGAGTCCAGCACCGAGCAGTACGTACCGGACGTCTTCTACAAGGTACCGGCTGGGGAACGGGGCTCTGCGCACACGCATGCACGCACGCACACACATACACAGGGTGCTGTCTTCTTATGACACATGTGGCACCCAGCCCTGAGTGAGGGCTAAATTATTATTATTTTGCATGTTTTATTAAATTAAATAAAGTTTGACATTGTTATAGAGACATAATGCACTTTCTTTCTAAGATTGATTTATTTTTAAAGTAGTGCCTCACAAATATGCTCTGAACCATGAGCATAATCCTAACTCAAACCCTAATTCACAAACGTAGGCCCATTTATTTTGTCCCTCCCTCCCTCCATTGTAAATCTATGTTAGAATGCCACAGTAATGTAACTGTGAATATTAAAAAGCTATGTAGATCTCAAGAACTTTAGAATTAAGCAAAGTGTCACTTTCCTGGTGGGAAGTCTTTCTCTAGAGTCTAGGGTGGCCTCTGGGGGCAGAGCCAGCCTGGATCTTTGTTGCCTGAGCCAATCAGGAACCAGGGCCAGCAAATTCTGGGGCTTTGCCAGCCGTAAATTGCAACATGTTTTGGATCACGACTACTGTAATTAGCCTTTTATATGGGAGTAAAAATCTAAATAGTTATCCAAGTCTGATCAGTTTGTTTCAAGGTGCAGATAAGCTGATCTAATGAAGACTAATTAGGGGGTGTGTGGGTGTGCAATACGGGTTTGAGAAATTATTCGCAGTGAGAAGTGAGCTAATTGCAGCTGAGGGGCCAAAACATTTAATTTCCCTTGGCTGTAAAAATCAAAAACAGTGATCCAGGCTTTTTGCTAGGTTTATTTTCATAGTTTCCTCCAAGCTGCTGTTTTTTTCCCTTTGTGTAACTTCTGCTTTTGTTATTGCATTTGTACTGTTCCATATGCAAATGTGGTTGGGTTCAAAATTCTGTTGCTTTCTTTCCTCAACAGGACAAAGATAAATTTGGCAACGACATTACGTATTTAGCACGGCCGTTACCTGTGGAGTACCTGATCATCGATGTGAGTATCAAAACTGGCTATTGGTCGGCTGCTTTGATCTCTTCTAGTGAGGTTCAGGCGTTGCAGTGTTTCAGTCAATTATGTAACCAGGCAACGGCATGTTTAGGAATATTGCAAGAGATGGAATACATCAAAGTGTGAATGTAATGTTCTAGAACAAGAGAACACGGTTAACCCTTTCAACTCTGCATGGAGAGGTTCACTTATCAAAAAAGAGAAGTCTGTATATATTTCATGATTCATAGATTATTATGAAAGTAATCTACTTAAGAATCCAACTGAGGGTCATCTCTTTGGTGGATGCTTCTGGTCTGATGACAACATCCTCGGCACTGTCAGATTCCTGAAACAGCAGCTCTTCTACTCGTTTAGCTGAAAATGTTCCTGATGGAGCTGCTCCAGACTTCTCTTATGTCTGTTTATGACATAATTTTAATCTTTCCAAAACAATCCAAGTTATAAAATCCAGAGATTCTCCTCTGACGCACTCACTGTGTGTTCCCTGAGGGTTACAAGGTTATAGCTTCTGAGTTTGAAGGGCTACCACAACACGACTGAGTTAAATCAATGTGCTACAAATTCACAATGCAAGGGGTTACTGCATCACTACAGAAAAGGCATTCAGCAACCTGTTGCATTAAACGTTGTGTATAGTAGAATGCTTGATGCACAAGTGAGGGAGTTAAGCAAAACAAATTAATGAAACCTCACAGCAACAAACTTTCAGAAGCTCCAGATTATGATGAATTTCCCTTCTTTGTGAATGCAACACAAAATAGAAAAGTTAAACTGAGATTTTTCTCTGAATGCACATGCCTGTTCTAATTATAAAGGGACACATTTAAATCCGCAGAATATGTTGAGGTCCTGCAAGGATTACTCGATCATTTTTGATCAGATCTTAAGCAGATTTTGAAACTTTTAATGAAAGGGAAAGATAAACTCCCTGTGGAATTTGGCATCCAAGGAATAGCAGACGGCCAGGCCAGCATAAATCAGCATCCCAACTTGAGTTATTTATGGAGGTGCCTAAGAAAATTAACAGATGGGAGACGGAACAACAGGAATATGAGATCATTTTAAAACTGCAGTTTTTGCTGCAGATCTAACCACAAAAGGTTCAGTTTAAATATCACACACATATTGCGTTTACATGGTATGGTTTGTGCATCACAGGGTTGTTTGCTATAGTAAGATTTCTTTATTGTACTTAATGTGTGAGCAGAGGAGTTACTGTCTTACACTGTGTTCCCTTAAAGATCACCACCACCTTCCCTAAGGACCCAGTTTACACATTCACATCGACGCACCGCTTCCCGATCGAGAACCGTGACGTGCTAGGAGAGACACAGGTGGGTCTGCAACAGTAGAGAGGACATTTTTGTATCCTGCTCTGTTTTTGTTTTGTGTGCCATATATTCTTGCTATCAATACCACACTTCAACATTTTACATCACGGTTGACGTTCTGCACAATATTTACTGCATTTGAGCACAACTAAACATCTATAAATTGTCTTAACAAGTGACACCATCATGTGCCCGATGGATGTCTACAGGAGGAAGAGAGTTTTAATGAGTACAAACTTCCATCTTGAAATGCCAGAAAGTTTTTTCAATTTTTGTATATTTCCTCTGAATGTGTCTGATGGTGTGATTTTCTCTCCTCTCTCTGGATTTAGGATTTCCACAGTCTAGCAACGTATCTCTCCCAGTGCACCTCCACTGTGTTCCTCAACATCGTGTCTGATTTCCATCTCCTGCTCTTCCTGGTCACCAACGAGGTCATGCCCCTCAGGGTGAGAATAGTGGGGTCGTGACGGGGAACTGGAGGGTGGGTCTCGGCTCGGGGTCTCTCTGCTTTCTGTGTGACTCTGTGCCGGACACACAGGTCCATGTGTTTTTCCTATCATCTGTGTTTTCTAACCCATTCACATACTCCCTCACGTCCTCCTTGAATATATTCAGTTCTTAATCTCCTCTTCCTCCTGAGTACGATTTTTCATTCTGTCAGTCTTGGCTCGTCTTGATTCTACACACAAGTATCCTTGTAAAGACCTGATCACTTAACATGAAGATCTGAGGTTTGTGGTGTTTAGCTAGCAAAGCCGGCCTGCATTCTACAAAAGAAAACCCTCCAGGCGACTTTGATAAATATAAGCTACAGTATAAACAGCCTGAGAATGATTTCCTCCCAGCTGGCCAATCTGGATCAGTTCCGTCATTTTTTCCTGTTGAGTTTCTCTGGACTTTAACTGGACTGGGTTTCGGGCCCTGGCTGAACCCCAGGCTCTGGAACTGATTAGCGCCAGTGCTCATGGGAAGGATCCGAGCTCGGGAACTGGTCTGAATGTCTCCCAGGCGAACGGCCGGCGTGCCTGGAGGACAGTGTTGGCCTGGGGAGCAGGCTGAGATGGCACCCGTATTCAGAAGAGGGCAGAATGATTGGGCCAGCCATGTCGAATGTTTTTAACGTTTGCTGAGGTCTTGTAGAGCAAAGTGAAAACATTAATGTGCATAAACAAAACCAATCACACTCTCCGATGATGTCACCCTGCTCCCTCACGACACATGCTAAAGTCCTCCACTCCTGACTTTCCACAGCATTCGCCCAATTACCATCAAAGGTGAAATGTGTGTCGCAGCTGTAGTGCTCCTACGTTTAATACACTCAGTCTGTCCAATCTCAGTTTTGCAAAAATTCCTTCTTCATCTGGGTAACAATCCTTAAAATTAAATCGAGGAGCATCTTTTTTTGTGTTGCTATCTGTTATCTATAGGATGTGTTTGTCTCTGTGCACACAGGACAGTATCGGGCTCCTGTTAGATGCAGTGAAGACCTCCAATGAGGAGCTGGCACAGACCTGGAAGAAATCGGAGCAGTGGGCAACGATCGAGCAGCTCTGCAGTAAGTGGTGGTGGTGTCGAGGTGGCTGGGTGAGGACCTTGTGGTCCGCAGTGAAAAGACAGTGGACTTCACTGCAGGATGGTCAATGCCAAGAGTCACAGCTCACTGGAGGAAAATGTGACTGTTTGCCTTGGAATGAAATACAGATTAGGCGCTGAATTGGCCAATGTTGATTCCCAGTGAGGAGGTGTTGCTGGACTGCTTCTGGAAGGCTGTCGGGTAAAAGTTCATCCCCTGCAGTGGTGTAATTATGTCTGGGTCTGTGTTAAAACATTTAGTCATCGCCTGGGGAATGGCCTGTCTGATTCTGAGAAGCTGGGTAATTAATTTGTTAATATCAGGGGTAATTGTCCTGTACTTTTTTAAACAGATTGACTTTCCTTGCTACAAAACCGATGTGTATGTTTAAAAAGGGACGCATGATTATTCACTACACCAGGGAATCCCAAACTGGTCCTGCAGGAGGCCCTGTCCTGCTGGTTTTTGTTCCAACTGAAATCTTAATTGCTTAATTGAACTAACAATGCAATATAAAGCACAATTCTATAATTAAGAGCTCAGCTGGAACAAAACCCAGCAGGGCAGGGGGTCCTCGACTACACCTTGTATTGTGTTTATGAAGCTGAAACTCATGGGTCAGTGTGCGCGTGTGCGCAGTGATTTTAGTAGAACGGTCCTGTGCCTTTGCCATGCATATGTTGAGTAGCATTTCTGTGTCCCGTTACAGGTACAGTGGGTGGGCAGCCCACGGGTCTCCATGACTATGGGGCCATCGGAGGCCCCTCAGCGCCCGCCTCCACCTCCTCCATGTGGTCCTGCCGCCACTGCACCTTCATGAACCAGCCCGGCACCGAGCTCTGCGAGATGTGCAGCCTGCCCCGCAGTTAGTGCCTGCCCGGCCAGGTCGGGGATGGGAACAGTAGGGCGGAGGACTCAGATCGGCAGCTGCGTCACTTGTGCTTGGATCGGCTTCAAGACCCCAGGTCTCCCTCTCGAATTCTCCAAAAAATAAAATAATAATAAATCACCCTCTCCCCCCGGCACGTTCTCTTCTGCCCTTCCTGCCTCGCAGAGGAAACAAAATGCATCTGATGTCGGCTCTCTTGTCCTAAATTGATGTCACTGTGCTATTTGATCACCGCAGCAGGAGGCCCTTAACAGAACTTTCTGATCATGTCCATTGGACTGGTTCCTGAGCCCCCCCACACGGTCCCGGGGGTGCCAACTCTTTGCCGGTCGGGATGTGTTTGGCTAAGGATTGCTCCCCTGAAATGTTGGAGAAGCACTTTGGTCAAACCTGTTCCGAGGTCCGACCGATCCGCGCCCCCCCACCCCCACTCTTCACTCCCCACTCTCGGTTTGGCAGTTTTCAATTTGGAGATTTGTGTAAATACACTTATAAGGAATGATGCTGTTATTTAATTGCAAATTAAGCTTTTTTTTTTTTTTTTTTTTTTTTGTTATAATTCTATTTATGGAAGTGAAACCATTCTATTTTTGTTCCGTTTCTTCAGGTAAGAGTTCAGATTCAGGTACAAGACCAAGCTTTGAGCGAGAGGTGATGAGATTGTGAGGCACCCCCCCGACTCCAGACGGGTTGTCCTCTGACTCGACTTTGTCTTCTCTGGTTGATGGCAGGTAGCTTTGCCTTTGGATGTTTATTGGGCTTTATGCGTAACCCAATACTTTACACACGGTTTACTCCACTTAACAACTGACAGCTGCCCTTGACACAGTCCGTACGATTTTGAAACGGGCTCTGCTTATGGTTTATGTGGACTTGGCTAGTGTGGACTTTCCTCATTTATTTCACTACTCAGTATAAATCCTTGCTTCTTCAATCCCGGACTGAATTTCCCTAAATTCATCTTCAGTTTATTTTTCTTTTGGGGGGTGGGGGGGTCTCTAAGGGTCAGCTCTTGCATTTGGGGGGTAATCCAATTTTGGTGGGTGTGAATGACTTTTTGACTAAACTACACCCCCCCCCCCCCACCCCCCGAAAAAAAACGTAACTTTTTATGGATGAAACGCAACTGTTAATCTGATTTATGAAGAAATTAAAGGCACTTGATTTTTCAACCCCTCCTTCAATGTAATTGTCATGCTTACAACCACTTCCAATGATTTCCAGCACTTGGTTGCCTTCATATTGGTCTTTTGATCTGAGATACAAAAAGATATTAAGCTTAGAGTGTCAAGCTTGGATTATTGTTGCTAGTTTGAGCTATTTTTCTAATTTTGCCCTCCTTTTATGTCCAGATGAGAGTGATCTGTTTTTAGCTTTTACAGACCTAACTGACCTGCAAACTCATCAGATTTGATTTGGTGTTAGAGGTAATATTACCAGATTACCTAATTCTTTCCACATTCCCTTTTTCAAAAATGTGTTGTAATCTGCATCACCTCACCGTTGGCTGCCTTGCAGAAAAGCAGGGTTGTGTTTTTTGTCCGCACACATGCTGTCACTCCATAATGGTGTCTATTACCAAGAGAGCTAAATACACTCGACTGGCGGCTCTCCAGAGCGAAACAAACATGGTGAAAAGTTTTCCTGCTTCCTATTGATCTTAATGAGGAGTTGAACTTTCTACGTGTTCAAAGAGTTGGAGGTTAATGGTTAGAAGGGTCGCAAACAGTTAATCTGAATGGTTCATGGGAAGGCCCTCTGAAGGCCAGTATGCTTATTTTGCAAACCATGTTGTTCAGCCCATATGGTTGGACAGGCGACTGGCAAATAACTGAACCAGGGTCATCCAGACCTTTATTCCTAAGTGCAGAACCAACTGCCACCAAGCTTTGTATTCCCTCCTATATATTTAAAAGTGAACAACCTGTATTGATTTGTTTTCTCAGTCCCACCAGGTTTTTTTAAATTTATTTTATTTAAGAGTTTGTCATGCAATTGCAGCACTAGAAAGAATTAATTTATCATTGGCACTAGCAGGACCTGTGTTTATGTACTGGATAGGCATGGAGCTTCTAGTCAAGCAATTTGAAGGCAATAGCGTTTCGGCAACATTGCCCCTCAGACTAATACCGAAAGCATTCTGAGTTTAATTGACGGCAGATCTTTACCTTTGGATTTTATCTGAATCCTTCCTCTTGTTAATGGGATTCATTTCAGTTTAGTATAGTACTTTGTACTTTGTACGTGTACAACCGCTCATTGGCAAGTTACAGTTTCACTACAAATTGTTAACTCTGCCTCATTGAAAATGAAAATGAAAGTAGTGGAGAAGATCAGGGGTGGGCTGCAGATTTTGTGGTGTGTTATTATTATTTTTTTTATCCCCAAGAAACAAAGCTTCTTAGTATCTATAAAGTTTGTTTTGTTTTTATACTTAATATTCTTAATGCTTTGTGTGTGTGTTGGTTCAGAAACAAGCACAGGGAGCTGTGTGAATGCACTATGAGTATCTTTATGAGAATAGAAGAAAGAAGTTAAAATAAGATGAGAACGATTGATGGAAAAAAGTAACAACAAAAAAGAGGTTTCCTTTTCCGTGTTCTGTTATCTAGATCCTTATGCTTTCTGTACGTGAGTGGGAATGATTTGTACATTGGGTAACCGCTGGTGAATGACAAGTCAAGATTGAACTTCTTTCACTGTGGCGGATTGAGATCCTGGGGCTTGTGAGGTGTCCCTGAAATGACTGTAACCATCTCATTCTCTGGCTTGCCAGCGCGCAGTATGTTGTTGGGTTTGAAGTTTTAATTACAGCCCTGCCAGTGAAAACTCTAAATAAAATCAAAGGAACGATGTCTTGTCTGCCTCCTTCTTTTCCCCATTTTGATCGATCATGTTTGCTCATGACAGGACTCCCCTTCAGATTGATCAGGAAAACGAGATTTGGAATACAGCTTAATTTCCTGAAATCAGATTTCTGATTGATCAAGCGTGTATGGTATTTTATGGTCTGTTTAAGCATGTACTTAATATTGGACTTTTTCCTATACTTCGCATTAATTGTATTTTTTTTTTTTTTTTGTTCTATTATCTTGTTACTACTGTGACTGTGTAAAAACCAGGTCACCATTTGCCTGTTACATTTGGAGAGTCTCAAAGAAAAGTACATTTTCTGTTCTATCTATATCTATGAGTGTCGGCCATGTCAGCTTACATTTTATTAAAGCTGATCTTATTGTGATAGATTTTGTTTGAAAAATAGTCTGAGCAGCAGAAAGCTCCATTTGATATTTCCCATAGAAAATAAGTTTTTGTTGAGATTTTAGCAGTATAAATGTGCACCCATGTGTTTTGAGTCTTGTCTTAATGTGTGAATCACTGACAACAAGGCACAATAGGTTTAATATTTTAAAGTGATTGTGTAAACCCCTTTTCTACTTTTCATTACTCTTCATATTTAGAAGATAATTATATTTCCATCCTTACAAGATAATGCTGCAAGGGAAGATTACATACTGTACAGCTGAAGTGTGAAGGCGATAAATCATCATTTTATATTCTGTGTGGAATATATCTTGTCCCCCAGCCAAGGAGGCAGTTGATTAGGTGTGCAATTCAGTGCCTCTAAGTACTCCTAAAATCCTTATCTGCATTCCCCAAAGAGCGTGCTTTTGCCAACCCAGATGCCTGCAGACTGGTTAACCTACACCGACCCCCGCCTTGTGAATTTACTCCTACGTTGATTTCCAGGAGGATCTGTAACTTTCCAATTTTAAGTTGGGAGTCGAAACTGCCAAATTAACTTGGTTGAATTGTAAACTTTGTTTCTCCATAATATTTTTATCGACAGCCCATTTTATCTGGACGGCAGCGTGTTCTGTTTGTGTAATTAAGACACCACTCCAACTTTGTCCTGCCAAAGATAAACCACACAGCTCCCCTATGTGCTAAACAGAGGTTATAACCTGCTTATGAACCTGAACTCGTAGTAAAAACGCCCTGCCTGTGACGCAGCGTTCAATAACCACTGAAGGATCACGATGTTCTGCCTTTTCAATGAAGGCTAACTGTGCTCAGATTTCATTTTCAACCCGGATTGTGAGCCAAGCCTCCTTATCCACACATGTTGTCCAACAGTGCAGCTGCATGTCACTCGCACACAATCCCAGTACTTTGCATGCACAGCATACGACACTTTCATCTGTCGGGGTTATTAACTACACGTACAGCTTCCCCTAAACAAGAACTCTCCCTTGTGGGCCACAGATGTGTGCGAATTATTACGTCTGTGTGGAGGAATGCGGTGTGGAGGGAGCATGGCCACATCAAACGGACACACTGGAGTGAGCCCTCTGGTAACTTGAGCCAGTTTATAGGCTTCCACAGTGTCCGGGCTCTCTGGAGTGATTGGTCTTGATAAATGTACTCCTTTGGGAATGATCTCGTAACTGGAAACCTACAGGCGGGCGAGGGCGGTGTGGCATGAGATGGCATTATTCTGTTGAGCATTTTTTCTCACTGCAGGAGAGAAGGACACATGACTTCAGCAGGAGCAGAGGAAGATTGATGGTGTGGTGGCCACGTTATATCCACACACACAGCAGTGATCTGAGCTGATGAGCTAATGCCATATGTGCGGTTATGTGTCGCTTGGTGGTTTGAAGGTTAAATCGGAGAGCTGAATTGTAAGTAGTCCTTAATTTAAATCAGATCAGCGGTCAGAACAAGAGTAACCCCCAGTAGAATTAAGAGCAGGCAAGAGTCTGATTTCCCTATAGCACCAATAAAACCACAGAGATTAATGACACCAGCATTTTCAACCCCAGAAAACACTCTCTCCAAATGGATGAATGAATCTTAACCCAAGGAAACAACTTACAAAACGTTACATGTCGAACATGATGCAATTCTGGCATTCGAGGTGCCCAGTGTGGAGAACCACACACTGTTGATGGATGCCTGTAATTTTCCAAAGCACTTTATGTTGTAAAATGGCTGGGGGGGATGGGGACCTGTTTAGAAAGTTTGCATCACATGGAGCTACAGGAGTGGAAAGAGGTCTGGGAGACTCCCTCCTGGAATATAACGGCTTCAGTATGAGATAGGCAGGCTGGGAAAGGGGTTGGGGGGGTAGGATTTAAGGGAGCTGCCTCACTCTCACTCACCGCACTTGGCTTTCTGGTATTGCAAGGATTGGGAGCTCCTGTTAATAGGAATAGTCTGACTGGGATACCGGAAACTCAGCCCCGCACTCCTGCTTCCCTCTCAGGTATATCATTGTTTATTATACCATGCATTGTTTTACACGCTAATTGAACCTGCTAAGAAAAGCTGATTGATAAATGTGGTTAGCCTTTTATGTGCAAAATATCCTGAAACATCTACATTTGTTAAAATATAAAATACAATGGATAATGCTTTTTTAGTTAGGTTTTCTCTGCATTTATTAAAGAAGAAGCTATCCAGTCAGTTAGTTGAAATGATTTATATTGCTGGATCCATCAGTAGAAATAATGCTCAGTGTTGTGTATGCAAAGTGATTTTACTATCAGACCAGAAAAGACAAGACACAATAACATCTGTCATCACAATAATAGCCAAGGTAAAGCTGTTGTGAAAGTGGCAATGGCCATGCTTTTTGTTTTTGGAGGGGTGGGGAGGTTGCTTTAGTTAGCTTGCATTTGCAAATATCCTTTATGAAGCATGTGTTGCATGGGGTTTTAAAGATGCATTTGCTTTTGAATATCTCCTGTACATTTGACATAGACGAGCATGCTGCCCTGTCGAAAGGTCACAAAGTAAGCTTTTAGCATTAGTAAGCTTTGTTCGGGGAGCTGGACTGTCTCACAGCAGGGAGTGTTAGCCTGATAACACTGCAATGCCAGGTCTCCCAGCTCTAACTTATACCACATGTGTCTCCAGTTTGCAGATCCATACCTGCATTCATATTGACCACAGATTTACAGCCCACTTGGTACAAAAAAAAGCTTCAGATTTTTCACAATTCAGACCGATTCTACTCATGCAGGATGTCAGTGCTGTTGAATTGAGGTGAATACTAGTGTAAACAAGTTGACCAGTTTTGTCAGTGTCTGCTGTGTGTGTCTCGGCAGTGCTCTAGTCGTCTGTGGTGTGGCGTGGTGTGGCGGGTCCTGAGAGCTGTCCTGGTGTTTGAGTGACGATGAGGGCAACCTTGGCCCTGCTGTGTCTAGCTGCGCTGTGCACTGCCAGCAAGAAGAGGAGGCAACACTCGGACTGGGATGACCGAACTGACAGTGAGTCTGCCTGGACCTCCTCTCTGTATGCCAACCCCTGCCATGCGTCGCTCTCGCAGACAGTCCTACACTAAGGGTTCAGCCTTTGCACAAGATTAGGCAATCAATATGGGGATCAAGTATTAATCTCCCTATCAAGGAAATTAAATTTCTGGTGTCCAATATACCAGTTGCTGCTGTTTGACCAGCCTTTAGTCACTCTGATTTCATGAAGCATGTTTGATCCTCTGCAGAAACTGGTCAGTAATTCAGAGTGAGCTGTGTGTGTCTCTGCTGAGGTGTCTGTAACTGTGTGTGGGTTGGGTGTCACCCTGCAGTGGACAAAGTGAACACGAGGAGCTGTGCCAACCTCACCACGGTGCTGGACAACTGGAAGTTTGCCATAATGACTCAAGTGAAGGACCTGCTGTTAAACGACCACAATACTGTGCTCCCGGATTACGGGAGGTAAGTGTCTCTGCTGGAAAGAGGACCTCTGTGTGTCTCTGTGTTTATTTGGACAGGAATATGTTGCAGACCCTGGTTTGTTTGTTTGTGTTATCTAGCAGTGAATGTGGATAAGGACAGCATAGGGAATTTGGAAAGCTGCTGAGTGCAGGATACAACACACCGACAGAAGGGTTTGCTTCTAAGCCCACGGTATCAATACAATGCAAATGAACTAAAACAAATATATGAACAATTTTCACAATGAAGGCTAAAATAAGGAATGCATAACGAAAGTTATGGTTATGAACTTGGCACATGTTTCACAGTTTTTAACCCTCTTTCTTGGATCTGGAGACAATTATAATAGAATATCTACATATGAATGTCCTGATACAAACCCACAGCATTTTCGTTCTTCCTCCACCTGTGATTTTACATTATTAATTCCTTGAGTTGTCTCATCTGCCTGCTCCCTTGTCTGTCATTGCTCACTGTGCTTGCTTCCCACCCAGAATCCAGTCCCTGTCTGACGCTTTGGGAGACCTCTACAAGGAGTTCAACGTCTTGAAGGAGCGTCTGGGGGAGCTCACCAACAAGTTTGATGGGGTTGAGGCCTTTGTGGATGACATGCAGGCCGGCAGGGGCCCTTCAACTCCCCGACGGGAGCCCACCGCCCCACAGACCAGTCCAGAGAGAGCCCCCAGGACCAGGATTGTGCTCCGGAGAGTCAAGAAACCTAGGATACCTGAGGCCTGAGAGGGGCAGATCCCACAGAAACAACCAGCCCCCAAGACTTCCTACATGGCTTGACACCGAACCGCTCAAATCTTAGGAAGGTTAATGTGAGAAACGCAAAAATGTATATCTGTAGAAAATTTAAAGAAACAACCCCTGTTCTGACTTCTGTCTTCTGTGATTCGCTGAGCTGATCTAGTTTCTTTTAGTTTTCTATAGATTATTACTTTCTTCTTTCTTTTTGGCTGTTTTAAATTCAAAATTATCACTGAGCACCATCCTGGTGGTGGGTTCAGAGAATGGAGTGTCACTAGGTGGCAGCAAAAAGCTATATCATAGCAATGAGAAAGTTAATCAAGCAGACAAGCTATGTATATTAGAATTGCAAATTAAATCAATTATTTTTTACAGAAAGGATTTCAAGAGAGTGCTTAAATTGGCACGATAGCTGATTGTGATGAATATGGACTTGTATTTGACGAATATAGATATTTCTGTATTTTCTGTGTATTGACAACATCTTGCAGATGTTTCTACTGTGTTCAATAAAATGTTATAACAAAGTGGTCTGCCAAGCTTCAGAAGCAGATCTGCGGTGAGGATGTGTGGTATCAGGACACTCCTGTTGAAAAGCATGCTGAGACAGACAGCCTGGGCTCCTTCACGTGGAATTGGTGTCCTTCTGCCTGTCTTTAAGGCAATGGATTGAAAGTGATGCGTGATTTCCTGTTTCCATCGCTGTGTCCCGAGTGATCCTTGTTCTGTGCCTTCAATGCAAAGCTATGGGTATCAATGTATCATTCAGAGTAGCCATTCATTAAAAGTGTCACTTTACTTGATTGGTTTGCTTGTTGAAAATCCACTATACTTGCTATACTATACTTCTGCAAACAGCTGTTCATGAACACCAATGCAATCTCATATGCAACACAAATGTTTATGTCTCTTTACTTTCTATATTGTCTCCAGCTCCACAGATTTTTGTGTTGTTGTTATCAGGGAAGGAAAACGATTTCAGTGTTATATATATATTAACACATAATAAACAGTAATGCACAGTGTTTGACTTGTGTTTCTCTTCCTCCGGGGTCGGGATCTTACTTATTCTACTTCAATAAATTGAACTATTATGTCTTAAAGCCGCTGCCAACAAAACTCCCCTCAATAATGCATCCCAAAACTGTTGTCTAAGTGGATGTAATAGGGGCAAAAGAGCAACATTACTATAAACTGATGCACAGAATAAAAGTAGGATTTTTTTTCTTCCAAAATTGAAATATTAAACATTTAAGTGTATTGTATAGCATTACTTTTTAAAGGTCACAACAACACGAATGCGGGAACGATATGTGATCACGCTGGGTATCAGTTCACTCCCCCACCCTGTCCGTTTCCTCATCAATGGCAGCCAGAAACGAAACTGAAATGTTTCAGACCCGTCATGGGCGGGATTGCCAGCTGTATGTAAGGGACCATTCATGTTGTGCTACAACTGTAATAATGTAAAACCCATGCAAAGCACTTAAAGTAACGTCTACAGTAAACGCAGCTGTCTATGGTGGTCTGAACATTGTAGCAATCCACAGATTACTATGCGTTTTACATGAAAAATACATTACATTACAAATGCTTTAAACTGCATAGAGTCACAATACTGCAGATGGTCCCTTAATCTTGCAGTAGGTGGGTCTTGGCAGGTTTCCTGAGCCTGCGATGGGTTTGCACATAAACCCTGAGTCTTTCTAGGAGCATGACAACAAAGTTTTGACGGATTAAAACGAGTGCAAATTGATAGACCACTTAATGACAACATTTGTAGGTACGTGTGGACCTTTTAATATTGTCTTCTTTATCTTACTTTTTCTTCCAAACTTTCAATTGCCGCATAAAAAGGTAGAATGGGTCGCATTAGGATAGTACTGAACTTGATCAGCATCATTGATATTTGATTCCCTTATTGTTTGCAATCTATATTGAATAATATAGCTATTTGCAAAAATCATAATATAAGTGCAACAATGTAGCCTACTTGTTCTTTCAAGAATGTCTTAACCAACCCTTGATCAACAGAGCTGCGCATACAACAAGTTACATCATGCATTAGAAAATAATTGTTGTGGAATTGTATAATCCATTATTTGCATTTGAAATAACGTACTTCTACTGTTGTTTTGATGCACAATTAAAAACAATGTGTACATTTATTGTGTATTATCCAGATTTCTGGAAATGTGAATATGTGTATGTGCTCATGATAAAGCAAACTGTATCTTAATGGCTTATTAATTTAAACATTCCTGGACCAATTCCAGCAAGTATTCTCTCCACCTACTTTTCTTTTATTAGATAGCGCAAACTGTATTGAGGCAATGTAAAATAAAGACTGTTATGGTGAATAGTTCATGATGCAGACAGGATTGGTATTATTTCCAGTTGAGATATTCCCTTTCTGCCTGTGAAGTTATCCCAGGATTTCCCAGTGGGAAAGAAGGCTGTGACTGGCAGGACACATCCACAGGTAAGGGCTGTGTTTCACTGCCGTCTCTGTGGCTCCAGGCAGCTGTATCTGAAAACTTGACCGTCTCTCTGTAAGATATATAATTGCATTAAATCCTAGACTGAATCCCTTTATCACCACAAGAGCATGAATATGTTGGTTCCACAGAATGAGTAGAGAAAGTGGACTGATTAAATCATGACCCTATCCTTTCTGTCCCATTAAGGTTAAAAAAAATGAAATTCTATATGGAATATAACGATATTTTCCCCTGCATGTATTTTTCTCATGGGAACATAAAAAAAACATGAAGACAAGAGATAGGTAATGATAAAAAGATAAGTAGGTTACATTGAAAAAGATAAGTAGGTAAAAGACAAATGTCTTTTATTTGGCTGTACTTTTGATAGTCGCTTAGCAAGGTAGCATTGCTCTCAGCCATGTGCAAAATTATATGATACTTTATTTTCACAGGAGAGAGTGAGGAGTTGTCCCCTGTCCCCGTCCCCCCAATTCCCATATAGGCTGTGAAGGGAGTGGTCGAGGAGGAATGGACCCCCAATTAAAGGAGGTGTCCACAGAAGGAGGTGTGAAGATAAATCTTGAGACGGCAGGAAATGCCACCACGACTGAAGACAATGGGAACCCAGCGGTGGAGGAGGCAGTTGCTGCCCAAGAGGACACTACGGCCAGCAAGTCCGGTACAGAGCAGGTGAGATAACATTAGAACCCTGTCAAAAGGTGATTCTACTAACAAGGTAGATATTCTCCAAAAGCTGAAGACAATGTTTGCTCTTTTTTTTATTTCCTGTAACATTTTTCTGTTGAATGGATTTGAATACTTTTGGTTTTGTTTTCCAGCCATGTGAACAAGGAAAAACCTCAAAGAGAAGCAGAAAAAGGAAAAAGAAAAAGACAGAGAAGGCAGACGTTGGAGGAGAAAGTGTGAAGACAGCTTCTGGTGGATCGGAGAGTGTACAGAGAAAGAGTGAGGAGGGGAGTGGGGTGGGAGAGATGGGGACTGACACACTCACTGGGAACAGCAAGGGAACACAGACAGAGGACCAGGAAGACAAGTCAGAGAAAACCAAGACACAGGCTGGGAACAGAAATCTGAGGACGAAGAACAAGGAAACACAGACAAAGCAAACAAAACACAAGACACAGCACACACAGACGGACCCCATGAAAGAAAACACTGATGTTGTGCCGGAAAAGATGGAGCAGGAGCAATCACAGGCAGACACTACCACCCCAGCTCAAGGACCAGAGGAATCTAAACTGAAGAGGACTAAAACAGAGAAGGACACCGAATCGAAGGATGGACAGTCAGGGTCTGAGGATCTCGGGAGTGGAGTTGTAGAAACATTGGCAACACAACAAGCTGAGTCTGCATCATCAACAGAGGTCAAACAGACCGTGAAAGACAGTGTCAACAAGAGTGAAGAGGCGAAGGACGGCGTGAAGAGTCCAGAGAAGCCCTCGGATTCACCGGCTGAAGGAAGCCAATCCCAGGTGAAGGGAAACCGGTGAGTCATGGCTAATGTATATTTTCCCTTAATCTGATTGATCTTGTTAAATAAAAATGTATGAAATCTATATGATAGAACTATATTTTTATGATTGTTTGCGAAGTGATAATCTGTTCTAATTTGAAAACAATTATGTAAATATATATCTTTAAAGTCATATTCAGATTACTTGAGTTACAGGGCAAATGGTTGCTGTTGGTGACTGATCAGTTAACTATGATGAACTGAAGGCAGCCGGCCAGGATTAATTTATTGCGGTGTCTGGTCTGTGTCTCCCTGTTTCAGGAAGTCGTCCCCAGTGAGAAGCCCCACTGGTCCACCAATGTTCACCATTTATATTTATGCCGTCCTTGATAAAAAGTTTCGGTTCAACACAAAGCTGCACCAACTGGTCCTGCTGTATTCAGGGGGTTATAACATTCTTCAAATGACCCATTTCAGGTGAGTGTTGTTTCCTGGCTGATCTCTGAAACAGACCTTGTGCATCATATGTGCTTGTTTAGCATAATTTCCATTGCACTCTTTGTCTTTCAGAGGGTTGGGTTTGCAAGGCTATCTGGTTGAAGCTCACGTCTCTGTGGAAGAGAGATTTTTATTCAGAGGAGGAGTTATGTCCTACCAATATGCTGTACAGCAAACACAGAAACAGATCGTAGAAATGGCTGAAAGAAAAGTGAATATACCCACTGACCCCCAAGTAAAAGGTAGACAAAAAAGTTATTCCAGAATTATTTATTGTGTACCTGGTTTTCAAAGTGTCTTTTTCTGAGCTTTTGTTATGTATGCACGTATGTATTAATGTGTTGAGGAGATTCATTCTCACTGCTGTATTTTACAGAGTTGCACCTCTATGAAGGTTTTATACATCATCAGGCGTACTCGAGGTTAACAGAATGGGTGTACAGCTTCACCCGCTCAAGAGATAATGAAATTCTACAAGCAAGACAAACTTCTAGCAAAACACTGCTGGACAGAATCTTCCAAAAACTCGAAACTTCAAATAAGGACAGTATTGGACAGTTCATTCAGCATTTACGACACTTTCAGATGTGCCTTCAGAAGTCTGATCAGTGTGTGGTTTTCCCAGGCAATTTCCTTCCGTCCATGGATGTGAGTTACTGGTTACTTGATTTTTTCAGAATTTCCTCTGTGTGAAAAAATCTGACTATACTCTCTGCAAAAACCTTGTGTTGTAATACATCAGGACAAACATAAAATTATAGTTTTTAGTATATTATTTCACCAACCTACTAAAACGTACTAAATGAAAAACATGAAGGACCTTCCCTTTTGTCTCGTGAGCAGGTGTCCCAGGTGATTGTGGAGCGCTTGCTCCAGTTCTTGCAGACTGGCCCTCAGGGGCCTCTGCAGAAGAAGTCATCTGGACACAACCCCCTGGTGCTGGGCTTTGTAGTGTTCCAGGCCAGCATCGCCTGCAGTCTGCAGCTGGGCGTCCAGGGCTATGCTGCAGTGTGTCGCCTGCTGTCCTCCAGCCCTGCCGCACAAAACACGGAAAACCTGGAAGAGCTAAAAGTCCTCTTTCAGAATCCACAATGGTATGTGTCAGAGGAGTTATTTTTGTTTTCTATTGCTTTTTTTTT
Organism: Amia ocellicauda; assembly: GCF_036373705.1. Taxonomy (NCBI): domain Eukaryota; kingdom Metazoa; phylum Chordata; class Actinopteri; order Amiiformes; family Amiidae; genus Amia; species Amia ocellicauda. The sequence goes on along the minus strand of NC_089854.1, from coordinate 23,424,599 downwards.
TATTGGAAACAAAGAAACCTAGTTTCAAGCTACTTAATAAACGTATTTCAAAAGTTATATGTTAAATGTATAATGAATTGGCTTTGGGCCCTGATTTGAAAGGTGAAGGAAGTGATTCAGTCACATAAGCTGAAAAAATTACTTTGCAGGGTTTCCTGGGTAGCTTTTGTAGTTTGACTTATGTGTCCATGACATCACTCTGATTCAATGTGACACACTGCATTCTGGGAACTCACAGACTGGCTGCTACTCTGTGTCCAGTACAGTGATCAACCTGCTGAACCGCTGTGCCCAGGACGCCCTTGTCGAGCTGCCCCTGCTCCTTCCTCTTCTGCACATGCTCAGAGGGCCTGGCGAGGCTGGTGCCAGGACAGACCTGGGCCGAGCTGTGGAGAAGTGGCACCGGGCAGGACTGGAGGGGGTCAACTTCTCTACTTTCAGAGAGAGGATCAGATGTCTTCCAGACAAGAGGAGGTGTGTTTTTTCCATCTGCACTTTGTTTTTGTTTTATTTTGTTTTTGATGTTGTGATTTTACTCTGAGGCTCTGGCAGGGCCCTTGAAACCACAAGGTTTCTGTAACCGGAGTGTAAACTATCAAATATGGTATACATACAGTGGGGGAAAAAAGTATTTGATCCCCTGCTGATTTTGTACGTTTGCCCACTGACAAAGAAATGATCAGTCTATAATTTTAATGGTAGGTGTATTTTAACAGTGAGAGACAGAATAACAACAAACAAATCCAGAAAAATGCATTTAAAAAAACTTATAAATTGATTTGCATGTTAATGAGGGAAATAAGTATTTGACCCCTTCGACTTATTACTTGGTGGCAAAACCCTTGTTGGCAATCACAGAGGTCAGACGATTCTTGTAGTTTTCCCCCAGGTTTGCACACATCTCAGGAGGGATTTTGTCCCACTCCTCTTTGCAGATCCTCTCCAAGTCATTAAGGTTTCGAGGCCGACGTTTGGCAACTCGAACCTTCAGCTCCCTCCACAGATTTTCTATGGGATTAAGGTCTGGAGACTGGCTAGGCCACTCCAGGACCTTAATGTGCTTCTTCTTGAGCCACTCCTTTGTTGCCTTGGCTGTGTGTTTTGGGTCATTGTCATGCTGGAATACCCATCCACGACCCATTTTCAATGCCCTGGCTGAGGGAAGGAGGTTCTCACCCAAGATTTGACGGTACATGGCCCCGTCCATCGTCCCTTTGATGCGGTTCAGTTGTCCTGTCCCCTTAGCAGAAAAACACGCCCAAAGCATAATGTTTCCACCTCCATGTTTGACGGTGGGGATGGTGTTCTTGGGGTCATTCCTCCTCCTCCAAACACGGCGAGTTGAGTTGATGCCAAAGAGCTTGAATTTGGTCTCATCTGACCACAACACTTTCACCCAGTTCTCCCCTGAATCATTCAGATGTTCATTGGCAAACTTCAGACGGGCCTGTACATGTGCTTTCTTGAGCAGGGGGACCTTGCGGGCGCTGCAGGATTTCAGTCCTTCACGGCGTAGTGTGTTACCAATTGTTTTCTTGGTGACTATGGTCCCAGCTGCCTTGAGATCATTAACAAGATCCTCCCATGTAGTTCTGGGCTAATTCCTCACCGTTCTCATCATCATTGAAACTCCACGAGGTGAGATCTTGCATGGAGCCCCAGACCGAATAATCGCACCAACTGTTGTCACCTTCTCACCAAGCTGCTTGGCGATGGTCTTATAGCCCATTTCAGCCTTGTGTAGGTCTACAATCTTGTCCCTGACATTCTTGGACAGCTCTTTGGTCTTGGCCATGGTGGAGAGTTTGGAATCTAATTGATTGATTGCTTCTGTGGACAGGTGTTTTTTATACAGGTAACGAGCTGAGATTAGTAGCAGTCCCTTTAAGAGAGTGCTCCTAATCTCAGCTTGTTACCTGTATAAAAGATACCTGGGAGCCAGAAATCTTGCTGATTGATAGGGGATCAAATACTTATTTCCCTCATTAACATGCAAATCAATTTATAACTTTTGTTTCTGGATTTTTTTGTTGTTATTCTGTCTCTCACTGTTAAAATACACCTACCATAAAAATTATAGACTGATCATTTCTTTGTCAGTGGGCAAACGTACACAATCTGCAGGGGATCAAATACTTTTTTCCCTCACTGTAAGTGATCATACATTTCTCTTTTTATTTACCTGTAGAAAAATGCTTAACTTGATGGAAGAGCACAGATCTCAGGCAGGGGTGAGCCCCCTGGTATTGCACAACTGGCTCTGTCTGGTGGCCACAGAGGACATTCCGGAATACTCTAAGCAGATGGGGACTGTTCTAGAACATGTGATCCAGAACCTGGACTACAGGTTACAGGAGTACGAGAAAAGAACACAAGATAATAATCATGTTCAGAAAGACCTACAGGTATGGACTCCTGACTTTTAGTTTTTTATTATATATATATATATATATATATATGTGTGTGTGTTGGTTTCTTTGGAATGACCATGTGACATCAACTTTATCCTTTTATCTCTAACAGGCAACTGAGGAAGTCATAATGTATATCTTGAAGAAACTTCAAGAAGATAAAGAACGGTATTTTAAAAAATAACAACATACATTACAAAAAAAATAAATGTTTATGTATAGTTTTGTATTAAAACACGTCCTTTATTTTGTAGGATACTGTACTCTGGGCTCCTGGATAGCGTCTTGCGATTGTGTGTCAGCAGTCACAGGAGCATCTGTAAAATGGCCATACTGGTCCAACGCTACAGAGTCACAATAGTATCCTTCCAGCTGGTCCAAAAAGTGGCTGAAATTCAGCTGTCATTCCTGGAAAAGGTATTGTGCCAAGTCATCATCTTAGATTCCCTCTCTTTCCCTTATTTAAAATATGTACATCTAGCACAGAATGTTTGAGACCGTTCATACTTACATTCAACTGAAATACTGAATTAATACTTTCACCGTAGTAGCCATAATTTTTATATAACCTTCCTCCCCCAGGACTGTGAGGGGGACTGTGCTGAAAGGACTCGTCTCACTGCCCAACTGGAGGGAGTTCAGAGTGAGTTTGTGCAGTGGAGGGGTAACCTCCTACAACAACCACTATGGTCAAAACAAAGAAAGTCTCTCAGCTACCCTAAAGAAATAGAGGTAAGCAGAATAAGCTTTGTTGATCCACATCCATTTATCAATTAAATCACAGAGATCTGATGCCATGTTCATTATGAACTCATTTCCATTAAGGAGGGGCTCATTAAACTGCAATTTAAATGGAAAGGCATTGGTAATAAAGGTGTGATTCATCATCAGATCTCCACAATGACGAATTGCATGAGAAATGTCATGTCCTACATAGGAGTAACTGCAGTAGCTCAGTTCACTAAACTGTAAGGAAGTGGCCCAGTTTCCATGACAGTCCTGCTCCCCCTCTTGCCCTTGTTTCCAGCTCTGGGACAGTTTGCTGGGCGTGGAGTGTGCCGGGCAGCCTTTATCAGAGCAGTGGAGACACAATGTGGAGGAGGACCTGAGGAAAAGGCTCAGACAGGTATGTATGGAAGCCCCCGGGGGTCAGTCTTCACTGGCGCTGCAAAGAACTGGAGCATTTCCTTCAGTCATAGCAAAACCTCTGCAGCAGTAGAACTAAAGCTGTGGTACAACATCTACATCAGCTTAAGGTGCAGCTACAGCAGCTCCTACTACATTCAAGACGTTGACAAAAGAGTGAATCCATATCTAACAAGTATACCTCTGGCACTACAGTGTGACTCCTATAACAATAACATGCTCTACAGTGAGAGGATGAATGTGTGTGTTGAGTGACAGTTTTAGTGTTATTTGCTCTGCAGGCCAGTCCGTCTGACAGGGTTGCCGTGTGCTGCGCTGAGCAGCTGGCTCTGGCCTCGACCAGCTCCACTGTGCAGATGTGTTTCAGGGAGCTCTGTCAGGAAGCCATCACAGAAGTCTGCCAGGTCAGTGCAAAGCTGTCACACTCAGCAGCAAAATGGACCTGAGCCATTGATCCCTGTATCCATCATGTTCTATAGGTATAAACAGTTAAACATGTTAAAATGTTTTGTTAACTAGCTAACATAACAATGTCCAAACAACATCAGGGCATATGAGGGCAGAGATGCACTTTTTCTCATGAATGACAAGGGTATTCCAGTTTAAGTGTCTTTTTTGTTTTGCTTCTTTAAAATCCAGCAATCTGTTGAAGGAAGGTACAGAGGATGCCACGCTCTGTGTGTTTACTGTAGTAGATTCATCTAAACTCTGCTTTGTGTTCAGACTGAAAGGGAAGGGGAGCTCCTGGCTGTCCTCTCAGCATGCTCTAAAGACATCCTGCCTCCCATTCTGTCCCAAATCATCCTGGAGTCCACAGCCAGGGCTGGGGGGGAGATGGTGGCACAGCTTCTCAGACAGCAGTCAGCGGTCTACTTCCTCCTCTCTCAGAGTACGTGGTGGGGCATGATATAATGACAACATACTTCCTATATACAATTTTAAGTATACTCACTTTTTTCACCCTCCCTTCTTTTTCAATTGCCATTTTCTCCCCATCCTCTCTGTCATGTTGTCAGGTGGCTGGCAGGAGCTGCAGGTAGTGGACGAGGCCCGGCAGGCCCTCGGTAAGGCCCAGGCTGCCCTGGCGTCCCTGGTGAAGGGCTTGTACCTGGGTAGCATCCCTGTCGGCCATCTTCAGATCACTCTGGAGCACAAAGACCAGTTCATTAAGCTGTACCGCCAGCGTAAGTGCTTTTGAGGTTTATACGGTTTGTGAGTTTATCAACCTGGCACACTTACGTCTTCCTATGCAAGTTCTGTAAGAATGAAAATAATTTCCTCTCTGTTTGTGTGGTATGGGAGGTATATTTTAAATGACGGGAAGGATTGCAATGCAAGAGCTTTTTTATTCCATCTATTGGTAACTTATATGGATGTTGTCCTCGGCAGAGCAAAATATCTCCAAACAGGATATCTTCAAGGCCGATGTGGAGAAGATGCTGACTCAGAGAGAGAAGGATCTGCAAGTCTTTAATCAACAGAAGGAGTACATGGACACCCTGATAAAGATGGTCAGCAAGATCAGTGAATCTTTCAAAGGTGAGTCCTGCTTTTTACATTAATTTAAAATCAAGTAGACGAGACATTGCACTTGTGACCCTAAAGTGGATTTCCATTGTGAGACATACAGTACTGTTTGGTCATATATTCTGCTCATTCTGGGTCACTGACATGCTGCTGTTCTTCCCTCAGTGGACGAGCTCACCACTCTCGAGCAGCAGCACAAGGCGGACCTCCAGTCTGTCAGCCTGAACAAGCTTGTTGAGGTACAGGTCTATGGCCAGGCAAAGCAGACCGATGCTACAAGGGCCGTACAGTGGTACAGTGTGTGTGATGGGGTCCGAAACATGGCTTGGGAAATGCACGAGCTCCGAGATAGCACCCTGGTCCTCAGCCTGTGGGTGGAGAGAGCCAACCTGACAGCATCCTCCCAAACCAGCGTCATCCCTTTCCCCATGACCCTGAGACAAGTCCAGGCTCTCATCTGGGCACCAGGGCGGCTCCGTTACCTTCAGCTGGGCTTGCAAATCCTGAATGGTTCAGTGACATTCGAGGAGCTGGACAGAGCTCTACAAAGGGCGGGGGACCGGGGCAAAGGGATGGAGATGCAGATGGAGCTGGAGCTGATGGCCAGTCTGCTGCAGAGAGATGAGCATCTGGACTCGCGGTGGCCTACACTCAGGCTGTGTCAGATCCGGGAGTACCAACAGCTCCACCTGGCTGCGAAATCTGCCAGCGCTGTGCTGAGGACCTCTCGGGAGCTGCACCTCACTGGGGACTTCACACACATAAACAGCCTCACACAGCTGGTAAGAATCTTTAACTATAGTTCCAACTATATTATGCAGTGCCATGGGATGTACCAATCCACAGAAGGTTAATCTTGTCTGCTTTCTCAGGGTGAGGAGTCCTTCAAGCAGAGAGCTCTGGAGTCCCTCAGTTCAGACCTTGTCGAGGCAAGGGAACAGCTGGCGGGAGTCACTGAGCAGCATGCAGTCTGTCTGGAAGAGTTCCTGCACTGTAAGACCTTGGTTGATTGGGTCAAGGACAACCTGAAAAGTAGGTGCATCGGGAAGTGGATGTATTTAAAAAAATAATTTATAAATGAAGGTGACACAGTCTTGATAGTTCTCTTGTATTGAATCGCAGTGGCTTATAGTTTAACAGCAGAAACCTCTACTGTCCACTGTCTTGTCCATATGTGTGTTGGCTTGAGTTTCTGAATCTCACGGTAACAAGGTTCATATCGTTGTGACCTATATCCCCTTTCCTTCCTGCTCACAGCAAAGTAATATTCAGTAAATCTCCAGTTCCATCATCACCTGTTCTTCTAACAGATATGAGTGACCTGAAGGTGTTTGTGGACCTGGCCTCCATTTCTGCGGGTGAGAATGACTCTGAGATCGACAGAGTGGCCTGCTTTCACGACGCTGTGATGGGGTACAGCCCCTTCCTGTACTATTTAAAGTCCAGCGCTGGTTTTGTGGAGTTTATGGACTGTGCACGTCGAGTGTGGGTGGCCCTGGAAAGAGATGAAAAGCTCCCAGAAAAACTCGTGAGTCACATTCAGAGTTCATACTGGACTCATTGTTTATTTTTATGTAGCAGACTTAAAGTACTATATAGTATAACTATAAGGTATATGTCACCAAGTCAGTAAAAGGGTTCACATTGTTCTGAAATGTCAAATACGCATTTATTTCTTCAATCTCACTGCACTTCCTTCACTATTTAAATGTTCCCTCTTCCATCAAGAGCCAAATCTGTAATGAACTTGATGTTTTTTTCATAAATTAAAAACATAACATATATTGGACCATATCTTATTATATCTTATTTTTGTTTCTTTGATCAGTTTCTTGACTTTAAAAAGCAAAAGTCTCAGTCTTAATATCCCCATGATGTTTTATGTCTGCAGAGAGATTCAACACGCTGGCTGGACTGGCTCAAGGGCCTACGAGAGACCCACGGATCAGTGGAACAGTCCTCTCTCTCTCTCGCCACTGCCATTAACATGCAAGGGGTTTACCGGGTGGGCAAGCCCAGGAGCCAACAGGGAAAGGTATAGACACAACCCAAAGAAACAGTGTCCCAATTAATTAACCTTTCTCTATGGACCTAATCTAATTCTAAGATTTGGATTGGCCCCTATCTGTAATGAAATATCTTTCTAAGGCAAATTCATAAAATGTCGAAGTTCAAATAATGGTACATACCTGTTTGTTTTATGAGTGGTGCCATATCTCAGTATCCTTGTTACTGGTGTGATTTTCTTTTGCTTTTAGACCTAAGGGAGTTTATTGTTAGAGATGGGCATAAGAAAACAGTACATGCTAGTTCTTTAATTATTTGCAAGAGAAAAGTAACCCCTGCTTGTTTTTTAGAGGTCTTTGCAAAGCCTCCTGCAGGTGACCGTGAAGAAGGACAATCAGGAGAAACAATACACCCTGGAAGAGCTGCTGGAGCTGCAGAACAAGCTCATGCTGATATCATCAAAAGGAGAGCATGGCAAGGAGCAGGTCAACAGATTCATGCAGGTGCCTTATTTAGATTTACCTTAGGACTGCTTATTTCTCTGCAGCATGTATGTGTCATCTCTGCCTCTCATCTGACTTCATTTTAATCTCTGCTAGGTGTTTGAAAGTGTTCAAAGGCTGGGTGGGATCCTCCTCCAGCTGCACTCCTCTGGCAACATGCTCTTCCGTGAGTGGGAGGCATTCATTACCTGCAGCCCAGACCGACAGCCCTGCGTTCAAGCCAACTTCATGCTGCCAGGGGTCGCAGTCATTCAGTACACTGGGGAAGTCACTATACAGCTCCAGGACCTGTGTCGATCCATGGAGATGTGCCACCAAGAGTGGTGCACCTTAGTCACTGAGATGCGATATAAGTTTTACACTCTGAATTACTACACAGCGGGACAGATTGTTTACTTGTGCAGCCAGCTTCGGGACTGTCAGACAAGAAGGCTGCCACAACAGGTTTTGGCCTTGCTGTCCTTCTTGACACCTGGGTGTACTTCGAAGGACATCCTGGATGCTTGGGCCCTGACTCCTGGTTTGTCCAGAAAACAACAACGTCACACTCTTCGTGCATGTGAAGCTGATGAAGTCTCCCTTGAACATGAGAATCAAAGGGCTTCACAAAATGAAGGGTCAATAGAAGATAGCACTGACAGTGAAAGCATTGAATTTTGTGATTATGATGAAGTAGGCGTAGAGCTGGGATCTGATCAGTATCAGTATGTCGATGAACAGGTAGAAATCAAAACAGGAATGCTTATTGATCTTTCACAGATTGAAGAAGTCTGTATGGAAGAAGGCACTAAGGAGAATGTAGAAGGTCTTTGGAGGCGTTTCAAAGAAGATATGGCAAGGTACCTTGATGGACATTTAGACATTATCACCCTGGCTCAGTTTCTCTTATGTCTGTCAGAGAAGAACAAGCAAGAGACCAAACGGACGCTGTCTCCCTTCCTGCAGGAGGGTAAACCCAACCTCGTCCTCTGCCCAGAGTCTGATATCCTCAGCACAGCTCTGGGACTTTATGTGGAAAGCCGCAATGAGCCCCTGCCCTCTAGCGATGAAATGTTGCTCTGCAGGGAAGACACCACATCAGAAGAGGTTGAAATCTTCCTCAGGAGGTCTCTGGGATGGGGGGGCCCAGGTGGGACTGGGAAGATTTTCTCACTGATAAATCCAGGGCTTCTGGCCTACGATGTGAGTGTCACACTGGGAGAACAGTTTGAAGTCCTACAGAGAAGCTCACGGCCTCAATATAGACTAGTTATTGTCTGTTCTGTGAAACACCAGCACAGATATGTTCCCTCCTTCTTCAGTAACTACAAGGTGCAAGCTGGACTTGGAGTTCCAACTGACAGAGCAAGGAGCTACTTAAAAGACCACTTTGCTGTCACACACCAACAAACCCGTTTCTTAGACGTCTACCCTGACTGCATCTCTGTCTGGACCATCTCATCTACACGACCAGCTGTTGGTAAGGGAGAATGAAGGTCACACTGCTACTATGGTCTGTTGATGTGTAAAAGTCTATTATTGCTCACTCAATACTATGTGTATATTTTTGGTCCACCATATATGTCATTAAACAAAATTGTTTTGAAATACAACTAAGAATCGGTGAATGCTCTCTGTGTGATAGTCTGTAAATTCTGTGAACTAGTGTTTAAATCACATTAACCCTGACTCCATATGAATCTATGATCCAAAGATTTCCCTCTCATTTCAGGAAAGTCCTTATACGTGAACCGACTATTTCAGAAACTCCAGCAGGTGTCTCCCCGGGCACACCTGTTACGCATCCGTCTAATCGAGCCTCGTATTGACCTGGACTGGTTTGTAAAGACCCTCTTTGAGAAGATGGAGCTACTGAGAGAGCAGGACCCCGTCATTCTTCATATTGACGCTGCTGCCGTATGTACCTTGATGTCTTGTCCTACTAGTCAGTGTGTTCTTTGACGTAATAATAGTATTTATCGTATTTTACAGATATCTGTATATCTGAAATAACTGTGGAAACATACATTGAAAGTAGTTTTCCACACCACCTGGCAGTATGTCATAACTAGGAGTAATTCAAATAGTAATATGTCAAGTAAATGATCAGTTGTTATTGTTTGTCACATGCAGGTCCGCAGTGGTTTGGAAGAATTTCTGTTCCAGGTGCTGATTCTGGGCTGTGTGACTGACAGTGAGGGCAAACTGTGGAAAAGAAATCCAGCTCACCTTTTACTGACTGAACTTTTAAGACCACGTTCAACAAGTCAAAATCAAGCTCAGACAGAGCAGGTAGGTACCTTTTGTTTCCAAGCATATCAGAATGCTTTTTTCATCCAAATGGGTAATTCCTAGGTCTCTTATTATGGTATAAACACATTAATGTGTCATCCATGTTAATTTCAAAGTTGGATTTCTTTCTTTGTTCGAAGTTCATTCTAAATTCAGGTTGTGTTACAGTGTTTTCACAACTTTTTTTCTTGTTTTTGCTAGCCAAAACAAAGCCTTCTTGACATCCTTCCCACAATCCACTGCCGACCACCCAAGGAGGTCAGAGAGCTGGAGGTTTTGAGACGAAACAGGAGTTCTCTGGAACCACTAATGGATGAATTGGAGTTTGCCAGTGAAGGCGTACAGAGATCCTATCAGTACTTGAAGAGATACAATGGGAAGCAGAATTTGGATGAATTCAAATATAAAAAAAGATCCACAGAGGGAAACCCAGCTGACTGTCTCTTTTATCTTCTGGCAAACTGTGGAATGAAAGACCCATCCTGGGCGGAACTGCGAAATTTTGCTTGGTTTCTTAACCTGCAGCTGAGTGATTGCGAGAGCTCCATATTCTGTGATCCTGACTTTGTTGGGAAGCACCTGCTGGGCTTCAAGAGCTTCATTGTGAAGTTCATGGTTTTGATGGCACGCGATTTTGCCACCCCATCCATGGAAGTCTCTGACCAGAGCCCTACTTTCCCCTCCGCAAATTCAGAGGACAATGACCTGCTGGCCCAACTGACCATACGCAAGCGCTGGGAAAGTGAATCACACCCATATATTTTCTTTAATGCTGACCACATGTCCATGTCTTTCCTGGGCTTTCATGTGAAGAACTGTGATGCCGTGGACCCTCAAAGTGGCAGAGTGCTTATGAGAAATGTGATGTCTTATGACCTCCTTCAGGGTATTCAGCGGCAAGGAATCTCTCTGACTGAAGACTTTGACAGCTTGTCCAGAGAGAGTAAGATCAAGAGGCTCTCCCTTGTTGTAGGAGCAAAAAAGGGATTTGTAGAAGGAGCTTTTGATCCAGATCCTACTTATGAACTCACCACAGACAATGTGATGAAGATGTTGGCCATTCACATGCGATTCCGCTGTGAGATTCCTGTGATTATCATGGGAGAAACAGGCTGTGGGAAAACCAGACTTGTCCGCTTCCTCTGTGACCTACAGAGGGGGGGAAAGGCAGCAGAAAATATGAAACTGGTCAAGGTCCATGGAGGAACAACGGCTGAGATGATCTACAGGAAGGTCAAGGAGGCAGAAGGGCTGGCTATAAAAAACAAAAAGGAGTTCAGCCTGGACACTGTTTTGTTCTTTGATGAGGCCAACACCACAGAATCGATTTTTGCCATTAAGGAGGTGTTGTGTGACAGAACAGTGAAAGGCCAGCCTCTGCAGGCAAACACAGGGTTGAAAATTGTTGCTGCCTGCAATCCCTATCGGAAACATTCTCCAGAAATGATCAAACGTTTGGAACTGGCTGGACTGGGCTATAGGGTGAAGGCAGGGGAGACAGAAGACAGACTTGGTGCTGTTCCCCTAAGACAACTAGTTTACAGGGTTCAACCATTGCCTCCCAGCATGGTTCCCTTAGTTTGGGACTTTGGACAGCTAAGCGACACAACTGAGCTTTCTTACACCAGACAGATTGTATTGAGACAGGTCATGGATCATGTTCTTCCCCTTGACTGTATTGACATCATTTCATCAGTATTGGCAGTTTCCCAGAGGTACATGCGAAGTCGTAAAAATGAGTGTAGTTTTGTGAGCTTGCGTGATGTAGAGAGGTCCATGAGGGTGCTAGTGTGGTTCTACCAGCATAGTAGCCTTGTTTTCCTCAATTCTGATAGTCTTAACAACAGTCTCAGGACAGTAAAGTGCTTGGCTCTGGCAGTAGGCGTTTGCTATTACCCCTCCCTGGTTTCAAAATTGCAGTATCTAACATCAATCTGTAGATACTTCCCAAAACCTCTGGACTCTGCTGCTGCTATAGAAAAAGAAATATCTTCTTGTCAAGATGTTTTCCTTCACAATATAAAGACAAGAGAGACTGTGGCCAAGAATGCAGCTCTGAAAGAGAATGTCTTCCTAATGGTGGTTTGCATTGAGCTTAGGATCCCACTTTTCCTTGTTGGGAAACCAGGAAGTTCTAAATCCCTGGCCAAGACTGTGGTAGCAGATGCCATGCAGGGTCAAGCCTCACACTGCAGCCTCTTTAAGCAGCTCAAACAGGTGCACATGGTCTCCTTTCAATGTAGTCCACATTCAAGTCCAGAAGGAATCATTGGCACATTCTGGCAGTGTGCTCGCTTTCAACAGGGCAAAAGCATGGATGAATATGTTTCAGTAGTGGTACTTGATGAGATTGGACTGGCAGAGGACTCACCCCAGATGCCACTGAAGACACTGCACCCCTTACTGGAAGATGGATGCATTGATAAAGACAGACCTGATCCCCACATGAAAGTGGGTTTTGTGGGGATTTCAAACTGGGCTTTAGACCCAGCCAAGATGAACCGAGGGATTTTTGTATCACGCTGGGATCCAAGTGAGAACGAGCTGGTAGAAACTGCCAAAGGAATCTGCTCTTCTGACAATTCTATTCTCCTTAAGATCCAGCACCTCTTCCTAAAGCTGGCCAAGGCCTTTTTGAATATCTGCAAAGATCGAGAGAGTAACCAGTTTTTTGGCCTCCGGGATTACTACAGCCTTGTCAAAATGATTTTTGCGGCAGTGAAGGCTTCTCAGAAAGAGCCAAGTGAGAGCCAACTGGCGGAGGCCATCCTGCGCAACTTTAGTGGACGACCGGAGGACTTTGACCCACTGAATTACTTCAAGGATCTCTTTCAGAATCCTCAGACAGTTCCCAGACCAAACACCCTGCAAATGGTCGAAAATAACCTAGACCACAATAGCCAGGAGGAGAGTCGCTACCTTTTGCTTCTGACCACCAATAATGCTGCCCTCCACATCCTCCAGCAGCGTGTCTTCTCCAAGGGGGACCAGCGGCCTCCGGAGATAGTATTTGGATCAGGATTCCCCAAAGACCAGGAGTACGCCCAGGTTTGTCGCAATGTAAACCGAGTGAAGACGTGCATGGAGACAGGTCGGACTGTGGTCCTTCTCAACCTGCAGAACCTCTATGAAAGTTTGTATGATGCCCTTAACCAGTATTATGTTTACCTCGGTGGTCAGCAGTATGTAGATCTAGGGCTGGGCACCCACAGGGTGAAGTGCAGGGTTCACCGAGACTTTAGGCTCATAGTGGTGGAGGACCAGTATAAGGTTTACAAGCAGTTTCCCGTGCCTCTCATTAACCGCTTGGAAAAACACAGAGTGGACAGGAGTGCCGATCTCACTCCTATGCAGCAGAGGGTACTGAAGAAGATAAAGAAGTGGATCCAGGACTTCATCTCCATGGCTGGAGCTGGGGTGGAGTTTGAACCTTCAGATGCTTTCATTGGTTTCCATGGCGATGCCTGTTCCAGTGCCCTGCTGCAGGCCCTGGAATTTAGAAATCAATGTAAAGACAGAGAGGCTAGGAATAAGCAGCAGAGTCAAAATATTGGTGAACAAGTGGAACAGGCACATTTTGAAGGTGAGGTAAGGGAAGGAGGGAGCCAGAAGAAAGGTGGTGAGGCTGATGGGCCAATTGAGGACACAAAGTTGGAAGCTCTGGAGCAAATCCCAGATGACAGTGGTTCACAAGGGAAAGATGAGAGGGATAAGCCAATGGAAGAGGTGAACAATGACGGGCATGTGGTGGAAGGAGAGGGGAAAAGTGATATGGCTATGGGTAGCGATGAACATCAGGTGGAAGAAACAGTGGGTGAACATGGAAGGGAGATGGAAGATGGAGAGAATATCAGGGACAGTGTGGAGGTTGAAGAAGATGAGGTGCTTGAAACGGCAAAGTATTTCTTGTTGAACTGTGCTACACCAGACGCGGTGCTGCGCCTCAAATACTCAAACCTGGAGGCTCTTGAGACCGGAGAGCTGCAGAGGATATACTTTCACCAGCAGCATCACCTCTCCCTCAGAGATTTTATGGAAGACCACTTGAGCAAGACTGAGGAGTCAAGCAAATTCATAGAGGTGAGCGATGCATGAATCTCAGTACTAAATCATATTTAGTGACATATTACACCTGGCATTTCTGAAATCCTCCGTGAATATATGTTGCATAAATATTTTAATACACACTTGGTCAACTTGAGGTTTACATAGTCTTTTAAATGCATTTTATTAATGTCTAGTTAAACCTATATGCTCTCCATATTATTTAATCTATTCTGTGAGACGGATCATGTAATTGGAATTGGTTTACTTATGAAATGGATAGGGATACAGTATATTCAATTTACCTTATAAAGGAATCCTAGAAACCATATAATGACCTGTACAACATTGATAATAGAAAAGTATAATAGTTTCACTATTAATTTAAGTATATTTGCGGCATTAATGACTGTTGAGTTAAATGATCTCCTGTTGATTGTGAATAATTTTTTTCTGTACATAAGAAGCTGTCATTGCTCTATATCACTGTCAGGTCACCACCTTCTCTAGCTTGCTCACTCAGTCTGATGTACGGGCCATGGCACAGGCTTTGGACTTGGGCATCAGCAGACTCCTCCTACTGTCTTTGCACCAGTTCGACACAGAGTCATCTTTCTGCACCAAAATACGGTACCTTCACCAGTTTAAACTTATGAAACCTTCATTTTCTTAGTTTCCATGGAGTTTGCCAGTGTTAACCGCCATACCATAAAGCACTGGACAATATACTTACATTTTATTGTATTAATTGCTGATTTTAAACAATGCAAAAATAAATCTAAAGAAATGTATTTGTCAAACAATGATAAGAATGTTCTATTAAATGTATATGAGTGAGAATAAAGGTGTTCATTAGGTTCCTCTTAACTCTTTCTCTTCTGTGATTGGCTCATTCCAGGATCTTCCTAAGAGACAGTGGGCCCGGTCCCCAGGTCCTGATCATTCAGACAGACATTGAGGAATCTCTGCACAGTGAAGAACTCATTGCTTCTGCAAAGTGGGTGCCTCTTCTTTTGCCTTGTCCAAGGCAGTCTGCAGTTAAATGTTTCCACTTCTTCAGTGATATTTAATATAGGGGAACTGAGAGTAACATTCCTAATTTCTTATACTTTTATGTTGTAGTACGTATAGTTCAGTTTTACATAACCATCCAAAATGAGCTCTTACAGATCTGTCACCTTCCTTACATTATGGACCCAAGTGCTGTGTGTAAAACTTTAGTAAACCCCAGTGGGTATTGCTCAGATTATAGGTACAGTATCTGTTTTGCTGTTTTTGTAAAAGTTTTGCTTGGTGATCCCCTCTCTCCAGATACTGCACCATGAATGAAATGAGCTCGATGGAGCCAAGTCAGAACCTGTGCTATGTTGTCTTCATCACGAAGCTGTCCAGGATTACAGGGGGCTCCCAATACTCTGGCTTCCAAGGAGGTATTCAATCATGTGACTGATGATATGTCAGGAATGGGATAGCTGCTGCTTCTGTATTAAAATATGGCAGAGTTGTATTTATCTATGATTCCTATCAGGAGTCTTGAAAGAACCAGAAAATAATCATGGCAATTTCTCTCAATTAAACTGGTCTCACACATTTCAGCGATTACACTGAGTTGGGGACTGAGGCCTGGATTTCCTCTTACTCCTGCTGTGTCAGATTGCATGTGTTCATGCCCAGTGACTGTGTTCTGTTCTTGCAGGCATGTGGCTGTCAGTCCATATTGACGATCTGCGAGACACAGAGGAAATGAGCTCAAACCTTTCCTCTCTCTGTGGGACCACTATCAGTGAACTA
The DNA here is from genome assembly GCF_036373705.1 of Amia ocellicauda. Taxonomy (NCBI): domain Eukaryota; kingdom Metazoa; phylum Chordata; class Actinopteri; order Amiiformes; family Amiidae; genus Amia; species Amia ocellicauda. The sequence goes on along the minus strand of NC_089854.1, from coordinate 23,408,899 downwards.
TTTGCCCGGTCCATACAGCCAGGTACCACTGCAGACCTCACCAAGGTCTCCATAGCAACACTTGATAGAGATCTAGAATTGAGATGGACAGTTAAACCAGTATAGGCCAGTAGCTGTCTTCATCATGGCCTAGAAAAAGTGGATAATTTTCACTTGTTTCCATTCTACAAAGGCTATTGTCTCATTATATCAAACTTTTCTTAGGATTAGACATTAAGTAAAATTGTAGTTTATGAATATTATGTGAGGTCCAAGAAGTGTAATCTTATTAAAAAAATGTATTGTTTGTTCAACAGTTTCTTATGCAAAACAGCAATCTGTTGAAAAATAAATGTCTTATTTGATTGTTTTTCCAACTCAGAAGAAACTGGGACGCCGGCAGACAGCAGGTTTGAAGCCCAAAAGGTACATGCTTGTTAAATGTAGTTAATGTAGACACACATGACAAACAAATTTGATTAGGTGTTGCAAGAGTGACAGTGTTTGCAGTTTCTGACAGTGCTGTGTTTGTGTCACTGCAGAAAGATGTTCCCTGTCTGGACTGCGTCTCTCTGTTGAGGTCTTGTGTCCAAAGAGCTGTTGGTTTACTGAGGGACACCAACACCAGGACCACTCGGAGCATGGAGCGTGTTCAGATACTGCTGAGTCTCATGGGAGAAAAGCCGGGAACCCCAGGAGGTACAAAGACAATGACTTTAATACAGGATTGACTTTCTCTCTCTCTCTCTCTCTCTCTCTCTCTGAGTTTTGCATAAATTTTGCTTTGTATTTTGTATCAGAATCAAGGCTAGAATTGTTCTGATTAATTTACATAATAATTCTTGGTTTCTTCATTATGAAAGAAGAGCCTTGTTATCAGTGATAACATACTTCTGCTTTGATTATCCTAGTGATTGAAGCTATTTAGGAATAGATGACAAGCTCTCTATAAGGTCAAAAAGAGAGGCACGTGGCAAGTTATCTTGTACGTAATGCATAGCCTGGAATTATTCCTTAATGTTTCAGTCTACACATTGCTCTGTCTTTCTTCCCGGTGTTCCTCAGTGCGGTTCGTACAGGCGCTGTTGAGCAGGTTGACCCAGGCGCTGGCAGTGAAGGAAGAGCTGGTGCCCTCGCCAGGGGAGTGGGTGAACAAAGAGTCCAAGAAACGGCAGGCCCTGCAGGAGGGGGGCACCCTCAGGTATAAGACCTTACACAGTCCTTGTGGGAAAAAAAGTGTCTTCAGAGTGTATTTTTAGAATGCGTCAGAACTAAAGGGACTTCGTGTTCCAGGCACACTCTGTGGCGCCATTTGCAGGCCACAGTGACTCCAGTTCTGGCTCGAATGCTGGGGGAGCTGGACAGAGACGCCAACCTGGACCTTCTCTACAGTGAGCTGCTCGGTGGGGGACTGACACGGCTATGGCTGGACATTGTGGAGGACACACAGATACTGGACCTCATGCTGCCCCAGAACTCAGGGTAACTCCAAGCACCACACACCAGTCATAACTCCCTTTCATTGATTAAATGTGGACGTGGTATCACATTTCGTAAATGTTTCCAAAATGCAGATACAATTTTCACTCACACCCTGCCTATTCCTCAGTGGGGCCGACAAAGAGATCCCAGTGGAGTGCAACCTACAGCTGGGGGGCCAAGAGCGGAAGACTGCGGCCCCCTTTAGCTGGCTCGTCAACAGACAGTGCCAGAGCCTGTGGGAGGAGTCACAGTATGTGCAAGGTTAGTGACAGCATTTTCTGGTCCTAACATGTCACATATCAAACAGCATGTAAGCTTTTAAATAAAGCACCTGGCAGTTAGGAATTATCGATTCGAATTTAGGATGTAAATCAAACTCAGTTCAACATCAGACTAGTCTGAATGCTCTTCTATTCATCTAGACATCTAGACATTTTCCTTCCCATATGCCCAAGTTACAGATTGAAGCCACCCTAGGTTATTGGACCAGTGATTCACAATTCCCTCTGTGTCGTAGGTTCTGGAGAGGACAGCAGACGGAGGGTGCTCCAGTTCATTAGCAGTTTTGCCAGCAGCAGGTTGGGCATCTACTTCAAGAAGCTGTCAAAGGAGGAACGCGTTGAGCTGGGGAAGCTATATCTGAAGGACTTCCTGCTCCTGTCCTTCACCATCTCTTCTGAGGCGGCATTGGAGGTAGGCCCCATGAATCCACAGAGTGTGGGGAGCATGAATTGCATTACAAGAGACCGTAGTATTGAAATAATCCCATAGTTCAACATAGTTTTACATCATTGCCTACATGAGTGTTGGTTGTTGTGTGTAGGTGTTTACAAGGGCAGTCCTGTGTGGTGTGTCAGAGCTACAGTGTGACACAACAGCAACCGCTGACCTTTCTCCCGCCTGGATCCTGGCAGTGTTCAGGCACTACGGACCACGACTGCACAATCTCTCTCACACCCTGCAGCTCCAGCCTCGCATCCTGAGCACACTGGGTGACACTCTGGATATGGTGAGTGTTCAGGAAAGCGTTGGGGGATTTGATTACAGTAGCTTTCAAATGTCCAATGCAAGTCCAAGGCTGAAACATTAGCCGTTTGTAATCGACTGATGAGGATACGTAATGCATTGTCGCATGTATCAAAACAATTGTATAAAAAACGAGAAGTGCGTCGCAAATATCTTAGGGTGTGTTCTGGTGTGTCTGTTCCGTGTGTCAGAGGCAGGACGTGCTGGCGCTGGGCATGTGCGTGGAGGCGGTGGAGCGGTGTGCTGTCAAGACGTTGCCGGACTGCCGCTCCTTCCTGCACAGAATGGAGCTCCTGCAGCCCTGCGTGGAGAGAGCGTGTGGCGAGAGCTACAGCGCCCTCTGCAGTCCCGGCTGCCTTGAACAGCTGACTGCAATCAGGTGGGTGCAGTGACAATGATGATTAGCCTGTAGGGATGGGATGTAAATACCCCATCAGATGAAAGGATGATTAGTCAATTTACTGCATTATTGTTACATCAGTTTTGTACTCTCTGTACTTTGATGAACTGAATGAATGACCGTGGTTGCAGCATATGTGACTCCATTATTGTCCGTGCAGGGCTGTGTGGCGTGGGGTGCTTGTAGTGGCGATATTCATCCAGCAGGTGGTGCTGAGAGTGAAAGAGCTGGACCCCAGACTGGAGGCTCTGGCTCTGCAACACTGTGCTCTGCTGCACAAGGTGAGAGACCCCCAGGTCCCCATACATACATGATGAACCCCTGGCATTGTGAGCGCTGACTCTGTGCTTCCTGTACTGATCTGAGATTCCCCTATGTCCAGTTCATGCAAGGATCTTCAGACCTGAGCGACAGCGACACTCTGAAGGGACTCATGAGGATCCTCCACTCGTGCAACGAGAAATCGAGCCACCTGGACTTCAGGTGACAGCTCTCATTGTCACTAAGAAGAAGTTTTTAATAGGAAATACTTAAGGAGATCTGTGTGGTCAAGCCAGACAGCTCTGTCCTCTTCAACGGAAATTGAATCTCCTGCTGTTGTCTTCTTAGGTTTGGCATTAATAAATGCACGGTGTGCCTGCTGGATCTCACAGAGCCCACCATTCTCCCCTGCAAGCACGTCTTCTGTCTCCCCTGCCTCAACCAAAGCATTGAAGGAGGACGACTCTTCTGTCCCAATTGCAGGGTTGGTCTCTCACCAGATTTCCGCCCTGCTCCCTCGGACACGCTGAAGTAAGTAGGACTAGGTCTTCCGCTTTCTCCAGCACCTGACGTGAAGCTCAGACAGGTAAACACCTCTCACACCTCTGTCTTACTCTCAGGTCCGGCCTGCAGAAGCACAGAGAGCTGCGAAAGCACTGCAATGCGTTCTTCCTGGAGGTGGTGTCGCGCTTCTGTCTGGCGGAGGGAGTCAGTCCTGGGGAGGGAGTGGTGGGGCTCCTCTTCTCTCTCCTCATCTCTGCGCAAGGTGAGGGGAAGAGGGACGGGGGCCAAGACAGGGATAAGAGAGGGGTTTGTGGAAAGGGAGGGAGAGTTTGAGAGTGGTGGATTACAGCAGCTTGTGTTGGGGAGTGTCTAGAGCTGTCTTTTAAATCTCAACACCACTGCTTTGTCCTCTGAAAAGTAAGTAGGAGAGAGTGAGCCGCTGTATTTTTGTGCCCACAGGCGCAGTGTACCGGACCAGAGAGCTCAGCCCTTTCTTAGAGTGTGTCGATCGCAGCCCTGTTGTTCGCTCCGTCCTACCCAAACTGCTGCTGAACCACAGGTACCGGCACTACCGCTCTCCACACATTGTGGAAATATCTTTACATCACCCCCTGGTGTCTGTGGATGGATGATGCTGCGCCATGGCCCAGATTAACAGTGCTATCTGTGTGTCAGTTTTGAGCAGGTGAAGGGTCACATCCAGGAATATCTGAAGAACTTGGAGCAGAATGTCCTGGACAAGGAGGACCTGTCCCAGCTCTATCTGCTCTTTGTCAACTGCTTCCAGGTAACAGCATCCACAGTGACCCACCCTTGTGTTCAAGGAATGTTTTGTGCAGTTTGCAGGGCAGCGGGAGTTGTTATGCAGACTCATTTTTAATCATTTACTCTATAGTTAAGTGTCCAATATAACCTAGTCAACAAATAGTTCTTGCAAGTTTTGTGGCCCTGAGAGCCCACTGTGCCCACTTTGTCAGTCAGGCTTGTGCTCTGTCTTGTTCCAGGACGCCCTGTACTGCCCGGGCAAAGAAGAGGGGAGGGTGCAGGAGGGGCAGCTCCAGGCAGACACTCGGTTCCTCAGCAGGGTCGCCCGCAGACAGACCCCCAGCTGCCAGGATGATCCTGCAGAGTTTCTGCAGACCATGGCAGGCCTGCAGGCCTGTCTGGACACCGCTGCCAATGTACTGCGGAAGGTGCTATCTGAATCAGGTCAGAAATGAGTCCTCTTTTATCATTATCATAATTATTTTAAATAGTTGATATAGAGAGAGATGTAGTAGTATAAGTAGTAGTATAATACTAGTATACATATTTATTAACTTAATCATGTTCTACACAACACAAATCAAGCATTTATTGTTCGGGACCATTTAAGGATTATCCAGACATATTCTAGGTGTCCCAGACATGTGTCCATCCACAGCCATGTCCGTCCCCTGCCCAGACATTTTCTAGGTGTCACTTCCATAGCAAGAGCAATGGGGACCTGTTGTCTAAGGGGAGGGGAGCTTGATCAATCAATGTGACTGAGTAGCTCTGAGCCTAGAAGTGGGAAAATGGTTTCTGTAGTGGATCTTTACTCTTGTCCTGCAATGTCCTCCTCTCTCCCTGGCAGAGTTGCAGCTGGCCGGGCCGTACCTTACGCAGGTGAAGGCGGTGTGTGAATACTCCCGCAACGACTGGTACCGGATCTATCTGCTGAGGGCTGTCAACCGGCTGGCGGGGATGGACAGGGTCCAGGCCCTGCTGAGAGACGCGCACTGGCACTGGGTGTTTCCACCAGAGGTCATCACCTTACAGGTAACAGGGCCAGACTTCAACAAGGTGTTTAGTGGAGATTGATGAACATTTACTCTCAGAGAGTACAAAGGAGAGGCAGTTTACAGGTCTGGTCCCTCTGACTGACGGTTGTGCATTCTTTTGTGCAGCGTCAGGTCCCTGCGGTGATGGACCGCTTTCTGTGCGTTGGGCCTGTGTACAAAGCCCTGCGGGACGAGGTGTCCAGGGCGGTGCTGGAGTCGCAGGCTGAGCCAATCGCCACAGCTTTACAGGTCAGGAGACGTCTGTGAACAGGACTGTACATCCTGGTCCTGAAGAGGGTGCTGCACACCCCACGAGCACATTATTGATTTAAAATAAGAATTGAGAACATCCTCTATCTCATGAAATTAGGAAATAATAATAATAAAGCACACACATTATTATTATTATTATTATTATTATTATTATTATTATTATTATTGTTTGTATTATTATTATTTTCAATGTAGAATTGTAATGTGATTATTCAATGCACAACAGAAAATGTTTCATGCAATAGAAAGTAATCAAACAGAGCTTTAGCAGACATTTCAGGTGAGTTGAAGCTGTTGGATCAGAGAGCATTGAGATCCATTTCTGTCCTGTCGTTCCAGGGTTTGGGCTGCCCCCCCAGAACGGCCTATGTTCTCCTGTGCCTGACGCTGTTTCGTCAAGTCACCTGTCACTATGCATTGCCTGACGCCCGACTACACCCCCGTCCACAGGTACATACACTTGTGCTGTGGCACCTTTACTGTCCCAGAAAATGTATTGAGATCATGTTCGGTTATATTTCACTTTTCTGCTCTTTATGAATTAAAACAGTTTGACAGTAATGCATTACGTTTTCCTCACTAATGCAAGAGAATTGTGTTTCAGTGGCCAATTCTGTAATTCAGATGTAAAAGATTTTAAAAATACTGACAATCTTGTACCCCAGTCAGAGGTGGGATGACTGATTAGCTCTTCATTGTGCAGGATATGCAACCACTGGAAATCTTCCTGAGGGGAAGCTCTCTCTGTTCATCAAGAGAACTGAAGGAATTCTGTTGTGGCCTGTTGACCAATCGGCTCGGAGTGTCTGGGTTCTCTCTCTCCATCACACCCACACTCCCCTCTCCACACCGCACCCTGCTGGAGCTGGTGGTCCACGCGTCCGCCGTTTTTCTAACTGGAAATGCTTTGCTGTCCCCCCTGCATCAGATATCTTGTCGTCCCCAGACCATGACGGTGAGACATGGTTCACCATAAAAAATAAACAAAAAAGAGATTGAAATGAATGCCTGTGATGCCAGGGGATCGTACATTTCTTGTAAGTCTTCAAATCACACATCCCCTTCACAGCCTTGTGTCCTCTTCCCCCATTCAGAACTGCTTCCTTCCCACAATGCCCGATGATCACACAATGGAGGCAAGAAGCTGGATGAGAAATGAAAAACTACAGATGTACGGTGAGTGAGAGCTGCCAGGTCACTGGCACCATACACATCAGTATTCCAGAATAAAATAATAATAATAATAAAACAACTTTTCACTGTGGTGGCAAGAGATACTGCATATTCAATTTTAACATTATCATAAAAATGTATATTGTTTTTATTATGATTATTATTTATGAAAACTTTTAAATCATATTGAAGTTTGCGTGTGATTGATGGCCAACTCTTTCATTTCAGTTTGTGCCAACGGTCATGTATCCTTTGTTGGAGAGGTAAGATCATTTTTGTACATATAGCTTATTGGAAATCACAAACTAACTGGAGAGATTTGGTAGAAAAACGCTTCTCTGTGTCCCTCTTCCCTGGAGGCAAGGCTGGGAAAGTGTGAAAGTCCTGAATGAAAGAAAGACATCAGAGCATACTGCTTAAAGGTTGTGTTGATATGATGAGATGTAATAATAAAACCCTTTTTGTTTCTCTGTCAGTGTGGAAGGCCGGTGGCAGTGGGCCGTTGTCCAGACTGTGGAGTATGTGTTGGGGGCAGTAATCACAACCCAGTTCCTGGTTTCACAAAAACTCAAAGGTAACCAAATATTCTTATTTTGTTATTGAACCATATAATCAAAAGATGTAGAACTAATTTTACATCATCATAAAAGTGCCATTCTAATGGTAGTCATTAAATAGTCAGTTTGTTGTCATTTGGTGTTTTTGTTGTTGTTTTGTTTTCATATCTTAAGTGTGACAGACACAACACGCACCGGCCACGTTCTGGGCGAAGCAAGACAGAGGTCAGATGCACCTGAGAGACAACTATCCCTGGCAGCCTCCTGCACGCTGCGCCTCCTTACACACATGGCCATGCTGCTCGGAGCAAGCTGTGATCCAAGAGTAATGGAGTGTTATATTTCATGTGATTTACGTCCATCCCAACACAGAGAACTGTTTAATCGCATGGGGAAAACCTCCCTTATCTTATACGTTTTGTCATTAATCTGTGACTACCTGAATCTTCATAATGTACGTATTATTTATGTTTAGTTTTGAACAGCTGCAATTGTACGATGCTCCTCCATCAATGCACTCATACACACCTGATCTTTCTATTGCTTGATAAATAAAGTTGTTTTGTCTTCGATTTGGTCATTTATTCATCAGCATCCTTATGCTTTGGTTCACACACTGTATGAACCATGTCTATGCAGAGTGTCAGTGATATGATATCCCCGAGAGTGCGTGATGTGATGGATTTTCTGTGGAAGCACCTTGAGAAGGACATGGGGGTGTTGGGACGCGCCCTGGACAAGAACATCGATGACACAGCCATCACTGTCCACCTGATCATCCACTCCTTCCTGGACAACGGTTCAAGTGAGTATGGTGCAAGCCAAACACAACAGTGATACATTCCCAGCTAATGCATCCAAGGGACTGTGGCGTTTTGTCCATGTTCTGATTGGTGTTTATCTCTTGTTATGACCAATCAGGATCAGGCAACATCGACAGCTCGTTATCTACTAGACAAGCTCGGCAGTGCTGGGAGGAGCTGGTCTGCAAAACTGTGGTTAACCCGGTTATACAGGTGAGGGAGTTTCTGAGGGAGTCTTCTTTACATAAGACATGCATTAAAGCAGAAGTGGCTATTAGTGAATATCATTGTACCAGGATCATTGATCATTGCCTCCCCTGCAGAGCCTGGACCGTGCTCTGATTCAAGCTCAGCAGCAGATCAACGCTGATGACCGGCTCAGCGGGAGTCCCCTGATGAAGGTGCTATATGGAGACCCTGTGTCTATACTGACCCTCCCATCCAACAGTCCCGCTGACTGCTCCAGCTTCTGGACCTGCCCTGAGAGGGTCACGGTGGAACGAATCACCCAGCTGCTGGACCAGAGTGGAGAACACAGCAACACCACACTGCTCGGCCTGTTCCTGAAGAAGGTAGCCTCTCCCGGGAGCTCCTGTCTCTGGTGCTGGTTTTAGTCATGTGATTCCCTGTGCTTTTGAGTTCAGCATGAATTCTTGTAATATACTACGGGTAGAAACAGGGCCCAGGGAACTCTGAAATCGTGCCTCACTGTGTGTGAACGTGTTTCTGTGCCAGGTGCGCTGTGTCAGACTGCTGCACCGCCTGCCCGAGCTGGCGGCTCTGCAGGCTGATCTGCTGAGGATGTTTCCACATGTGACAGACGTGGGCTCCCAAAGCATCGGCCAGCTTTTGCGGCAGCTGCCATCAGGTACACACTCTGTCCTGGATGACAGACCCTTTCGCAAGATGTACACAAAGTCCGATGGGCCTTGTAATATCTCTGCAATGTACACTGTTGGAGTTTCAGTGCTTCCGTGGCTCTGGTTGCTCTTAAGATCTGGAGGTTGTTGGGGTCAAATCCCTTGTTTCTGAAGCTTGTCTCCACCTACCCTTACAGGTTCTCAGAAGACAACATTGGAGAGAAGAGTGAAGGTCTTCATGGAAGTCTGGAATCAGCTGAGGACAGAGATTGCCAACAATCGTGAGTGTTTACAAATCTGGAATTCGTCAAACTGCCTTAGGGTTTGTATCTTCAACCAGATAAGATCGATAGAGACTTAAAAACTGCCTGATTTGTTAGGTTTGGGGTTGCTTAACAGAACAGTTAGGGGTTCAACCCATGTCTGGTGAAAAAGGTTCCCGTTATATTTTAAGGCCACAATACACTGTGAAATTTCCATGAACTCCAATTGCATGCAATCCGAATGCATTCGATTTTGTTGGACCAATTTCTGGTGATTTCACAGTGAAATTTAGATGAAATTTCAAGGAAATCCTGGGCTGCATTCAAATTTCATGAAATCAGATTTCATGGAAATTTCATAATTTAGAACGTGTCCCTCGATGAACATGTCCGTTGATAAACGTGTCACTCTCTGTGTGTCAGCTGAGACAGGAGTCACGAGGGATCTCTGTGAAGTGGACCTGACCAACGACAGCCCAGCCAGTTTCCTGTCTCTGTGTCGCCGTGGTGCTGGCTCCTGCCTCAGTGCTCTGATCGAGTTCCTGACGGAGATACATAACGGGCTGGTGAGGGAGAGCAGGAAGCAGGCCTTGCAGGCAGACAGGTCGGTGCCCATACCTATAACCTACAATCTGTCTCTTATTACAGAACACTAACACTATATGGAGTATAATAGTTGTTTTTAACAGATTTACAGTCTAATCGCATGTTTTTGAAGAATGAAAATCAAGTCAAAGCATTTGCCTGGGACCTCATTAATAAACCTTGTGTGTGTCATAAAATTCCCATCAAGGTAGATTCATGACCTCTTAGAATTTAGTAAGCTGCTGTTGTCTTGTGAAAGTGACTGGTAGCAACTGCTCTCTCTTTATGCCCGCTAGTACCTACAGCGTTCCCCTGGAAGGTGTGTCTGAGACTCAGCTGGCTATGTGCCACCCTGAGAGGGAGCTGCTGCCCCTAGTGTTGGCACACTGCCACTACACCCTGAAGAAGGGACAGGAGACCGTGACCAGCTACGACATGCAGGGCATCCAGAGCCAGCTGGCCCGCCGCTTCCTCATGGGCAAACCCCTCATCCAGGCAGTGAGAGCAGGGGCTGCAGCAGAGAGAGCGGGGTGGTGGGGAGCGGGAGAGAGTGAATTTTAGCTGGAGCTTCAGCCTGAGTAGAATAATTAAGCAATAGAGCCCACTGATTGGAGTCCTGTGCCGAGCATAGGCATTTACAAAAGTCAAACTTTAGAGCCCACATCGAGAGAGCTCTACTTGCTATTAGAAAAAGATGTATGTGTTTAACCTATATTTACCAACGTAATTCGAATGAAAATAACAACGTTAAATCTTCATCAGAGAACTCTTTCAATTAACTTGCAATGTAATGGATTTTGTTGTGTCTTATCAAGGGGTTTATTGTAACTGGATTTAGAAGTGTCTTTAATTTCTTAATTTTCATTGCAGAACACGTCAAAATACCTCAACAGGCACCAGCAGGACTTCTCGTTGATCTTAGCAGAAGTGAGAGATAAGATTCCTCAGGTGGGTGTACCGAGAGAGCAGGCTGTGAGTTTCTCTTCGTGGTCTCCGAAGATTTGCAGCAGAAAGATAGGAATACAATGAATAAATACAAATATTACACATTAACAAAGCTTTAACCACCATACTCTGTGAAGAATTATGATCAATTAACATTTGCGTAGAGTAGATGTAATTGTGAAATGCTTTACTGAACTACACAATGCGGTTTACGGGTTCACTTAATGTTCACTGTCATGAGTGGCGTTCTTACAGCACTTAAGTTAAAAGGCGGCAGCCAGTTGTGTTTGTTGTTGAGTCAAGTGTGCCGTGTCTGTGCAGGAGCCTCTGAAAGGCTCGGTGAGCAGTTCTGTGAAGACCATGTTGCGCTCCTACACCGATGTGTGCGATACTGTGTTGGTCATTGAGACCGGCCTCCGATTCCTGAGCAAGACCGGCGGAGAGCCCCGAGGACTTCTGCTGCCCTACCTCAGGGACATCCTGAAGATGGGCAAGCAGGTGTCTAGCAGTGTGGCCAAGGTACAGATCTCCCCCTCTGTCCACCTGTACTCCACCACACACTCGACTTAACACAGTTGACCGTATCTGAGAATCATTAATGCATTATAGTGTCGTAATCAAGGCTAGTATTACTCCACTTCACAGCACTCTGTCCATTTTTAATTTTCTGTACTGTAATGGACCCCCCAACACTGCCACCTGCTCTATCCCTGTTCGGCACAGTTTTTACCTCAGTCTGTGGTCTTCACTACGTTGACTTGATCTGTATCTCACACTAATGCAATCTGTGTCCCTCTCACTTTTGTCTGTACTGTTTGAGGCAACCCAGCCCCAGCCCTCGTATGCCATATGTCTTGGGTTTTCAGTGGCTTCAGTGGATCAAATTGAGTCTAATGGGCTCTTCTTTGTCTTCTCCCAGGCCCTGAACGAGTGCAGGCTGGAGCACAGCACGGCAGCCTGGCAGCTCCTCACCTCCTGGAAGTCGGAGCTGATGCTTCAGAAAGGAAAGGTGAGTATTGAGTGCAGCTGTCCCAGGGCTTTGATCTCCACAGCGGCTAAACAGGTTCTTCTGGGTTTCTTGTTTTTGTAGAAAATACAATGCCTTAGCATTGCTCTAAAAAGCCTGAAATGAATGGTATCATATAATTGCATGTGAATATCTATTACTACTGTATTATACACCGATCAGCCATAACATTATGACCACCTGCCTAATATTGTGTAGGTCCCCCTTTTGCCACCAAAACAGCCCTGACCCATCGAGGCATGGACTCCACTAGACCTCTGAAGGTGTGCTGTGGTATCTGGCACCAAGACGTTAGCAGCAGATCCTTTAAGTCCTGTAAGTTGTGAGGTGGGGCCTCTATGGATTGGACTTGTTTGTCCAGCACATCCCACAGATGCTCCATTGGATTGAGATCTGGGAAATTTGGAGGCCAAGTCAACAACTCGTGATTCATCAGACCAGGCCATCTTCTTCCATTGCTCCGTGGTCCAGTTCTGATGCTCACGTGCCCATTGTAGGTGCTTTCGGCAGTGGACAGGGGTCAGCATGGGCACCCTGACTGCTCTGCGGCTACGCAGCCCCATTTGCAACAAACTGCGATGCGCTGTGTGTTCTGACACCTTTCTATCAGAACCAGCATGAACTTTTTCAGCAGTTTGAGCTACAGTAGCTCATCTGTGGATTGGACCACACGGGCCAGCCTTCGCTCCCCACGTGCATCAATGAGCCTTGGCCGCCCATGACTCTGTCGCTGGTTCACTGCTTTTCCTTCCTTGGACCACTTTTGATAGGTACTGACCATTGCAGACCGGGAACACCCCACAAGAGCTGCAGTTTTGGAGATGCTCTGACCCAGTCGTCTAGCCATCACAATTTGGCCCTCATCAAAGTCGCTCAGATCCTTACGCTTGCCCATTTTTCCTGCTTCTAACACATCAACTTTGAGGACAAAATGTTCACTTGCTGTCTAATATATCCCACCCACTGACAGGTGCCATGATAACGAGATTATCAGTGTTATTCACCTGACCTGTCAGTGGTCATAATGTTACGGCTGATCGGTGTAAGTAGCAGGAATATTACAAGCTTTTATTTATTTTTGTTTGTTACTCATGATTCTTTTTTAAGACTTACTGGATCCAATCACTGTTTTTAAAGTGGATGAAGTAGCTTTTAAAATCGACATTATCAAGGATCATATTATTCTACCATATGAAAGTTTTTATTTTAGTCCTTTAAGATATTTAAGATGGGAAATCCCCAATCTACCAGCACAATGGAATTTGCTTCAGTCGTATCTCTGTTTAGCCCTGGTTGTTTCTCAGTATGTGTGGTATCGCTGTATCCGTCTGGTGACAGAACCCCTTTGAGAGGCTCCCAGAACAGTACCAGCAGACGCTGTCAGAGCAGGAGAGGCTAGAGACCAGGGCCTTCCTGGGGGTCACAGACATTGACGCTTTCTGCTGGGAGCTGCACGAGATGCTTCTGCTCAAAACCAACAACACCGTCCCTGAGGACAACTATCCTCCACACTGGGAGTAAGGGCCCTGTCTTTGTCCTTCATCTTTGTGAGGTTTAAAGTACTGGGAATTGGTAAATTAATGATTGCAGGTTGTATTGTATAAAATCTTTATGTTCTGTGATGATTCCTTACATTATTCCTTCTCTGGAAATATTTTTCAAGACTTCTGCTAGGTATTGTTAGGTTGTTGTTGTTCCATCCACAAGGGTTTTCCAATTCAGTCCTTTTGGTGTTGTTAGTTGTCTTAGTTGGGCTCATGATATGCTGCAGCTGCAGGTGGTTTAGAGGAATGTGTTTTAGGAAGCAGAGGAGTCAAAGTGTGACTTATTGCTTCGTTTGCTGTTTCAGTCTGAGGAGCACTCTGGAGACCCACATGGAAGCGAAACAATGTTCGGCACTCCCTGGTCTGGAGACCCTGTCTGAGGCACTTACCCTGGATAAGGGGGCAGACATCTGGCATGTAGCAGTGGAATTCAAACGATAACTGGGGCCTCTGCCAACTGGTCCCCACATGGAAGAAACCTGTGGACTGATATGACTCTGATCCACAGTCATTGACCAATCATTAATATTCCTAGACTTTTACTATACTAAGCCTTGACCAGATTTATGGAAACTTAGTAAAAATCTTGGGTGACCCTAAATAGTGTACTTGAAAGCACCTTATTACTCTAGTTAAGACATCTAAGATGAGAAGGAAGTGTACTGTGATTATATATAGCAGGATAATGCAGAATATTTTATGCAAAGATGGAACAAATATATTATAATAATGTAGCACTGATTCCAAGCACTGGTAATGCTCAGGTAATTTAAATACTGTACTAAGGGTGAAATGCTATGCTTATGATATGCTTTTATTGAAGCCAATGTTTGTAATGAGACCCATAATTTCTTAACCTGCTACCCAGGAATGTGTGTGTGTGGGGGGGAGATTATGTGTGAAATGACGGTTCAAAAACTAGATTCAGATTTAATAATACAATTATATGTTACAGTTTGTTAGATTTTAAGAGCCAAATTATTGTGTCAGCCAAAAAACTAAATTTAATAAAATGTTCAAATCACAACAGTTTTGTATATTTTTGTTAAAAGTTAAAATAAAATCCTCGAGTAATTGTGAAGATACAGCTGCAGTTTCTTAAAATGTACAGCTTTACCTTTCACCGCAGTTTTAATTACCTTTCATCATTAGCTTTTAGGAACTTTAACTAACGTATAATCTTATACTAATTATATTTTAGCTCTAAATAACAATTGACAATTCCGACAGCTTCACCCATGGCTGGTACATCTGTTGCCCCCCTCCTACCCCTCAACCCATCACTGCACAGGCTTGGCCCCGCCCAGTCTGCCATCGCAACCAACCTTGGAGTCTGGCCACGCCCACTTTGAACCCTCCACCGTTAACTGAAACACGCCTTTCACCAATGACATCGTCGCAGCCCGGAGAGTGACGGCACGTCTCCGCCAATCACAGCGCTCGGCGGGCGGGGCTCTTGTGTTTGCTGGTTGCCACAGAGAGAGTGTTGCGCTTCATGGTCAGTTGCAACAGTTTCTGTCTGTGATCGATGGGATACAAATTGGGATGTGCATTAACTTTTCCAGTTGTTTTGGATGAAGCTTCAAAGGAGGCGGTTATTTATTTGTCATTTGGGCTCATTGGGATTATATAATAGGCCTAAAACGTGTATCGATCAGTCTAATGGAGAGAAAGACGGGCGATGTAATATATATAGTGCTGTATCCATCAGTGATACAAAATTGAGCTTTAATTGCTAAATTACTGTCTGATTGTAAAGAAATGATCTGTATCGGGCTGTTTACGAATATATGCATCATTTTTATTATTTGCTTCAGTTTTAGATTGAAAAGGAGAGAAGATTATTGATTTATTTATTTTGTATTTGATTCAGTCTTCGAAGTGTGTAATTGTGGGGCTTGTTTTGCAAAGAACAACATTTTTTGCAAGTCAAATGATAATACCAGTAAGATGTATTATTATGTTTTATCAATAATGACTTAGTGTATCTTGTGACAACCTTTTGATTGGTTTTAACGTTGTGTGCATTGGCACTACTTACTACGTGTTTAATACAGTGCACAGTTTAATGAATGGGGATACATTAATCAGAGTATACATTTTATACATCATAAAAATCAGTTCATTAATCAACCAAACTAACACGTTACTGGTTTCCTGCTTGCGAAAACATCGTCTCACGACTGGACTGGAAATACTCAAGGTAAGATAGCATGTATATTGATGTAGTTATTTAACAAGAATAAATTATGACGATGTTAAAAACAATATTTATTATGTATTTATTGTTATTTTCCAACAGCAAGTTACACAGCCATTAGTTCATTTTTTAACCGATATTGCATTTAATGTAACGTTTTTTTAAAAAACAAATTCAGTTGAGGAAAATGCTGGAAAAGAACATGTGATTTTTTTAGAAAATAGATAGATAGATATCTTGGGGAGGCCTTCAACAGTGTATGGATATAGGCTGCTGATGATAATGTGTGTGTGTGTGTATATATATATATATATACACACACACACACACACACACACACACACAGACGTGTGTGTATGTGTTTCTGTATATTGTATATATAATAACAAACCTCTGTCCTTACTGATGATGTAATGTAACTTACTGTACTGATGTCATACAGTTGGTAAGAGCAGTGGGTAAGCACCACTGTAATGTATGGATAATTATATAGCTATTTTTTGCACACACCAGACTAGTGTTTTGTACACCTTGCTTTTAACCTAGTTTAGGAATTGGACGACTTCACAATGCATTATACTAAAAAACAAGTGTTTCTGTCTCTCCCTCAGCGTTGCACTGGCAATCCTACCATGTCCTCCTACACACAGTGGCTTCTAAACAGTGTAACTGACACCACAGGAATCTGCGCAGTATTAATCCTCAATCTCAAATGCTCTACACCCACAACCAGAGTGCGTTACACTGCAGCAGAACTAAACCAAACCCAGTTGAGTTCCCATCCGCGTATGGATTTAGACTGCTAGCTGCAGCCAGTCTCTTATGTGATGATGACCGTTCTGCATTAGCTAATGACATTCACAGTATAACAATCCTTTCTCACAGAAACCGGGCTTTTATTTTAGCTGTGTGTGTAGCAGTATTCTGGCAGTTACTGTGCAGGGAACTCATGAGAACGACTCTGAATGCGAGTCGTGGCTTCCTATCCTCCTTGTCCTTGGTTTCACTCCAATGGCACTGTCAACGTTAAATAGACGTGGTATCGTTCTCTCTAACACTGTATCCTGAATACTTAGTGCCGTGGCTACAGATGGAAATCTTTGCCTGGCATGGTTCAGGTAAGGCTTTTATGTGCGAGTTGGAGTACAAGCTGACATTTCAGCCAGAGAATGAGGACCCGGTGCTGCTGGTAGTGTGAGGGCCTAAGCGAAGACCCTGGTTGCTAGGGGTAATTGTTTACTGAAGAGAAAATCTGCAGCCTTCTATTTCTGTAGAACAATTATAACAATGTGTTTTTTTTCCCCTCGTGCTTTTGCCAAGATAACATAAGAAGATGATACATTTTCTATAACTAAAAACTCAAGGCACAGAATGAAAAAATAAATGAACTTGCCACATTCCGACATTCCACAAAGCCGCTGCGGCGAGTTCCCCCTAAGGTGCAAATTGCCAACAGGCTATACAAACAGGTGTTTGATTGACAGGTTTTCAACGTTTCACTACTTTCCTACGTGGCTCCACTCACTGAGTACTGCTGCTGCCTTCTGTTCCCCTCCAGGTCCGTTGAGGATGCACTCTGCCCGCAGCCCGCCCTCTCTGCCTGGCAGCGTCTCGGTGGGCGCGGGGGACGCCCTTGATCTCAGCCTCACGGGCTCCCAGCTGTCTGTGTCCCGCAGACCAAGCAGCGCATCTCCGGCCAAACAGTTCTCCCGCTCTGTCTCTGTCTCCCTCGCTAGCGACAGCAAGGGCAAGCGCAACACCCTGGTGAGACATGTCCGGGCTCAGAGACTGGGGTGGGGGTGGGGTGGCTTGGTCAGGGTTATTTGTCCGGGACGAATTATTTCACATGGGGAGGGGTGGAATGTTTTTAAGATTTCTGTAAACTGAAATGGCTGTTCTCCCCCCCCCCCCCCCCTCTCTCTCTCTCTCTCTCTCTCTCTCTCTCTCTCTCTCTCTCTCTCTCTCTCTCTCTCTCTCTCTCTGTTTGTGTCTTCAGGCAGAACCCGGCCTGGGCAGCTCTCGCTCCATCAAGAATTTGCGGAGGTCAAACAGCACCACACAGGTCAACCAGAGACCCAAACCCTGCGTCAGGTATATCGATCTGCAGAAGTCATACCCGTGATTTGTTATCAGATATATGTATAGTATTTATAGTTTTCGTTGTTGTTTTAAGAGCTGCTCCTTTGAGTTGGCTGGCTGCTCTGAGGTGATCAGGAATGGATTCCCTCACTGAAGTTGGTCCCTCACTCTTGTATGGTTGATCTCAATTTAATTCTGTATATTAGACAGACAGTAAACTCGGACTAGAACAGGCTTTTTTTAAATGCACCGAACAGACGCAGGCAGATGCTGCACACACTGGACTCTGAGTTTGAATGTTGAAGCTTGCACTCTATGGGGTGGGGGGATACAGGCTTGGCGGCCTCTAAACCCTGAAGCCTGGCTGCCCTGGATGACATTGTGATCTGTAAAGCTATCTGGTGCTTCCTGTTGACTGGAGAGCATCTTCCAAGAGCAACAACTGGCTCTGCGGTCAGACAGGCCCGCTTGGCTGGTACAATAGCCTTTGTGGAGTGTGGCTCCTTCATAAAGGACTGATTGGGCGCTGTTGTTAAGGAGCAAGCCCTGGGCAGCAGGCTGTATTGTGGGGACCTGGAGGGGGAGGGTTGGAGTTAAGGCTGCTGAAAGGAGGCTGACTGAATGCAAAAGTGTGTGCATGCAGGGGCCTCATTGTCCAGCAGCTGCCGCTGGTCCTAAACCCTCCTGGGGACAGAGAATAGGGTCTTAAATTCTGGACAGTCTAAGGCAACCCCCCCCACCCCCCGCCCCCTTCAGAGCTATCTTCCCCCCTCTGTTATAAACCTAAGCGCAGAGGAATGTGCTTTTTGAATCGGTGTCAGTGAGTTGCCTTTCAGAGGGCCAGCTGGCCTTCTCAGAGTGGGCGCCAGCACAGATGCTGTAGGAGGGCCCAGACCGAGTGGGAGAGCATGCATCTGCATTCATTCACATTCAGACGGCGGCAGCATGTGAAAGCTGAATAGGAAGGAGTGGGCAACATGTGTTTGCGCTCATTTATAATGTAATTAACCCCTGGTTTAAAAGGATTGAGACGTGTTGGAATTCCAAAAGGAATCTGCAATTCATGCAAAATAAAGCTGAATGAATGGTATTATGTGCAATTAGTAAAAATAATTTCTAATGAAGGTGGTAACATTTATCAGAATAGCTGGCATATTTATATAAGAATAATTAATCTAGTGTGTTATGTGTTTTGCTTTTATTGGGGGTCATTTTCAAAGTTAGTGTCTAGTGAAGTGCGGTCCAGAGTGGACAGAGGTACTGAGATCCTGGTGAAGTCCAGGTTTGTTTTCTGTAGAGGTCAGTCATGTCCGGGCCATCCACTCGCCATGTCTGACCTGTCACTGTTCTGTGTCCCAGTGAGGAGCCACCAGACGACTTCCTGGCCTTATTCGACAGCAGCTCTGATGGCCGCAGGAAGCTGGCCAGCCTGAGCAAGACCTCCCCTGACCGCACCACCTGGAACATCCTGGTAAGCCCGCACTGTTGCGCCGATTTTACCACTGCCAGCAGATCACCACCAAACCTGCACTAACCAGGGATGGTCATTTCTCACCTTAATTTCTCAGCCCGACGTCATTTTTTTTCTGGTAAGTTGCTTAATTTTTAATATAACAGTAGTGTACAATGGTTAACCCAGTCTCTCTGTGATAGGATGACCAGCCCAGAGTTTTCCCCACGCCTGGCAGTGCCCGCAGAACCAGCACCACCGACTCGCCAGCAGGTCTGAAGAGGAGAGAGGCTGCAGTGGCCCTCGCTGCCAACTTCACCGCCAATAACAGGTCAGGACTCCTGCAGTCAGAACGAGGCGTGTGTGTGCGTTGCGTGTGTGTGTGTAGCTTGTACCGTGTGGACTTCAGTGCGATCTTTTCTCTGGGACGTTTTCAGCCCTGTTTCTCTCTCCCCCTCTCAGGAGTAACAAAGCAGCCGTGGGGAACTCTGTGACCACCATCCTGCACAACAACTACTCCGACAAGCCCCTCACCCCCAAGAGCTCCAACCAGAAGCCATCTTTCAAGTAGGAGCAAGATTCTTTATGGCCGCTATTTCTAGCGCCAAATGTCCTGGATAAAGAGTTCGATAGAAGTGTAATTTTGCAAACCTTTATATGTTTGTTAATTCTTTTTTTTTTATAGACAACCTATTATGAAATTCAGTGTTAATCTCTACCATAGTATCCACACTCGACTCTTATCTTGTGTGGATCATTACAAGTGTACAAGCGCACAATTGTTACTTATGAGTTACATATCTATGTATGCTGTGGTTTCAGTGGTTTTGTACACATAGCTGTTACATTACAAGGCCGACTTCCAAATCTCATGTCTGTATCAGTGGATCTGTAACCGTTAATGACCCGCATGGCACAGCTCCTGCGGTCACAGCTGGGTAATTTGTTTATGTACGACTTCCCAAACCTGCTGAAACTAGATTTAACCCCAGGCAGTCCTGTTTTTTTTTTTTTTTGTTGTTTTTTAGTTGTGCGCTCACCTCTGTCTCTCTCCCTGCAATGGTAGTAACATCATCAAGGCTACAGTCAATGACGAGGGCCCTCTGGAGAGTGCCTCATTGACCAAGTCTCAGAAGAACTTCTCCTCCCCCAATAACAACGCGGCGCGCAGCAGCCCCTCCCAGCTGAGGAGACGGGAAGTAACAGAGGAGGAGGCGGAAAGGTGACGTCATGGCCGATGTTCGAGTAATGACCACATCCCCTTCGGGGGGGCGATGGCTTGTCTTGAGATTGTGGTGTCCCCACAATCGATGTGATGCTTGTACTTTACGCTGCACTAACAATTACCTCAAGTTTGCAAAAGAGTCGTGTGGCTAAAAGTATTTGCATTTATTTTTTCCGACACTGTATGCACTGCAGACCGTAATAGTTTTGGTTTCTTACCTAACTGTTTAATTGCTTTCTAGTTATAAGAGTTTGGCATTGAAGCAGTCAGAATTATAATAACACGTGTTGTCCAGTCCCAAGTGTGCTTGTTGTAACAAGGAGTGAGAATTGTAATGACTCCCAGTGAGTGACTCTCTGTCTCTGGTGTTAGCAGGTTTATCCAGCAGGTCAACCACGCAGCCGTCACCATCCAGCGCTGGTACAGACGCCATGCGCAGAGACAGCGTGCCAACGAGGCGGCCCTCAAACGCCTGCTGACCACCAAGAAGCAGGTACGAGTGTGTGTGCAAGGGGCTGGGGAGATAGACGCTTGGGGAATGGGGGAGGTGCTGAAAGTGTCCTGGTTTTGATCGCTTGACATTGTCAATGTTTCTAAGTGTTTTGTGTGCGTTAGACTGAAATAATTAAAATAAACTAACTAATGGCTCTGTGGGACTGTTATCAACGCTGCAATTTCAACAACGTCCAAAATTAGAAATCACAAGTGTTAGCAAGAACTTTGCTTCAGCACAAATGGCAGTAGATTTTTTGTTGTGTGTTTGCTGTCGCACCCGTGTACAAATGTGTGGTTGTTATCATTTCCATTTGTTACCTTCTATATTCGCTCTACTGTTCTATAATTTACATGGGCTTAGATTTAGTTTTAGGATGGAGATTGATTTCAGAGAATAAACAGAGGGATCTCACTGTTCCTTATTCCTCACGTAGGAGAGGGAGCAGAGAGCGGAGGGAGGGAAGGCGCAGGAAGTGCTAAAGAAGAAAGAGGATGACCGGAAACGCATTCGGGAGGAGAAGGCACGACTGGCCAGGCGAGCTGCTATACAGGTACTTCAGGATTGAGTTGAGCAACCATGGAGGATTGTCCTGGACTATTGGGCTGCTCATTATAGAAATTAATGTTCATTAATAGAAATTAACAAGCATATAAGTTTCATACATGGTTAGTTGAAAAGAAAATTAAGCTGCAGGCTTCGGACGGGGGCTTTACTTTAGGTTTAATTCGTTTTTCAGGTTCTTCAGGAAACTCGCTGCCATTGGGCTTGATTATGTTTTTACCTGATTCTCTTAAATAGGTCGATTAGCAGATTTGGCATCTCATAATGGTGTGGGTATCTTAAAATTCAACACACCAAACCAGTACCTGTAAAAACCTAACCCAACTCCACTGTTAGGCCTATAAATAGCATGAAATCGCACTAAAGAGGGATTGTACTCTTGAGTCTCTGATCGTCTGTGATATTTCTGAGCAGGAACAGTTGCAACCCTTCGCACAGCAACGTAAATCAACAAAACTGAAGGCCCGTCCCCGATTGCTCTGTCTTTATCCACAGGAGCTGCAGCAGAAGAGGGCCCAGCGAGCCTCCGAGGCCCAGCGAATCGCGGAGGAGGAGATCGAGGCCCTGAGGCAGTGTGGGAAGGTGGGCCGAAAAAAACCTGCAAAGCTGTCTCCTAGCAACAAGGGTACTGGTGCAGCCGGCGACATCAAGGCCAAGAACATGGGTGAGGGTGGAGCGGGGGCCCCGTGGGTGAGCGATCTGCAGAGGGAGAGAGGATCGGTTAAAGGGGGGCAGGGTTGTTTGTAGTGTAGACTTATACTGAGAACTTTATTGGGAGTTTAGTGTTAAAGCTTTGATTTTACCATCATTCTGACCTTAACCTGGTAAATCTACGCTGTGAGCAATCGTATGAAAGCCTCAAATCCATGACAATCTCTCACTCCTCCCACAGACTCCAATGTGAATGTTTCCGCTGATGTTGATGATGCTTCGAACCTGAGATCAGGGTCCCCCACTGACTCCCCGGGCAGAGGGTCCCAGTGCTCACAGGTAACCCCGCCAAACTGCCAGTATCATTGCTTCGTAACAACACACAAGGTTTTGTACGTAAAATATTTAAATTGTGTATGTATTTTTAGCTGTTGTATTGTGAGATCTTGGATTTCTAGAGAGAAACACCTTTTCTTTTTACACAAATATACAAAATGCAATATTGTTTTGTTGTCTGTTGTCTATGCAGGAGCTGGTGCACAGCGCAGTGAGCCACGAGGAGCAGCGGCAGACGGCACCATCCAGCAGAGCCCAGTCGAAAACCACTCTGAACGACCTGCTGGATACCCTCAAACTGCTGGAGGAGGAGCCCGAGAAACTGCCTGAGCCCAAGAGCTACAGGAAGGAGAAGTACTCCTGGATTGATGAAGTGAGGAATCAAAAAACAAAAATGTGACCATATAATAGTGTACTAACTACATCGATGTATTGTCTTCGTGGTCGGTCCTGATCTAACCTCCCCATCCTTCCCCCAGGACGCAGATTCCAACTCGCTGACGGCCGACAACCTGGAGCGCCACGGCAAGCTGAGCCAGTCACCTGCCCTGCCAGACGGGGGCGCCCTGCTCTCGGAGGCCAAGCTGCAGAGTATCATGAGCTTCCTGGACGAGATGGAGAAGTCCGAGCAGGAGCGGCCGCGGTCAGTCACCTCAGGGTCGCTCCGAGAGGTGAGCCTGTGAGAGGACTGCAGTGACCTCTTGTGGTCGGAGAGGGAATTGCACTTGCCCAGACATAGGACTTGGTCAGAGTATCAGTTTCTCAGCACTGGGCCTAAAACAAATCAAAATGTTAACCTACCTATGAATAGCAAGTGACAAGCTTGTACCCTATCTCTGTTTATTTTATTTAGAAATAAATCTGGTATAAAAGTGATAAGTTGCGATGCCCAGTCATGTCAAAGTCTTGATTTGGTCTAGGCCAAGCTTCCAAGGGCTTCTGGAGGAAGTACCGCAGTAACACCCTGGCATCCCTCCTCTCTCCAGGTGCTGCTGTCTGAGGAGGAGCTGGCGGGGGTGGAGCAGGCCTCGGCGACGGCGGCGGAGGTCACGGGCTCCATGATGAGGGTGAAGCTTGAACTGGAGGAGAAGAGGCGGACTGTGAACATGCTGCAGACCGCGCTGGTGAGGAGGGGCCCAGAGCATGCTTTAGTCACTTTGGTTCATAAGCATCTCAGAGTGTGGCCGGCATGGTGGAGTTCCATGGTTTCTGTTGAAGGTTAAAGGCCTGATATGAAAATTAAATACAATCTGTGGGATGTCACTGCAGTGGGAATGTTGTGTGAATCCTGACCTGACTCCCGACCCCCCCTCCCTCTAAGGCCCAGCAGCGTGAGTTGACCGTCCGACACGTCAAGGAGACAGAGAAGGAACTCAACCGCAACTTCCAGCTGCAGAAAGAGCAGTACGAAGCCACCATCCAGAGACACCTGGCCTTCATAGACCAGGTACGGATGCAAGTTCACACCTGGGCAGATGGGTATTACACAGATCTGCAGTACCACAGTGATCTAGGTGCTAGGTTAATATTAATGCAAGATTTGGATGTTCAAGAAAAAAAATGCAATAATAGAAAAACAGGGGGGGGGAGCCTAAATTTGACCAAGCCAAGATGAATGTGGGAATGCTCTCAGTAAACTATGAGTGAGCTGCGGGAAACTGTGGTGTTACCGTGTCGTCAATGTGGCTGATCTCCTGCCCTTCTCCTCAGCTCATTGACGATAAGAAAGCCCTGAGCGAGCGCTGTGAGGGCGTGGTCACCGAGCTCAAGCAGGTGGACCAGAAATACACCAAGAAGATCGCCCAGATGCAGGAGCAGCATGACTTGGTAAGAGAGTGTGAGAGTGCTGTGCATGTTAGATAACAGCTCACACACCCACAAAGTGTGTGAACCAGTTAGATACAGTTTTATATACATAAGATGCAAATGAGATCATCCACGTTAGAAAGACAAGGATGCTGTGGTGTTAACGCAGTGGCAGTGAGGGGTGTCTTCACTGCACTCATGGGTAGTGGGGCTTTACTCTGGCAGGCGTCTCTCGCTTCCCTTTTGCAATTTCATCTCAGCTGTGATTGCTTGCAGTGTCTCTTTGCTGCAGTGTTGGTGCTTCTTAAATACCGTTTTTATTTCTCTCTTTTTTTTATTCTTTATGGTTTCTGGCTGTCTCTCTTCTGGCTAGGTATGGCACATTCTGGGTCCCTTGTGTGAGGTAACACTTTTTCATCGTCTAATCCCCTTATTCTCAATCCTTCCTCTTCCTCTCTGTCATTCCTTGAGGTAGAAATCTCTGTGTGTCAAATCTGACAGGTCCACAATCAGTATTTAATCTATGGCTTGTAATGTTCTTCAATTAATCAGGAAAGTCCATCTTATTGTAAATTGCTTGCCAAGAGATCTCTCCTGGCTGTGCCAGTTAATGTACATTGCAAAAAAACACGTATGATATTACGTATATGTCATGTGTGTCATACGTGATACGTATGACACACATGACACGTATGATATTGTCTACTAATCCGTGCAGAATGAACCGAAATTAACGTCCGGTTAGATGCAAAATGGGAGTGCGTGAACCTGAGGTCCTGACAGGTTTGACTCACTGCCGTAGAGACTAACCCGCTTCGCCTGCCCCGCTCAGACCCCTGCTCTCAACACACAGCCTACCTGTATAGCGCCATCACCCTCACCTCCATCTGTAACCCTGCATGACACTAACAGGTTTAGAGGCTGGAAGTGTGCTGTATCTGCTGAACCAAGACAAGCAGAGTCTGTCAGTGTGGGCCAGGGATTTAATATCTGCAGCACCAAAGCCTGATCCGCAGCGTGACTCTAAAGTTCGTCTGCACGTGTGTGTGTCCGTTACCTTCTGGAGGGGACTTGGAAAGGTTTAATCCTGGCTGAAAGCTGTGGTGGCTTTGCTCTCGATGTTGATGATGTCATCCCTGCCCTCGTGGTTTCTTGCAGGAGATCAAGAAGCTGAAGGAGCTGATGAGCGCCACCGAGAAGATCCGCAGGGAGAAGTGGATCGATGAGAAGACCAAGAAGATTAAAGAGATCACTGTGAAAGGTAAGGATGGGGGGGTAAGGGTTGTGAAAGTTCCTCAGGGACTGCAGGGTGAGGGATGCCAAAAGATAATTACTAGTGACATTTCTCACTATACTGGGAAGTTACATTAATGTTAAAGAGATATTTGAGTTTTTTTAACACTTTACACCCATTTGGTAAATATGGATATTATAAGCAGTACAGGAATGTGACACCTATCAAATTAAATTAGAAAACCTGTACTATAATATTTTGCATAGTTGATGATTAGACAAACTATATTACAGTGTTACCAAGTTTTTTCACACACAAAAAAAGTCTATGGGAGATCGTTTTTGGAAACTTTTATATATATAAATATATTTATATATATATAAATACCACTCAGATTAAAATTTGTAGAAGTTGTTGTGTGAAAATTGCATAAGAAATGAAGGAATAATGTGCATTTGAAAGAATTGAGCCTAGTTTAGAGAAACTTTGTACCTCAAAATCTTGCCAAAGGGACATTTCTGCGTTATAAGGTCCACAGGCATGTGGGACCACTCAAATGAAAGCATGCAAACTACAGAATCAGTTTCTGCATTGTTGATCATGATTACACATGATATATTGCATCACTACCACATTATAAAGACATTTTGTGATTTTATGTTTTTTTTTTTTAATGTAAACAGTTTAATTATAATAATGCCAGATATGAATAGATACAGACAGGTGACAAATTAAAGGAAAAACCAACATAAAGTGTCTCAGTAAGGAGTTGGGCCACCACGAGACGCCAGAACAGCTTCAAGCTCTTGGCACAGATTCTACAAGTCTCTGATCTACTAGAGGGATGAACACCATTCTTCCAAAAGATATTCCCTCATTTGGGGTTTTGATGATGGTGGTGGAGAGCGCTGTCTAACACGTTGGTCCAAAATCTCCCATAGGTGTTCACTTGGGTTGAGATCTGGTGACTGCGAAGGCCATAGCATATGATTCACATCATTTTCATACTCTCCAAGAGGATACTCGCCACTCCCATCAGGATAGACATGTTTCACCATAGGATAAAGGTGATCACTCAGAATAACTTTGTAATGATTCCAGTAAGTGTACCCAAACCATACCAGGAAAATGCCCCCCACAGCATAACAGAGCCTCCTGACCCCCTTACTGTAGAGGTCAAGAAGTCAGGCCTGTACCGTTGTCACCACACATGCACTCACCCACTTGTCGAGAATATGGTGAAGGATGGCTCTGTAGAGCAGTGCCTATGTTTTATGCACCACTTAAATCTCAAATGTGCATTTGTCTTTGTAATGAGGGTTTATGCACTGCTCAGCATTTTTATACTTGCCACAGAGCATGATAGGATGTTAATTGCTTTGTATCATTGTATCATGCAGTATGCCTGTTTAGAGGCATATGGTGTAATTTTGCAAAGGTTTCAAAAAAATATCCTATTTAATCTTACCAAAAATTATTATTTGTATTAGGTTCTCATTTGCAGGCAGTAGGGGGCACTGTTTTTCAAGCATAAGATAAAAGTCCACACTGTATGCACAATAGTGAATGATTGTTCATTTCTTTACCCCATATAAAAGCTATGCTGACATTAGTTGTGTTCTGTGAATAGTATTGGAAAATATATTCTCTTGAGAACCCTGCTCTCAGCAGTGGAAACAGTTCCAGATGAGGAACGGTTTCTCTCCCTCAAACGCATGATTAACAGACCGTTTGACTTTTGTTGAAATGTGCTATTTAAAGATGCTGCAGTTGGCTTGTGGTTTTGTTGTGTATGATAGATAAGAGGAGAATTAAGTGTCTATGTGATCATCTAAATATGTAACAACACATTCATGACCATATCTCCCTCGCTGTGCATCTCTGCAGGGCTGGAGCCGGAGATCCAGAAGCTCATCGCCAAGCACAAGCAGGAGCTGAAGAAGCTCCGAGCCGTCCACGAGGCCGAGCTGCTGCAGGCGGACGAGAGGGCGGCCCAGCGGTATGTGCGACAGACGGAGGAGCTCCGCCAGCAACTGGAGAGGGAGAAGGAGGAGCAGTGCCAGCGGGAGAGGGAGCTCGCCAAGCAGAGGTAGCCCCACCGCAAATATGGTCATGCACACGAGAAGAGATCCACACATGTTCACCGAGCTACGGGGGCGTGCTTATTGACGGTGAGGTCAAGGTTGTGGGTGAGTGACTGATCTGCTCGTGTCGCCCCCTGCAGGTATGAGAAGCAGCTGGAGGAAGAGGAGACAGCTCTGCAGCAGCAACGCCGGCGGCTCTACGGCGAGGTGGCCGAGGAAAAGGAGAGACTAGCTCAGCTGGCGGCCAGGTGAGGCACAGAAGCTTTATTGATTATAGCTCTTTATGGTGTTTTAAAACAGCTAGTAGACCTCTGGGAAACCACGGGCAGTGCTGTGGAGGACTTAGTTGACTGGAGCCAGGGAGAGAGAGGGCTGGGAAACAGCTATGTGGTTTAATGTCACTGTGGGGCCCACTTGCAGACAGCGTGCTGAACTGGATGAACTTAGGAGGCAGCTGGAGGACAACAGCTCTCTGGCGGGGCGGGCGCTGCGCGAGGAGTTCGACCGGACCCGCGAGGAGCAGGAGAGGAGACACCAGGTACTGCAACTGCACTTGCCCACTCCCCCGCCGACAAAATCACGGCAGCTGAGCCCGGTTTCTGTCTTCCCTCCGAGGTGTGATGTTCAGGTCTGCTTTTTTGCTCATGTTCTCTATTCCCGGCTCTCTGTCTGTCTGTCCAGGCGGAGATAAAAGCCCTGAAGGAGAGGCTGGAGATTGAGAAGCAGGCCTGGGAGGAGAACTACATGAAGAAGGAGGTGAGGGGTCTGAAATGTCTTCCGTGCGTTCACTCTTCGTATCTGTGGTCAACTAAAATTGAAGTGGATGGTGTGGCAAAATGAGGCCTTGTTGTGGGGCCAAGTCTCTCATCATTACGGTGCTGTGGACGGCAGTGCCCAATTAGATATTGTGCAGTTGGGCATTCGTTGGATGTGCCAAGACCCGTAGAAGATGCCCAAACTGGTCATGTTTTTGACATTGTAGTGAATCGCTGAAGGACTGTTGACAGAAGGAAGTTGTCTTGTGACGGCTCTGTTGCTTTCAAAAGCCTTTGAGCCTGATTGGGCGTCTCTCACCTGTAGGAGGCGTGGCTGTTGAGCCGCGAGCGCGAGCTGAAGGACGAGGTGCGCAGGGGGCGGGACAAGGAGATTGAGTTGGCCATTCAGAGGCTCGAGGAGGAGACGAGCGGCGCCAGGGACGAGTGCGAGAGGGCCGCCGAGAACCGGTGAGCTGAACGCGGTTACGTTTAGTGCCGTCTGGCAGCGAGTCATACGTGGTAGTGGGTTCATGTCCCAGGAGCACTGTGTGCCGAGCTAAGCCAGTGTACCATGTGTACACAGGGTGAAGCGCGTGCGGGAGAAGTACGAGACGGAGCTGCAGGAGCTGGAGAGATCCGAGAGGAACCTGCAGGACAAGCACAACGAGCTGAAAAAGCGTCTGAGCGAGACGGAGGGGGAGGTCATCCGCCTGCAGGGTCTCCTACGGCAGAAAGAGCAGGAGGTCCAGGACATCACACAGGTGGGGGATTGGAGTGCGCCAATGAGAGAGGGGTGATGTCTACCGTCAGTCTCTCCCTCTTGCCTTCATCTCTCCACTGTCCATGTCTTCCTGTCTCCATCCTAACTGAGCTTTCCCGGGGGGTTGTGGGGAATGCAGATCAGAGACCGGCTGGCGGACGAGCGGCGCAGCCTGGCCGACGTGGTCCGGCAGGAGTTTGCCGACCGCTTGGTGGCCACGGAGGAGGAGAACCGGAGAATGAAAACGGAGGTTTCCGAGACCAGGGCCCGTCACCGACTGGAGGTGGAGAGGGTGACCCGCGAGAAGGAGGAGGAACTGGCGGAGGTCCATGAGAGGTGAGGCATCCCTCACCACCCGACACAGCCGCTGTGAATCGCAGTGAAAGAAACGTATACATCGCTGAAAACAACACAATTTGTGCCAGTTGTTTTTGTTACTGTTAAGGAAGCAAAAGGCCTCTCACTTACTGGTATGCTAACGGTAACCAGTGTGCTAAATCAGTATGTCTTTCTCTGTGTCAGGGTGAAGGCAGCCATTTTGAAGAAGGAAGAGACAGTCAATAACTTGCGGAAGCAGCATGAAGTGAGTACCTCAATAATGTGTCTCCTGTGTGACTAGCTGCTCTATTGGATCTGCGTCTGTCAGGAGTTTAAAGGCAAAGTCCCCCTACATCTACATTTTCGGTTTTATGTGTTGTTAGTGTGTAAGTAAGATACAGACCTCTCTTCCAGATTGAGTCCATCATATAAACAACTTTTGTTTTCTTTTAAAAATACAGTTAAGCTAGTTTATTTATAGAATGTGTATGGGGATGTTTGGAAGTTTAATTTCAGGGATTTCTAGTAGTTGGATTTTTTGCTGTATACCAGACAAGCACAAAGTTGGTTTAATGTGTATTTTATGGGAAACCTTAAAACCTCACAATTATGTCAGTAACCTTTAAATTACTGTGTTCTTGTTTTGGCAGGCGGCACTGAAAAGAGCTGATCACTTGGAGTCCTTGTTGGAGCAGCAGCGAAAACAGCTTCTGGGGAAGTGAACGAACAGGAACACACCGGCATTGTGCCCAGATATTTTCAGTTTTTTCTTCCTTGGACCAACAGAGAAACTGCAGGGGCCTGTCTGCACACTCCGGGTTCTCTGAGTCCTTAAATCTCACGGTGGAACGCTAGTTGTGCTAATTTTAATGTTCAGGAAGTCATGATTGATAAAAGTATCCTGTGGAAACTGTCTGGAAATGGCACTACAACTTTATTTTCCCACATTCCCTGTAGGAACCGGCCTCCAAAGTTGCACATTTCACCCGAGCACCACCCTGATGGAAGCCAGTGCCCCAGTCAACGAATGCTTTGAAATGCTGAGGGCCAAAGTATTTCAATCCCTCAGTAAAAGCAGAACATCCAGCATATGATAAATTCAGACTTTTCTGTGGATCACTTTGGAAGAACATTCTGCTAATTTTAAAACCATATAATGATCATCCAGCACTATAATATATTTTTCTGTCCTATAAAAAATGTTCTAAAAAGACCTTCCAGATGTTCACAGCTGCTTGGTGTTGTCACAGGGTTTCCACAGCTTGTGCTCGAGTCGCTTTGTGGACACTGCAGTGGTATGCTTGGCCTGTGTTTCTGTGATGTGAGCGCTTGTCTACAAACTAGAAGACACCAATTTACTTGTTTGGCCGACACATTTCATTCACACATTCACCCACAGATCTTACTAAGGAACCCGACCTGCTTCTCCCAATGTTACTGTACTGTTTTGTATGTAAAGGGTGTGTTCAAAGCTTGAGTAAAGTTTAAAAGTGCTAGAGAACTTCTGAGTATTTGGCAGAGTAGTTTTGGAAGTATGGAGAGGAATTGAATGCAGGGAAGAAATGAGGAATGGAAAATTGCATGAAGTGATACAGATCAGTAGGAGCTGAGTACGGGACTAAATAAAGGAAGGCGAGAGAAAGGGAAAGGAGAGGAAGTAAAGAGAAAGGAGGGACTGAAAGAAGGAGTGGAATTGGGGGAGTGTGGGAAGGTTGTTAGAAGGTACTGGAGGAGTTTCTTATGGCATTGAGCATGTTGACAGCCATTAGTATAGTTTCTGACTTAGTCTTTACAAAGTGGCTAACAGGCACACTGTAACCATGTGATTGTCTTAGTGTTTCAAGTCTTAGTGGTCTTTTGGCTTTAACAATCTTCACTGACAATCGGGTCATATTGTTGAAGTCCACAGCTGTAGGTAAGACTTTTTGGTCCAACAGTTGGAAGTAGTTAGCCTTTAAAGTCAGCTGTTCAAAGCCTGAACGCCCTTACACACACACACACCTATAAAAGAAAATATTTTAACTAGAACACAGAACAATCTGGGCATGACGGATAAAGCTGGTTTCGGTTGTTCATGCCAGATGTCTTCAGAAGATAAAAATGTGGTAAGCATCCAAGCAGTGGATGAGGTATTTTCACTTTTTGAGGATCTATCTTGTTTTGTTTTGTTTTGTAATGGATGTAATCTTTGTTCTGGTAATGAACTCAGAATGCCGTCTTGAATATTCAAGGCTGTGGGATAATATGAAAAATGTCTTTATTAATCCTGCTGCCTTCTGCATTTTTTTCCGTGCTTGTGAAATGCTTGTGTTTTTGCTCAACCCACCATTGTCTTGCAGCCAGGCTTTTCTTTCTCTTTTCCTGTTGAAATTGTCATCATTGAAGTCAGAAAACATTGACTCAAACTGCAGGTCTCCTAATTTCATATTTAATATGAGCATAACATTTCACTGTTATTTTTCTGTATGAACCACTTTTGTTTTTGTACTGTATGTGTCTCAATGTGCTGGTGAATGTAGATCCTTTTAAAATGATAAACATTTTCTAAAAATACTTCTTCACTGAAAGCAATATGTGAGTGTTACTTTTTCGGAAAGTCCCTCACAATGAGTTGTGCTCCCCCTCACGAAAGTTCACACTTTCGTTCCCCGTTACAGATTCATAGCTGCCTCTGCGCCAGAAAAACATGTTTGTTTCTCTCTGTCTTCACACTCTGAGGAAGAAAAAAGACCAAACAAACTTATTTTAATAATAGAACTTAAAAGCTTATTTTCCAGACTTATTGCCCAATTCTCTCTATCAGACCTCTCTGTGAAATAATTTCCATTTCTCCATCATTCTTTAACTATTTTGGGACCTTTTAGACTGAATCACTACAGCTACTAGGAAGAAAAAATACTGACTGAAAAGTGACTAATAAGAGTGACCACAGTTGAAGACTGTTTGCTACTTATTTATTGTATTTGTGAAGTAGTCTATGTAAACATAACAATTTTTTGCACTCTCAACATTAAAAACAACAACAAAACTGCATGTGAAAAATGCTTTTTTAAATTGTAATTTTAGTAAATAGGACAGACAGATCTGCACTGAAGTTGAGGCTGCGTGAACATCCTATACTGTTAATTTTCACTTCCTTTGTTTTACTCTCTGATTTTAAAACACATTGTTAAAGAACAAAAGCAAACCAGCAAAACAGGACATGCCTTTTGTGAATTGCTCGACCCTTTAGTCAAGAGAAACATT
The DNA here is from genome assembly GCF_036373705.1 of Amia ocellicauda. Lineage (NCBI taxonomy): Eukaryota > Metazoa > Chordata > Actinopteri > Amiiformes > Amiidae > Amia > Amia ocellicauda. Next base: position 23,376,214 of record NC_089854.1, on the reverse strand, counting down.
TCAAATTCCCTTAACACTGGATGTGGTGCATGCGTTTCTATAGTCTTAACAGAAGGTGAGTGGGGGGAGGGAGGGAGAGGAAATGATGTCGGCAGGCTAGTGTCTCTCAAGTTGTAAAAACAGACTTCCTTCAAGCGCATTCTTTTAATCTAGTTAGAACCAACTGTGTCTCTCAGTGTCTGCCTGTAAGCTGCTCCAGTGCCTTGCAGACGTCTGTTTTTCACTCATTTTCAGTTTTATGGTGAAGAGTTTTACTTGTGGAAGAGGGGTTGGGGGGGGGGGGTAGGCGGGGGTTGTCCTTCTTGCAGCTGTTGTTAATTTCAGTCATACCCTCCCATTTGCCTGGATGTGAACGGTTTCTTTTAGAGTGCTATGGTAGTCCTCAGCAGTTCAGCAGTGCAGTCGGCCACACCGTGCTTGCTGGTGAGATTTGTTTTAATTAACTTGTATTATTTTCCATATACTCCTGACATGTTTAAGTAACTTTCATTACATTATTGAAAATAACTTAACTTTATTTTTATGGAAAAATACAGTGTGTGTATGACTAGGAAGGAAAAAGTGTGTGTGTTCAGTAATTGATTACCTTTTTTAAATCGAACACAATGGGATGTACATGGGTGAAGCTAAAGGTGTTAATCTTTAGTTATTACACTGTTTTCAAGTTAATATGGTGGGTCAGAATGTGCCTTTATATATTAATAAGTCATTTAATGATTAAATTAACTGTCTAGAAGCAGAGTCTGGGTTACGAAATCTCTCTTGAATGTTACTGCAACTTTTTTTGTGTTTTCTGTTTGTTCATGTAAGAAACTTTACTTTTAAACTAGTCACCTCATATAGTCTTACATTTATTGAGGTTTTCTTTAAAAAATAAGTTTGCAGTTAGCCATGAAAATGTAGCCAGGGATAAACAAAGCTCAGCAATGCCGAGCAGAACAAGACGAGTCTGAAGATGGATTGTTCTCCTATTGAGCAATCTTATTATCTTAAGAATTTTTATTTGGGATGGAGAACAACTGATTTGTTTTCTATTTTCCAGTTTCAAAATATGTGCACAGGCAGGCACTTAGGGGGATTGGGTTAGGGGTTATTGTAAAATGTTCTTATCACAAACTGATCCATGGTCAGTTGACCACACTCGATAAGAAGTGAGGAAAATTGTATATTCATTTGTATTGTCATATATATATTTAATTCATACAACAAGATACATTGCGTCATGTTACTTCACAATCATATATATTTTTTAAAGGGTGCATTGACTGTGACTGGCCAGAGATGATTTGCTCAAATACGATTGTCTTGTTTGTCCCCCAGGTTGGCTAATAATTGGAGGCCACCCCCATCTTTTCAATCCTGCATCATATGGCAGAATACAGAAAACACATTGCTCCTCCTTTTTCTCCTCATCTGATGTCCCACTCGTGACTCACCCTGGGCTACTGAAAGCAGTCATGACACTGCTGTTTGGGAACTATCAGACAAAAATGGGCTGCCTTTCGCTAAAGAACCTGGCGTGCACTTTCTCTGTGGCCTGTTTGGTGTTGACCCTGTCTTACATTTCTCTCGGCATGTGGTCTGGTGGTGGTCAGTGGAGTCGGCCTGACAGTTTCCTCTATCCCATCAGGTAGGTTCCCCGTGAGCTCTAATAAATGATCACTTGACTTAAGATTAGAACTGTCTGCAATCAAGTTAGCAAATCCCAACCCAAGTTGTAAGTTATCTTCACACATGAACTATTTCTCTTCTGGGCTTGATTTTTTTCTTTTTTGTTCCTGCACCAGGGGTTTAATAATATAATGGTGTTATCAACTTTTAGGGAAATAATGTTTTAGTTTTTCTAAAGGGATTTCATCTGAACAAATACACTGAATTAATCATGGAATACAACCTTTTTACAACCTGCAATGATGCATTTTAGGTTGCATTGCAAGCAAGTTACATATTTACCCATACAATGATAAAACTGTTAAATATTTGCTAGTAAATTAGTAATTAAAAAGTTACTATGCAGTGACCACAAACAAGCCACTTCAGTAGAACCAGAGGTAAATCGCTAAATGGCTAGATCTATTACAAATGAACAGTTTTCACCTGTAACCTGTCAACATTTATTTGTAAAATATCAGTTGGCTTCTAAAAGATGTCTTTATATAGAAAGATATCTTTATGATGTATGTGTTGTAAAAAGTTTGCATATGATCAGAATTTTACAAAGCTGAGCAGCAATAGGTATGATACCTGTCCTTAAAGATTCAAAATGCTAAAGTGGGAACCATTTTAAGCTTTAAGGAAATCTGTGCGCCACTGTTTCGGAGCTGTGCATGTATTTCTCATCCCTGGCCCCTAATTGGTGGAACGACCTGCCCACTGAAGTCAAAACAGCAGAGTCCTTGACCTCATTCCGGCGTTTACACAAGACGCATCTTTTCCGACAGTACTTGTAATACTATTCCTTTTATCCCTGCTAGATAGCACTTCACAGTTTTATTATGCTTCTTGCGTTCTTGATTGTTTTCCTCCTTGCTCCCTTTCCCATAACCTTTGACTGTGACCCTACATCTTGACAGCACTTAGCTTTTACCGTCCAGGATGTAGGACCTCACTTACTGTACTTGTATAAATTGTATATTGGAATTTGTAAAATGTGTTATTTTGAATTGCTATGTTTTAGTTAAATTGAATTTGTAATGATTGATGCCTTGTACTTACTGTATTTTTGCACTTATGTTGTAAGTCGCCCTCGATAAGGGCGTCTGCCAAGAAATAAAAATAATAATAATAATAATAATTTCCTCCCCGAAATTTGTTCTGGGAACATAAAACACGTTCTGATATGTTCATCTTAATTTTCTTAGATTCACTATGTTGGAACATTATGACCTGATATCAACATTATAAATTCTTTCCAGTCTTTCTGTGTGTAGGTATCCATTAGTCAGGTGTGAATTCTTTATAGAATAAAGGGAATGTGCTCACAATATTTGTTTTCTCCAAAGTGCTTTTAAAATACTTTTACTCTATTCCTGTTCCTTTGTAATGGAATTCTGTATATCTGACTGGTCATGAACTGACCTCTTCAGTTCTCAGTGTTGCAGACATTTTCTGCAGTTTTAATGTGGTCTGTTACACGATTGGGAGATAATCTATTTTTAAATTGATTGTGTATTTTATAAGTGAATATATTATGCTATGTGGTAGGTAAGTATATGCATCAGATGTAAAAACAAAACACAAAAAAACAGTTCCCATTTTTAAGCAGTGCTGTATGTATTTCCTTAATTTTTCATGAATGTCTTTAGTAAACCACTGTTGAGGTTTAAAAGGCCCTGTGTGAAATTAAGTCACGGGAATGCCACGGTCATACACACAATAGTTAGGTCCAAGGTCCAGGACCAGTGGCGTATTTGGGGGGAGGGTGCCACAATGCCATGCCTCCCCCTCAGGGCCATGGCAATTTTGGAAAAAATAAGTGCGGACAGCGTTGCTCTCGCAGGATTTGAACCACGCACCCTAGCCCCTCGGGGCCCAAAGGCAATTGCATTAGGAAAACACGCCACTGTGTTCAGGACACATCAATCTACCAAACAGGATATCCTGCATGACTCAGCCAATCACAAGAGCCTGTCTCTGTGCCCAGCAGCCTGGCACCACACAGATTTCAGAGCCGGGAGGTTATTTGTAATCAAACTATCTTCACACGGCTGACACAGCTTTGATCTGTTAGTCTGTATGACCTGCTTCCCAGGGTCTGCTATAGCCTGTTTCTACTGACTGTCTTGAAACTGTAGCAGACCTCCAGGCTGCATTCCTGCATGCATGTGCTGTCGGCCCATGTGACAGACATAGCTCAGCAGAGTTCAAGGCCAGACAGCCTACACTGCTATAAGAAGGAAACCCAAAGGCTTTTAGTACTGGGAGGGTATCTGCACTAAACTGAGTGCATGGTATCTGCAGAAGTGAATTGGAGAAGTGCAACTCAAAAGGCTACTTTGAAGTTATTATAAACTAAAAACCTGAGAATGACCAACTATTGTACTGCAAAGGCACTTTATTATAACTATATATAAATTGTAGTCAGAACATAATTTCTTCAATTTCTCAGTTGTGTTGTTTTTAAGAAGAACCTGTTCTGTTTTGTGATCCTTTGGTCCTCTTTAGCATTTATCCAAAATATATTAGTGTTTAAATTATTTGTAGTATTGTGTCATTGGTATAACATTGTGTACATGTTGTACATTTCCATAATACCAAACCTAATTGTGTTGTTACAAAGCTTGTGTTTCTATGCAGCTCTCAATACCTATTTAACAATGTTTGTCCAAACTCACATTACTGTTCACAACGTTGCTCTCTGTCATACTGACAGCAGTTTCTCAAAGTTCCTGTAAACATTAACTGCTTTGGACAATAAAAGCCAGTAGAAACAGAATGACATTTGAAGGTCTCAAACTGAATTTATAGTTTCCCTTGTCTGTCTTTTATTATTTATTTATTTATTTATTTATTTCTCAGCAGATGCCCTAATTCAGGATGACTTACAAAAGAGCATTATAAAAGTGCAATACAAGTCTTTCAATGTCAGGACACTCTACAAAATCATTCGAATGGGTGCCTTATTCTGGAAATAAAATGATAAATTAATTAAATAATAAGGGAGGCCCTGGCCTTGTGCCCCGTCTCTGCCGAATTGGGCAGCAGTTTCACTCAGGCAATGTTTCCTGTTGACCTAATCAGCACATCTTGTACGACTGTGAGGCTGTGAGGCATATGCTTTGTAAGGACCAGATTTCAGTGATTTCACTTTTAAATAATTATTTGTTTCTTGGAGGACTCTTTAAATATTTGCATATTTGGTTAGATGGAAGTTTGACACACATACACACAAGGGTGTACACACATGTACATTATATCTGATTGAATAGTTAATTAACAACTAAGATGCTGCTTCTCTCACATTACACCTGACTCTGTGCCCTTCAGCCTCTTGGGTTCAGTGTGACAGAAGAGTAGCAATATTTCTGTGACGTACCTTTTAAGGGAGTTAGACAGATGCCATAAGTGAGATATATTCTATAGAGCAGTGGTTCTCAAACCTGTCCTGGAGTACCACCTACCCTGCTGGTTTTTGTTCCAACTGAGCTCTCAATTACTTAATTGAACAAATTATTTTTAACAGTAGTGGTTTTAGTTTAAATATACAATTGTATAAGGAAATTATTAAGGAACCAACTTTTTTTTAGTTACACAATGTAAAGAGTCAAATGTAATCAAATATCTTCAATTAAGGGTTCAATTAAGTAATTGAGAGCTCGGTTGGAACAAAAACCAGCAGGGTAGATGGTACCCCAGGACAGGTTTGAGAACCACTGCTGTAGAGCGAACCCGATACGTGACTTACTTTCAGGTAGTCGTGCCCTGACTGTATTAAGTTATAGCGCTTCAAAAGAAAAAGAGCGTCTAAATCTGTTACTAATGCTAAGAACAAAAGTACAATAATCATAATAAGTGATCATCGGACAAAGTATATTTGTATTCGTTTTTTTTATTTAACCGAATCATTATATTAAACAATCATAATATTATATCAGGTTTACAGTTAGCCGTTTATTTAGAATAAAAATAAAATATTATTTTAATTAAAGATTGCTTAAAGAATACCAGTTGTGAAAACGAAAATCCCTATCACGTTATATTGTTACTGTTGTTTTTATTATGTAAATAAGTGTTGACTGATTTAGTTTTTATGTTAGCTTGTCTGCAACTCGCCTTGAAGTTTCCAGGATTATGACTTGTAGCAAAGTGTTGCAGGCTTGTTTGGATCTACAGTGGTCAATATTATCAGAGTCATGTCATGATACAATTTTCATTATTTAATAAACACATTTGTTAACCATATTTTGGCTATACTTATTGTAGTTATTTATATGACCCTCCCTTGGTTGGAATTTGGATCATTTCAAGGGGTATTTGGCAAGTTTATTAGGAACATGGCAGTACAGATGCATAAACTATCAATGATTACAGAGCAGTGCAGATCCTGATCACAATGCATAAATATGTGGGCTGTTTTGGATTTACACTGAATGCTTCACAAAATGTTAGCAATACTGATAATAATCATTATTATTATCTTAGCAGACGCCCTTATCCGGGGCCACTTACAAATTAGTTTAATAAATAATTTATCGAATTGAGATTGGAACCTGGCAGAAAAAACATAATAGTTTAAACTCAGTGGTGGAATACATAATAAATAGTGATCCCAATGGACTTTATGGGTTCCAGTTCCACCTGTAATTGAATGGAGATACCATAAACGAACATGGAAATCTGGCAAGTTTATACCTGTAACTTACAGGAAACTCAGATTCATCTACCAACCACCAAATTGTGCCAAAGTAGCGCAAAATATTTTTAAAGATCAAAAAGGCTATGTGGTTCAAACAGTAACCGTCAATCTATATGGGGTTCCTGTAAGCAAAACCACTATGAACACTTTGCATTTCATTTCAGGTCAAACGTCGAGCACAGCACAGAACCGCAATGCAAACAGTGCGACGAGTCAACGCAGAAGCCGGCGGGCAACGACAGCGCTGCCAGCTCTCACCAGGCCGGGCTCAGCGGGGCACCGGCCGGTCACCCAGCGGCGCCAGAGGCACAGAGCAGCAGCACCCGCTCCGCCCCGGCCCCGCACTCTGACCCGCCAGCCACAGCTGCTGCGCAAACGCAAATGAAGCCAACGCCACCTAAACCAACCGATCCATTCATAGGAGACCGTTACGCCAAACAAGATCTAGAGCCACAAACGGTAGGATTATGTATGTTTTTATTACATTTTATTACATTTATTTAATTTTAATTGTATCCACATTAGCTGTGGTGCTACAGTCCAGCCTCCTGAGTAAAATCTGCTCTATCAACTGAATTTGGGCTTTGCTGTGTTTGGGGTGGGGGGGTCTTTTTTCACACATTTAACTTAAAATCTTCTGTTTTGTTCCACATTTAGTAAATACTTAAGCCGTTTATAAGGATTTCATTTTTTTTTATAAATACTTAAATACATGGTTAATTTACGTTTTTGAAAAATAAATATTTATCATTTGATTAAATATTTAGTCTAAATATAAATGTTAAATATCAATGTACATGTTAAATATAAATATACATGCTAAATATCAATATAAATGTTATATATACAGTGAGAGAAAAAAGTATTTGATCCCCTGCTGATTTTGTACGTTTGCCCACTGACAAAGAAATGATCAGTATATAATTTTAATGGTAGGTGTATTTTAACAGTGAGAGACAGAATAACAAAACAAAACAAAAAAAAGTTATAAATTGATTTGCATGTTAATGAAGGAAATAAGTATTTGATCCCCTATCAATCAGCAAGATTTCTGGCTCCCAGGTGTCTTTTATACAGGTAATGAGCTGAGATTAGGAGCACTCTCTTAAAGGGAGTGCTCCTAATCTCAGCTCGTTACCTGTATAAAAAACACCTGTCCACAGAAGCAATCAATCAATCAATCAGATTCCAAACTCTCCACCATGGCCAAGACCAAAGAGCTGTCCAAGGATGTCAGGGACAAGATTGTAGACCTACACAAGGCTGGAATGGGCTACAAGACCATCGCCAAGCAGCTTGGTGAGAAGGTGACAACAGTTGGTGCGATTATTCACACAAAATAACTGTCAGTCTCCCTCGGTCTGGGGCTCCATGCAAGATCTCACCTCGTGGAGTTTCAATGATCATGAGAAGGGTGAGGAATCAGTCCAGAACTACACGGGAGGATCTTGTTAATGATCTCAAGGCAGCTGGGACCATAGTCACCAAGAAAACAATTGGTAACACACTATGCCGTGAAGGACTGAAATCCTGCAGCGCCCGCAAGGTCCCCCTGCTCAAGAAAGCACATGTACAGGCCTGTCTGAAGTTTGTCAGTGAACATCTGAATGATTCAGAGGAGAACTGGGTGAAAGTGTTGTGGTCAGATGAGACCAAAATCGAGCTCTTTGGCATCAACTCAACTCGCCGTTTTTGTTTGGAGGAGGACCCCAAGAACACCATCCCCACCGTCAAACATGGAGGTGGAAAAACAAATTCTGCTTTTTTCTCTTGAGCCTTTAAGACCTGATTCCACAAAGAAATAAATGTCTGACTTTGTTTCCTTTCAGTGCAGTGTGCGGACAGGATCTCTCTCTTAATAACAGACACATTATACACTGCACTGCCACCAGTTAAGGCATCATGCCCCCCCACTGCTGTGAGAGGCTGACTGACCAGAGGGGTGGGGCTGTATTTGCATGTTAGCTATATATTTATTTTGCAAACTCCTTATTTAACATTTATATTCATATTAGCATTTATATTTCACATTTATATTTAACTTTTACATTTAACATTTATATTTATATTTAACATTTACATTTATATTTTACATTTAAATATTCATTTCAAAGTTAAATGTTTAGTTTGCAAAGCCCATATTTAGGATTTAGCTAAATATTTAATCAAACTATAAATATTTATTTTCATTGCATTTATTTAAGTATTTATTAAAAAAAACGAAATATTTATAAATCTCTGAAAAAAACACAAGATTTAAAGTTAAATGTGAGAAAAATGACACTTGAAAAAAAAAAATTGCTGTTTTACATTTGGCGCCACATACAGCTGAGATGATAAACTTTTTTATTGAAAAAAAGTTTTTGCAGGGAAGAAAGTGTAGTTGCCAAAGTCAGTTGATGTGGAGAGATGATAATCTGGTGTTCTCCACATAGAACAAAAGACTAATGGCCTAGAAAACAAAAATATCTGCCAAGCAGCAATCCTTACTCATCGGCTCTTGTGCAGATGTTTCACACAGATTCCAAGGACTGTAATCTTGTGTTTCCTATAATCCTAATGAGGAAGATGGAAAATTATGAACATCTGCATCACATTGACTATCTGTGCTTTCCAATCATCACAATTGGGTGTGTTTGTCACCATGGTACATGACCAAGAAAATGAAATCATGTCACCAAGGAACTAAAGTTGATAGGATCACATGAAAAGAATGCTCCAAAGCCGCATGATGTAATGAGAATAAAAAACAACCCCCCCACCCACCCCCACACAAACATGAACAACTGCACAACAACAACAATGAGCAACTGACATCTCTTGTTTCTCAAACACTGTTAAATAAACATTTCTGTCTGCAATGGAGAATTATCATCATTGAATCTGTTATTATTAGATCCCGGCATAAGTGCTGCTTTCAGCGCCACAGAGGGCCCTTCTGCTGAGATCAGCCATTGAAAGGAGCAATTGTGCTGCTTGGTCATTTCCCTTTCATTCCAGTGCTTGATAGCCTTAATCCTTGCTGTTCTACTTGGGTAACTAAGAATTGAATTAGTATTTTATTTCTCTATTGCTCACATTTCATAGGAAAGCTTTTTTAAAAGACCTCTCGGTAGTGCTTGGGCATCCAAGGGCAAGTAGCTCCCCTGAATACAAGCAGCCACAAACTAAAATAACCTTGCTTCTCTGAGCCTCCCACCCACTCCAAGAAATAGAAATCAGAATGGAAAGTTTGAAACAAGCACAAGCCTCTCCGAAGGATGTACAAGAATCTGGCAACAAGAGACAGAAGGGAGATTAGTCATTACATTTGCATTGCTTCATGTTTCGGTTACTGCGACCATTAACAAATAAAGTAAATTATAAAGACCTGGTTGTTAACCTTTCTTCAAAATAAGATACATGCCAGGTATTCATAAAAAATGCCTTTTTCTCTTATATATGTAATTACTGTCAGAATTGTTTATCACTTTACCATTGCATGGAAAACAGCAGGTATCACTATTCAAACAGGCTACTTTTATTGTCTGCAGACCGAGCAAAGTTGATTTATCGAGCTAGCTAGATGTTCAGGGCATACCCTCTAGACATTCTTCTCTCCACTTTGACTTCTGTTTATTATGATAAGAGGAACACCCAAAAAGATAAATAGCCCACAGATACCAGTTTGCTTAGTGTTTGTTTGTGGTTTCCTGTTCTTCTCTCAAGGCTGAAGATGTTACATTACAGTGAATGATTACCTCATTGTCCATTGTTAAAGAAAACTGTGAGATTGGGCAGTTTGTATGCCATAACAGGAAAAAAACCTGCTTCCATGATAACCCCCCTCCTCAGGAAGGCAACCACAAACATTACAAGGGTCAGGGACCTGACCTCAAGACAACACTTTGGGAAACCTGTGACTGACCCTGGCCACAGACAATGGCCACTTGTCATGGATTGTATAAAAGCTGTTAACTTCTGCTGTCCAGAGAGAGACTCTGCTCAGGTGGAGAGCTTCCATGTCAGAGCCTCTCAGGCCTGACATGTAAAATAAATAAATGTATCCTCTGTACATCAAGACTGGGTTCTTCAGTCATTTGTTGATGTTTCAGTGCCTGTTCTCTAGCCTGTAAAGGAAATTCCAGACATTTTTAGGACACGTGTCAACAGGGTTAAGAGAGAGGCGAACAGCGACGGTCATCCTAATTGTAGGGGCGGAGGTGAAGTACAAGAAGAAAGGGTAAAATTCCTACATCATGCCCAAGCAACAACAGGCTTTCCTTTTTTATTTGTTTTCTTCCAACATCTCCCCCTCAGAAATGCGCAGACAGCATTCGGAGCAGGTTTTTGAAAAGCGGTTTCAAGGAGAAGTTCCTGGTGTCGGTCCCTGTCCTGCAGTGGAAGAAACACGCCACCAACCAGGAGTACCAGAGGCTGCGGCACTACTATGGAGCCTTTGGCTGGGGTGCGCTGTCTTTTGACAGTAAGTCATTTTCCTAAAGAGTTTGAAGACCAGGATTTATAGTTGTCATGACCTCTCTATCTATCTATCTATCTATCTATCTATCTATCTATCTATCTATCGCTATCTCTCATTTAAGTTAAGTCTGATTTGGAACTAAACACACTTCCTTTCTGCTGACACACACAAATGTGATGCATTACTATAAATACTTCTCAGCCAAACAAATGTAGAATTCAGCATTATAAACAGTCTTGTTTAGATCCATTTTTATTTCTATAATTTTTCTTTTTAATGAAGTGTAGTGAGCTTATTCCAGTCTTTCACATTGTGTACTCTCTTTATTATACTGATTTGCTCAATTATAACCTGTACATCCTCTATACAAACACAGCTCTTTACAGATAACTTGAGTCTTTTTGAGATATGGTATCCTGTTATCTTCTGAATGTTGATGTGAACTACCAGGCCTTCTCCCTTCTCTTCAATCTGTGCAATCCTCCCCAGCTCTGGTGCAGTCTCTGTCTGTCCTCAACACTATGGACAATCTGCGCATGTTCGATGACTGGGAGAGCAGGCCTGCCCGATCGCCGTGTATCCGCTGTGCGGTGGTGGGAAATGGTGGGATACTGAATAACTCCAAGAAGGGCAGGGAGATTGACCAGCATGACTACATCTTCAGGTATATATAGCCACCCGATCATGAAATCTATTGCCACGAAGAGGGGGCTTGTTTTCTATAGATGGCGAGAGTTTTTTTCTAATGAATTAGGGTCATTAGTGCACACTCATCAGGTACAGGACCATATAATCAATCGATAATTAATTGATAACACTGTCCATCACTCATCAGTAAACCTTTTGCCAATTTCAGAAACATTTGGCCTTTAAAGTAAAAACGTTACAAAACATTTCATAACATTCCTAAACTAAATGACCATCCCGAGAACGATCTCACAGGTGGATGAAATGCTGATCGTGTTTTTCTTTGGATTGTTGTAGAACAAACGGGGCTGTGATCAAAGGGTTTGAGGAGGATGTAGGAAACCGGACGTCCTTCTATACGTTTTCCACCAACACCATGCAGAACTCTTTGCGTAGCTATGCTAGTGAAGGGTTCAAGGGGCTGCCCCTGGCTGAGGTAGGTCCCAGAGATAAGGAACAGCTGTCTTTATTTACTCATTGCTTAAAGCTTTAGTTTACTGATAATTTCCATGTTTCATAGCTATGGGCCTTGGCATTGAGTCAAGATGCTGCTCTGTCTGTGCTGATTCCAATGATCCTTGTTCCTTGTTCTGTTCTGTGGCTCTTATTAGGAGACTAGGTACATCTTCCTGCCAGACCATGACCGTGACTACATCCTGCTGAGGGCTGCAGTCACCCACACGCCCATAGAGAAGGGACCAGAACGTTCTAAGAAGTAAGATTTTTTTATAACTTTAAAAGGGAGAACTGGTGTCAGTTTTGTTCCTGGTAACAGACTAGAAGAACATCCCGCAGACTAAACTTCCATTAATCTAGAAATTGGTTTGTTCAGCATTGTCAAATTTCATCCATATCTCTTCTGTTTCACTGAATCCGGTTTGCTAATGGGGGCAAAATACATTGTATGTCATCTGCAGCAGCAGGGGCCACCATTTATAATGTGATTAAAAATTATAAGAGGAGTAGATGTTGACCAACAAATTGCTGCTGCTATCAAACAATATTTTATGTTATTCATACCCTCTCACCTCAGCCCACCAACATACTTTGGGGAGCATGTCACAGCAAAGAAATTCAAAATGTATCACCCAGACTTCATCCGCTACATCACAAACAGGTAAAAACCATGAATTCAAATCAGCAAGACATGCTTTTCAAAAATGTTTTGTTTCATTCTCCTATACACTCACCTAAAGGATTATTAGGAACACCTGTTCAATTTCTCATTAATGCAATTATCTAACCAACCAATCACATGGCAGTTGCTTCAATGCATTTAGGGGTGTGGTCCTGGTCAAGACAATCTCCTAAACTCCAAACTGAATGTCTGAATGGGAAAGAAAGGTGATTTAAGCAATTTTGAGCGTGGCATGGTTGTTGGTGCCAGACGGGCTGGTCTGAGTATTTCACAATCTGCTCAGTTACTGGGATTTTCACGCACAACCATTTCTAGGGTTTACAAAGAATGGTGTGAAAAGGGAAAAACATCCAGTATGCGGCAGTCCTGTGGGCAAAAATGCCTTGTTGATGCTAGAGGTCAGAGGAGAATGGGCCGACTGATTCAAGCTGATAGAAGAGCAACTTTGACTGAAATAACCACTCGTTACAACCGAGGTATGCAGCAAAGCATTTGTGAAGCCACAACACGTACAACCTTGAGGCGGATGGGCTACAACAGCAGAAGACCCCACCGGGTACCACTCATCTCCACTACAAATAGGAAAAAGAGGCTACAATTTGCACAAGCTCACCAAAATTGGACAGTTGAAGACTGGAAAAATGTTGCCTGGTCTGATGAGTCTCGATTTCTGTTGAGACACTCAGATGGTAGAGTCAGAATTTGGTGTAAACAGAATGAGAACATGGATCCATCATGCCTTGTTACCACTGTGCAGGCTGGTGGTGGTGGTGTAATGGTGTGGGGGATGTTTTCTTGGCACACTTTAGGCTCCTTAGTGCCAATTGGGCATCTTTTAAATGCCACGGCCTACCTGAGCATTGTTTCTGACCATGTCCATCCCTTTATGACCACCATGTACCCATCCTCTGATGGCTACTTCCAGCAGGATAATGCACCATGTCACAATGCTCGAATCATTTCAAATTGGTTTCTTGAACATGACAATGAGTTCACTGCACTAAACTGGCCCCCACAGTCACCAGATCTCAACCCAATAGAGCATCTTTGGGATGTGGTGGAACAGGAGCTTCGTGCCCTGGATGTGCATCCCACAAATCTCCATCAACTGCAAGATGCTATCCTATCAATATGGGCCAACATTTCTAAAGAATGCTTTCAGCACCGTGTTGAATCAATGCCACGTAGAATTAAGGCAGTTCTGGAGGCGAAGGGGGTCAAACACAGTATTAGTATGGTGTTCCTAATAATCCTTTAGGTGAGTGTATATTGAGTTCTGTATATGTGTACACATACTGTGTGTGTATGTGTATTTAATGCATCTTAATTTTGTCTCCATTTGCAATTTAAATTCTTAATTTTATAATACTTTATACAATTACTCTTAATGTATATTCTTTGTAGTAAGCTTAATTAAATAATTCACAGGAGGTGTGTGTTCACTGAATCATAATGAACATTTAATATAGGAATCTGTTTTATAGAATTGTTACATGATTTATTATCTATTTTGCTTGGAAAAACTGCTGATTGCAGCCTGAAAGTCAAACGATCAGACATAAAAGATTGGAATTAAAATTATTGTAGCCTAGTCAATTAAGCTGTAACTCTGTATACATGATATGTACTCACCTGTGAATTGTATGTGTATGTATTCTGCAGGTTCCTACGATCAAATATCTTAAAAACAAAATATAAAAATTTGTACCGCCCATCGACGGGGGCCGTTATGCTGTTGGCAGCTGTGCACACATGTGACCAGGTAAGGGGCTGTGAAGGAGCATGTGTCAGGAGTTGAGGAATTGTGCAGAATATTTATATATATTTTAACATATATTATCAATCGAAGGCAATTCTTTACAGTTCTCTGGTCTTTGCCAAGATATGAGGTCCTTTTTCACGTTGCATCCTCACAGATCCTGTAAGTGGGATCGATATATTTTCCCTGTATTCCAATAGTTAAACTGTACATAGTTGGATTGAGAGTAGGACAGACAGTAGTCCTTGAATTTCACATTTTGTATTCTTGTGGGAAATGCAAAACAAGACACAGGGAGATGAGAGGCAGGCAAGAACTCTGTCTTTATTATTTTTCTAATCCCCCCCCCCCCCCCCTTCTTTGTCCTCTTAAAGGTGAGCGCCTACGGCTTTATGACGCCTGATTACAAGAAATATTCCAACCACTACTACGACAGCTCCTACCATGAGGTGGCCTTCTATGTCAATCACGACATGCGCATGGAGATGAGCTTATGGCAGCAGCTCCACACTGCCGGTATCATAACGCTGTACATGCGGAACTGAGCATCCTCTGCCACTCACCATGGAAATGCCAAGAACCTCCCGTCCTGGGACTTTTGGCCGGATGCCCAGATTAAGTAAAAAAAAAAAAAAAGAAACCTGTAACCTGCAGAGGGTGAAGGGTGAAGAGACAGGCAGAAAAAACCTTGAGCTATTTTATTTAATATATATTTTTATACATTAAATTATTTTTTTATTCACAAGAGAGTGACTTTTGTTCTTGTCACTTAGCTGTCTTGTCTGTGAGTTAGCAGATGGACCTCACCACCGTCACTCCTAGATATGGATTGCTTCTGGGGGGCTGATGTTAGATGTGTTCCTGTCCACTTCCATCGTTATGTGTCCATTCATTACACCCGTTCTAATGAAACTGACTTTTATGCAGAAAACATGTATGGACCTCTGGAGATTTGTTTTTTAAATAGTGAGGATTGTTGGAGTCTGCCTCCCGAAGTATCAGCTCTTACTTTTACTACAGGGAGCAAGCAACACTTTGAGTTTTTGGACATGAATGTCTTCATATGGATGTTTCAGAGAGAATCTTTTTTTAATCCACATCACATCCGCATTTTTTATGTTTTATTTCTTGTCAGTGTGTATCCTGTCCTATCATCCGGTTTCAAGTAAAAGAGCTGCAATAAACACACTCCGTCCATATGTTAGCTGACTGGAACTAGTTTAATCTGGTTGCAAATTGTATCTTTATGTTTGCCCTGTTTTAATCGTGTCTGTATGTGATTATGATTGTTTGTGTCAATGTGTTTGTGATTTACTGTACAGAACAGAAGTGATTAACCACTGAAAAAAGAGAAGCTTTATCCACAGTGTTTTATTGACAAATTATATAACATTTACACAAATGACTTCAGTCGTTGAATATAGATACTAAGATTCATGTAACAAAGAATAATGTACATATTAAAAAGCTGCACAGCCATCAGGATATGTCTCAAAGAAATGTGAAGGAACTCCAAAGTATAATTTCTGCAGTATTTCTAAAGGACAAGCATAATTCTTCATAAAATATAAAGGCAAGGAAATACTGAACAATTAGCACTCAATCCCAACCACCCACTCATCCCTTCTCTTAAAAAAAAAAAAAAAAAAAAAAGTCATATTTTGGCAGTGTGTCATCTTGAGCTGATTACAAGTTGTCAGGGCTAGGCTGCAGTGAAAGAATAACTACACAATGATCATTTTTAGTAATTGTATACCATCAGAGCAACTTTGACTTTTTTAAGAATGTCTATTATATATATATATATATATATATATATATATATATGAAAACATCAAAATAAATGGGTGTCTTTTGTTTATTTTGTTTTAAGTAGTCAAGTGTTGTGTTAAGTTTGCTACTTTTCTTTTTTGCTAGTGCTGAAATACCCAAATAGATAGTGAGTTTAAATACCCGATCTAGAACACCATTTTTAGTGCTTTGATGAGAAAACTTGAAATGCTCTATAACAGCATATCCATGAGAGGAAACGGTGTTTGTTAATTGTTTTTCCAGGGTTTATTGTCACAGATGGAAAAACAAAACATAAAAGGCCCAACATTTGTTTAATATGAAAAAACAGTGTGACAAAGAGACTTATTTCCTGTGTCTTGCATTAGGCTTCCCTTATTTTTTGACAAATACTGAAGCCTTCACACTAATTGTTGGAAACAAATGTGTCAGAGATCTGTTCTACGTTCTTGTTTACCTCTGTATCTCATAATTGCAAGCGATACCGAAAGCTGTTGGTGTAAGTGGATGTTACATGCACACAGGAATAATAGAGCCAGGTATAAAGGAGAACAAAGTATGTTGTAAGCACTTTACTGACTTCCTTTCCAGGGGGAAAATGCGACCCTGTTTTCGAGATGACAGCCAACAGCGTTGCCTCCAATTTGTTTGTGTCGTTTTGGTTTGGTTTTGCTCCATATCCCTAATTTCAGTGGCCTTGAGTCTGGCAAAAGCCTTCAAATTTCCAGTCACAAGTTCAGTCGCACACAACAAACTTGACCTTTGGTCGCACAGAACTGTTTAATGAATGCACATATTTACATAGTAAGACTGCATTCGCCAAGCTACATCTAACAAGCGTTAGTGGATGTCTTGCCCTCTCCCAGCAGCCGGACCCATGACTGCCCACAAAGCGATGCCAAGCCCACAGTGTGAATGCTGAAAGGTTGATTCCAAAACCCGGTGCAACCCGGTTTACTTCTTTGGTTTCTTCTCCAGTTTGACCAGATCAGAGAATTCTGCAGGGCCGCATTCAAGAGGGTGTTGATCAGAAACAAAGAGGAATGCAGCTCAGTGAAATGTTATCTGTCAGTCTTGTCTGTTTTCAAGATCAAACTCTCCCCCTTCATATATTGTCTTATATTTTAGGGCAGTTAATGCATAACATCAAACAGTGTTTAACCTTGCAAAAGTACAGGGTGCTTGTAAACGTGTAGCTTGACTTCAGGAATTAGTCCACAATTTCAGACATTGCATAATCTGAAAACATGTAAGTGTTTAAATGCTTAATTATCATTCACTTATAGTTTTGGCTAATTTTTTAGGCTGTTATATAAAGACAAAAAGTATACACAGTTGTATTTCAATGTGATTGTCTTCGTTTACACAACTTTCGACCGTTAAATTAAAGCGTTTTTTTTTTTTTCCTGTATTATTCAAGCCCATTAAGGAAGCAACCACAAGAGGGCACTTATTTGTTTAATAGTCCTTGTCAGTGAAGCACCCAGCAATGCAAAGACACTTAACAAGTAGTGTACAGTGTCTCTGCTTTGGATTATCAATATTTAATGGTGACCTCTCACCCTCTGTGAAAGAGCCTGTCTGCTGTAAACTGTACCACACACTCACTTTCCTTTTGTCCTAAAGCTTTAATGGTCTGTTTCAGAGCTTTTCAGTTCCCTTACAATACACAATAACCGAATAACTTGATCCTGAAGTCATCAATCACTATTTATCTGGAAAAATAGGTTAGTTATGACTGATTAGCCCAACAGCTGACTAATGTAAAGCGTTAAGGACTTAAAGAACTAAAACCAGAAGTCTCCTGGACAAGACTTAGCCTGGACCCCTGGGTCTCTGTCTCAATTCCTCCCGCGCTCTCCTCACCTCTGAAGTCGATCCTGCCGTCTCCGTCCACGTCTGCAGCCTGTAACATGGCCTCGGCCTCCTCGTCTGATAGGGGCACCACGGGCATCGAGCTGGGCACCGTGGACAGGATGTATCTGCAACAAGAACACTGTGTCAGACGGCACCTAGATATTCCACAACTGCACACAGCCTGGTCTGGGTAGGTGACACTTTCTACTGCTGTTCTAGATTCTGTTTCATAGAGCGTAATCCAAATATGGTTGCTATTAAAATAACCCTAATAATAATAATACAAATGAAATAAAAACATATAAAGATTGTTTCATGGATTTTAGATGAATATACTGTATTCAACAACCCTTCATTTCACCCCTGATCTGGCTCAGTTTAGACCTTCTAGACCTCGATTCAACTACAGAAACCCTGACTCTGGACAGCCCTCCACTGTCCACCGGCCATACTTGATCTCATTCCACTCAATGTAACCGCTGCTGTCTTTGTCCAGCATCTGAAACGCTTTCTTGATATATTCCTCCTTCTGCTCCGATGTCTTGAAGTTCTGCATGTACTCAAAGAACTTGCTGTAATTAAAACTTCCTGCAGACAAACAGATTTACTGGTTATTCAAGTTTTTGTCTTTCATATAACCCTAAAAATCAACCCTCAAAATGGTCCCTAAAATAGCCAATATAAGATTCACAAGTGACATGTTACCAGGTTATCATATGGCATGTGGACAGCATGCTTTTGGTACTTCATTAGACTGTTGGATTTTAATTTGATTTTACTATAATCAGGTAGAATTTAGAGTCTTTGTATCCACAGTGGCAGATTTTGTGATGTTCAACTAGCCCAGCACTAGCATCTTTCACCTTGGAGCCGCATCTCCCTGGGCATGCGGTCGATGTCCTTATCGCTGAGCGAGGCGCCCATGGCCAGCGCCATCTTCTTCACCTGCAGGTTGAAGTCATCTGACATCCTCTCGGCTCTGTGTGCTGGAGACAGGGGGAAAGGGTGAGAGGGCCACTGTATGCTGGTGTCACCACGCATCATCGCTATGGTGGGCAACCTTGACAATATAGGTCAGTGGTCTCCAACCCTGGTCCTGCAGAGCCCCAGTCTACTTCATCTTATAGGTCACCTTTTATTACCAATTTCTAAATGCTGGGAACACATATGAGTTATGAATCAATTAAACAATTCAACCCAGGGATTTCTTTACTTGAGAGGCTGAAGGTATTCAGATGATTGTTCCAATGGTTTCTAAATGACTGAATTTACCAAACCACCAGCTTAATTGGTTGAAATTAAATATTTTCAGGTGTTTATAAATTGGTGATAGAAGGGTGACCTCCAAAACCATTGCTGTAGTGCATCACAAGATGTTTTTAGCTCCTATATTTTTAAAATGATCTTGAGTAGCTGAGTCAAAAAGTCATTTGAAATCAGTCATGTAATTAAGGAACAGTTTGGATTAAAATCCTGTGCTGGACCATGATGGAAGTACTAAGGTTACCTCTGCATCTGATCAGACATACAATTTATTATTGTGTAACAGCTCAGGTACTGAAGGAATGGAACTCTACTTGTTAATTACATTTCAATTCTATCTGAAGAAAGGAAGATTACCACTACCATTTAAGTTATCTATACTTTCCAGTATGTTTGGTCTTTCCTACTTTATTTTAGATGGTGTTGTGGATTTGACTGAGATGCTTCTCACATGTCGGTCTAAGCTTTGTGGCCATAAACTATTCATTTTTCTTCAACACTTTCTTAGTGTAATAGAGAACAATGCATGGTCCTTCTCCTTTGATTAAGGTGAGCTGAGCATTGAAGACAGGAAGGGTAACAAGTTTTGAGAAAGGTCTGACAGCACACCTCAGACTGCAATCACAAGTGTTCTGCTCAAACATGTGCTGAAGTCTTTTGCCATATGGTCTAGCAATAACAGTAGAATATCGATGTTAACTTCCTCTATGGGCATGTGTAATTCAGATTTTGCTTTCCAGCAAAAATGTGGCCACATCAACCATTTCCCTGAATTTTATTTTATTGTCTGGTCACACTTTCTCACATCACGCGCAGCTGTGACTGAGATTCACCTCCCACGGGTCTGTGTGGGTAAGTGCAGTTGCAGTTTAAGGTGATGCAACATGGTCTGCCCCTCAGCTTGTCATGTTGGCAAACCTCCCGCCTTGTCGGTATGTTCTGTCTGCCCACTGATCCTCCCCTGCTCTACCTGAGCGGGTTTCCCTTTACCCCCACCGGGACCTTTATTTCTGGAAAGGAGGTCTTATGATAACAACTAGTAATGTCATATCTTCAGTTACACTTAGCTTGAATGTTTTGTGGGTCTCCTGGGGTTCTCTCCTTGCTATTTCCATGTCCTAAACTTGCTGAGACGGCAGGACAGACCAATGGCAACAGAGCGCCATGGTTTCTGCCCAGCATTATGGCACACGCCAATAACAAACCGCTCCCACCACCACTGCCGCCAACCGCACACCCTCAAACTCAATCTGCAGTTTAAAATAGTTGCCTTCATGTGCTGTCCAAATTGTGTGGAGAAGTTGAGAACAGAGATACAAGTATCTCACCGAAAAAACATGATTGCTCTTCAATTTCTGTGTCAGAGGCTTTTTTTTTTGGAGCACTGCTGAGAGGGCTGTGATGAACCATTTAATTTCAAGTTTCATGAATATTCGGATGTGTTTGTAAAATGGAAATAGTGGGAGTCGGCTCATATACATTTAAAGGGTCATTTGCTTAGCACTTGAAAACCAAAACTGATATTCATCCTATGAATCCAATTTTGAGTTGTAAATACTGCCATGGTAGGCTAAGACTGTAGGACCATTGTTAGATTAATTGAAAAAAAAAATCTTCTCCAAAAGTCATTAGATAGTCATTCAGCGAGAACAAGTAAGTTGCAGCTTAAGTCTATATGCAATCTAAATGGTTATCTTGGATTCTGTCATTCTGGACCAGAGCCCGTCGCCTGTGGTTCCCTGGATCTGTCAGTACGATCTGTATAATTTCCCTCTTTGATGTTAACAAGTTGATGGGTCTTGTGACTACAATATCACCCTTCCCATTTGTAGGCACTCTGCCAGACAGCCATCAGAGAGGGTCTACCTTCCTAATATGGTAGGTAAATGCTGTAACTCAGTTATTGCTTTTTCAAAATCTATGTTTGTCCATTCACTGACTGTTCCATCAAATTCACATCTCTTTTTTCTGATTTCGAAAGCATGTTATCAGCCTTGCCATTACACACACACAGACAGACACACACAAACTCTAAAGCAATACATTCACATTCAAACTGAAATTGGCAAGGCATCTGGATTGGACAATGTGATTAAATTAAACCAAACGAGACACACAGACACCACTGTAATATCCATTGCAAGTCCCATCTCTTTCAAAGAAGCATCTTCCAGTGCTTTTCAACACAAATTGAAAACATGACCAGCCACAATTAATTTTATGATTAAAATTGCACCTCGTTGCCTACTCTGACTTCATAATATTTTAATTGCAAATCCATTACTTTTAAGTGCTGTTTTATACTATGATCAACATTTTTTCCCCACCACATCCCATTTTGCCACTTGGCCATCCGCAACAGTCCACTCACCAGTGCTGTGACCAAGATACTTGGTTGTTAGAAACCCTGGGAATGTCTTCTCTCCCTGTGTGCTCTGAGTGCTCCTCTCTGTCCTGTGTCTTATATACCCTTCTGGTCGAGCTATTTCAATCCCTGTGTTGCACCTGTCAGTGCCCCAGTTCTCATAGGTCTCTCAGATGCTTGGCTCTGCTGGCCAAAGACAATCACTTCCTTCTCCCTTTGCTGTGATTTATCATAATAACATTTTTTGTTTCCCTCCTTTCTGCACATCTCCCCTCAGTGTCTGTTTACATTTCAATTACAGCTGGGGACTGATGACAGCAATGCAGCAGACTGACAGATGACAGAGACAGTAATAGTTTAACAGTTTATTTTTCAGCTTAATTCACAACAAGCCAGCTGTTCAACATTCTGTAAAGCAAATTGCTTTACATTAAAACTGTCTCTCTCTCTTTTCTCTCTATATATACACACATGATTTACATTTATATGTATAAGTATATATATATATATACAGTTAGGTCCATAAATATTTGGACAAGGACACAATTTGCATCATTTTGGTTCTGTATGCCACAAAGGATTTGAAAGGAAACAATCAAGATGTGCTTTAAGTTTAAACTTTCATCTTTAATTTGAGGGTAGTTACATCCAAAGTGGGTGAACGGTGTAGGAATTACACACATTTTTAGATGTGGTACCCCCAATTTTAGTGGCTTAAAAGTATTTGGACAAACTAACAAAATCATGAATTCAATTGTGAGTTTTGCCTTAGAAATCAAAACAAACCCATCAGAGAGATTGCAAAAACATTAGGTGTGGCCAAATCAACTATATGGTACATTCTTAAAAAGAAATAATGCACTGGTGAGCACCAAAAGGCTCAGAAGACCACAGAAAACAACTGTGGTGGATGACAGAAGAATTATTTCACTGGTGAGGAGAAACCCCTTCACAATAGTTGGCCAGATCAAGAACACCCTCCAGGAGTTGGCGTATCTGTGTCAAAGTCAACAATCAAGAGAAGACTTCACCAGAGTAAATACAGAGGTTTTACCTAAAGATATAAACAGGAAACAGAAAGACTAGATTAGAGTTTGCCAAAAACACATCTAAAGACCCCTGTACAGTTCTGGAACAATATCCTATGGACAGATGAGACAAAGATCAACTTGTACCAGAATGATGGGAAGAGAAGAGTATGGAGAAGGGAAGGAACTGCTCATGATCTGAAGCAGACCACCTCATCTGTGAAGCATGTTATGGCATGGGCATGTATGGCTGTCATGGGAACTGGTTCCCTTGTATTTATTGATGATGTGACTGCTGACGAAAGCAGCAGGATGAATTCTGATGTATTTAGGGCTATAAGTTCTGCTCAGATTCAGCCAAATGCTTCAAAACTCATTGGTCGGTGCTTCACAGTACAGATGGACAATGACCTGAAGCATACTGCGAAAGTAACCCAAGACTTTTTTAAGGCAAAGAAGTGAAATGTTCTGCAATGGCCAAGTCAATCACCTGACCTGAATCCAATTGAACATGCATTTCACTTCCTGAAGGCAAAACACTCCAAGAACAAGCAGGAACTAAAGACAGCTGCAGTGCAGGCCTGGCAGAGCATCACCAGGGAAGAAACCCAGCAGCTGGTGATGTCTATGGGTTACAGACTTCAGGCAGTCATTGACTTGCAAAGGATTTGTAACCAAGTATTGAAACTCACAATTTAATTCATGATTTTGTTAGTTTGTCCAAATACTTTTGAGCCCCTAAAATTGGGGGGACCACATCTAAAAAATGTGTGTAATTCCTACACCGCTCATCCAATTTGAATGTAACTACCCTCAAATTAAAGATGAAAGTCTACTCTTGATTGTTTCCTTTCAAATCCATTGTGTTGGCATACAGAACCAAAATGATGCAAATTGTGTCCTTGTCTAAATATATATGAACCTAACTGTATGTTATAGTTTTTTGGTATGCAGGCAACAGTTTATTTCTGCGATGGCCTCTGTACAGTGATATTTTAGAGGATTATTGATTTTCCAAGAATATAAATTGTTGTGTTCTTACCGCTTCACATGACTATAACTTCAGGTGGTGTTTATATTAAATAATTAAGGAATATTGCAAAAGGAGTTTGGGAAACAGCTTTACTCAAACTTTTAAAGCCCAGACATACTTCTTGTTGTGCAGTGTGTTGTTACTCATCTGCGACCTGCAGACCAAACTACTTTTTTTTTTTTTTTTTTTACAGAAACTAGAACAACTTTGATCTGTCCTTTTTAGGCTAAGACGAGTGCCTGCCTCACACCTAGATTGCTTTAATTTCCTGTATTGCTGTTCTCATGAACATCGAAACAGGATCAATTTACTCTGTTACCTGGGCTCTGCTTTGTGCCTTTTCACTTAATCAAGTCTACTGGATCCTCACAATAGGACAGGTCAGGGCATCTGAGTGTTACATCAGATGAGTCACAGTCCAGCTGAACAAAAACATATCAGTTCCAGTATGGTTCTAGTTAGCGGTAATACAGACCACACCGCACCAGCTAATTGGTCAATGACGAGTAATGTTTTTCTCAGAACAGATTTCAACAAGTGTCTGCTTTAGCTGATTTTGACTGATTTTGTGAGTAATGGCACTTTGCTGCAATACCAAAAAGTTACACAGAAAGCCCAGTCAGTCTTGTATATGTATAATGTACATACACCGATCAGCCATAACACTATGACCACCTGCCTAATATTGTGTAGGTCCCCCTTTTGCCGCCAAAACAGCCCTGACCCTTCGAGGCATGGACTCCACTAGACCTCTGAAGGTGTGCTGTGGTATCTGGCACCAAGACGTTCGCAGCAGATCCTTTAAGTCCTGTAAGTTGCGAGGTGGGGCCTCCATGGATCGGACTTGTTTGTCCAGCACATCCCACAGATGCTCGATTGAATTGAGATCTGGGGAATTTGGAGGCCAAGTCAACACCTTGAACTCGTGATTCATCAGACCAGGCCACCTTCTTCCATTGCTCCGTGGTCCAGTTCTGATGCTCACTTGCCCATTGTAGGCGCTTTTGGCAGTGGACAGGGGTCAGCATGGGCACCCTGACTGGTCTGCGGCTACGCAGCCCCATACGCAACAAACTGCAATGCACTGTGTGTTCTGACACCTTTCTATCAGAACCAGCATTCACTTTTTCAGCAATTTGAGCTACAGTAGCTTGTCTGTTGGATCGGACCACACGGGCCAGCCTTCGCTCCCCACGTGATCAATGAGCCTTGGCCGCCCATGACCCTGTCGCCAGTTCACCGCTTTTCCTTCCTTGGACCACTTTTGATAGGTACTGACCACTGCAGACCGGGAACACCCCACAAGAGCTGCAGTTTTGGAGATGCTCTGACCCAGTCGTCTAGCCATCACAATTTGGCCCTTGTCAAAGTCGCTCAGATCCTTACGCTTGCCCATTTTTCCTGCTTCTAACACATCAACTTTGACGACAAAATGTTCACTTGCTGCCTAATATATCCCACCCACTGACAGGTGCCATGATAACGAGATTATCAGTGTTATTCACTTCACCTGTCACTTCATGGCGGACAATGCTCTAAAAAAGGGACACTCTGAGTTCACAGGAACTGAAAATCTGCGCTGGTCACTGAGATTTAATGCAAAATAATATCTATACTTTGGACAAATTATTCTGAAACTTGCACTAACACACTCAAACACAGTTTGTGAGATAAAACAGTGATAATGTTAACAGCGTCAACCCACTGTGTGCCGTCCATATACGACAGGTAGAAACGCTGAAAGACTGTGGTAAGACAAATATTTAAGAGGAAACATCAGCGTACTGGAGGAAGACCTCCCACAAAACCTAAATGGACCACATGATTGGTTACTGAACTCTTTGGGGCGGAGTGTGAGATTTATTTGGGATTGGGATGGGCAAGAGCGGAGTGTGTGGGATCAGTGGGAGTCATCATAATTGACATGTGTGAGTGGGAGGAGTCAGCATCAATGACACGTGTGAGTCAAATGGAGGAGTCATATATATAATATTTATATTGTAGCATGTCATGGGGTATGCCTTCGTCCATTACTATGTGCGGTGTTACAGACAGGGGTGTCACAAGGGGGTAGGCATCCTAGGCAATTGGGACCCCCCCCCCCCCCCCGCGGCTCTCACAGAAGAAAACTCCGCCGCACCCCCCGACCCCCCCCCCCTCACGGGAGAAAACTATACCGCACCCAATCGCCTCTGGTTATAGGGTGAACCGCATGTGATGTCCCCCTGTTGGGGACTAGTTCCTCTCGCATAATGGTGCCCACGGTGTGTGTGAGGAGCTGACCTGAGCTGTGGTGGTCATGCACCCCGAGGCATGGCTGTCTGTATTAAATAAACCTCTTTTGTTTTGAGCAACATGCCTGGAGTAGTGTGTGACTCATTACCCTACCGAAATCGTTACAATATATTATAGTTTTATGCAACTGGGCTCTAATTGAGCGCTGAGACCTTCCTAGCCATTTCTGACCATTTTAATGTTTCTGAATCAACTGTTTTGTTTGGGGTCGTGTTTTTGGAGTAGGTCTCTTCTGTTTAATAACATGGCCTATGGTGTTAAGAAAGAGAGACACAGAACAGGTTAATAACTCCTATTTTCTATTTCACCATCCTCACAAATGTGCAGTGACAGCTATGATGTATGGTAAAAAAACAGTAAAACATGGCATCTGCTAAACCAGAGTAATTTTCAATTCACTCTTCCCGCTCTCCTCTGTAGCAGGTGGGCAATATTTGGTAATGGAACAAATTTACATAATCTATCAGGTGTGGAAAGCATGTTGTGCTTTCCTGTTTTTAATATTGTTTCTTTTCTGGAACCCACTGAGAATTTTCATGCACTGTTAATGCAATTTTATATTATTATATATCAATTGTAGATACCTTTTTGCTACAGGGCTAACTAAAATAAGAAAGTTTACAAATGAGAGGAGGCCATTCGACCTATCGTGCTATAGCACATCATATAAAAGAAAAGCAGATAAGCCT
Organism: Amia ocellicauda; assembly: GCF_036373705.1. Taxonomy (NCBI): domain Eukaryota; kingdom Metazoa; phylum Chordata; class Actinopteri; order Amiiformes; family Amiidae; genus Amia; species Amia ocellicauda. Next base: position 23,349,492 of record NC_089854.1, on the reverse strand, counting down.
TGACTAACAAGAGCTGTAATTGACCAAGGATTAAATATATGTTTTTACTTAAATATTTTTCTGTGTAACAAAGCCGCACCTGTTACACAACAGTTACACGGATATAAAAATGAATTAGTAAGACATTACAGCCTCTTGCTTTTTGTAGTTCAAAAAAAGCAGTTTATTTATATCCAGATTTCAATCAACATTAATTTATACTTGTAACGTTCATTTATTTTCCTATACTGAATGATTGCAAATATGTAGACAACCATTTCTCCCCTCCATATAATCTAGTGCTTATAACAAAACTTTACTGAACATATACCTTGATCTAAAGGTAAAGCTCTGTGTAGATATTAGAATACCTGCATCACCTGTAAAATGTTGGAGAACATTATTAGACAGAAAATAGAGGAGCATCTTAATGAAAACCATATTCTTGGAGATAGTCAACATGGATTTAGACGAGGCAGATCATGTCTTACTAATTTATTTGAACATGCAACTGCAGCTGGAGATCATATGAAAGTATATGATATGATATACTTAGATTTTCATAAAGCTTTTGATAAGGTTCCACACCAAAGACTGACCCTCAAATTGGAAGCTGTAGGCATTCAGGGTAATGTAAGTAGATGGATTATGAACTGGTGGATTTATAGGAAACAGAGGGTGTCGATTAGAGGAGTTGCTTCTAACTGGAGTGAGGTTGTTAGTGGAGTTCCACAGGGATCAGTACTAGGGCCTTTGCTTTTTCTAATCTATATTAATGATCTGGACTCTGGGATATTTAGCAAACTTGTCAAATTTGTAGATAAAATAGATGGCTCAGCAGATACAATCTCGGCAGCACAGGTTATTCAAAGGGACTTTGATAATATTCAGTTGTGGGCCGACACCTGGCAGATGAAATTCAATGTGGACAAGTGCAAGGTATTACATGAAAGGTAACAAAAATGTCCACTACTTACACTATGGGAGGAATAGAACTAGATGAAGTAACGCATGAGAAAGACCTAGGAGTCTATGTGGACTTTCTCCATCCAAACAATGTGGGGAAGCAATAAAAAAGGCAAACACAATGTTAGGGTATATTGTCAAAAGTGTAGAATTGAGAACAAGGGCAGTGATGTTCAGACTGTACAATGCACTAGTTAGAGCTCATCTGGATACTGTGGACAGTTCTGGGCTCCACACTTCAAGAAAGATATCGCTGCCCTAGAGGCAGTTCAGAGGAGAGCAACCAGACTTATTCCAGGTCTGAACGGAATGTCCTACTGAGAGACTGAGGAACTGAACCTTTTCACCCTGGAACAGAGGAGACTACATGGGGATTTGATCCAAGTCTTCAAAATCATGAAAGGCATCGACCACATCAAACCAGAGGAGCTTTTCCAGATCACCAGGGACACACGCACCTGGGGACACAAATGGTAATTGGGCTTCAAGGCATACAAGACAGAAAACAGGAGATACTTTTTCACACAGAGAGTCGTCACAATCTGGAACAAACTCCCCAGCGATGTTGTAGAAGCTTAACATTTGGGAACATTTAAAAATAGACTGGATAGGATCCTTGGATCACTCAGTTATTAATGGACGCTAAACAATCACGATGGGTCGCATGGCCTCCTCTCGTTTGTGAACTTTCTTATGTTCATATGTTCTAATATTAGCTTTATTTCAAACAAAGGCACATCTTCACAGATCTCCGAGGTCTTATCCATCTATTATTTCCCTGTTGGGATTTGCAGAATAGCGAAAATGTCACGGCAGTAGCTGATACATGCTTACAATATGCTAACATTAAATGCATAAAATATGCTCCTCATACTTTAAATTGTTTCTATCTACAGTTTAAAAGGGAATTAATTTTCCTAAAATATCTTTAAATATCCACAATAGCAAGAGTACATCATGCAAATACACCAAGATATGATATTCAGGGAGAATGAGTTATTAATAAACTACATAGGAATCCGGTGTCTAAATATGCAGGGATGTCATAAGGTTGCTTGGGTTTACGTGCTAATTGTCTAGTACTTAGAGTTCTTGACCTTTTAAAAAGGATTTCATCTTTGCGGTGTATTTGTTTCTTGTTGCTCTCAGGACTTTTTTTGGCCCTCAATTTATCTAGCTCTTCTCTAGTACCGAGCTGTAAAATGAGAAAAAACACGTTTGTCTCATTTGTTTCTCAGTTGCACATCAAATTAGATCACCATTACTCTTTATTTCCTTTGGCTTGGAAGATGCAATCTTTCTGAAGCTTGGATTCTGCCTAGGGATTTGGGCTCCTGAGAGGTCTATTAATGCTGAATGTGTTCATCCCTCAAAATGGTGACAATGTCAGCCTATTTGAAGGAGTCTTGAATGTGATTTATTCTTCACTCATGGTAGACTTTGACAGTAGGTAGCCCCTTCAATATTTTGTGTTTGTCTGTCTATTTGTTTGTTGGTGTTTAGACAGAAATATGTAGTTACCTACACTAATAAGATTATATTACAATACAATGATGACAAAGACATATTTTTTAGTACAAAAGGAATATATATCTTTATTAACATATGTCTTTATATCTATGTCTACATATATGTATCCAATGATTGGTAGTCTTCTTGTAAATACGTGAAAATGATGAGCTAAGGACTGCCCTTCTGACACTGCGTTAAAGAAAACGGTGCCTATATTCGTCACTTCTTGTCCTTGGCAGGGCCGAAGCTGACTGATAAATAATTGGTGGCAGTTTCAATAAACACAGCAGTGGCTGGCATGCCTGTATCCTCCTGGCTGAGATCTTAAATTCTGTTTCTCTCCTGTGAAACCAGAGCTGGGTTTACACCAATTGCAGCTGCCTGGTGCTGACAGATAGCCAATCCCCGGTGGGCGGTTAAACTTAGACACTGAGCCTGCCCCGTTTAACATTCGCGGAGTTAAGTGACGCCTGCGTAGTTCAAGAATGTGCCGTTACTAATTATCTCTAAGCAACCCCTCCCCGTGTGGTCAAAATTAGCAGGGAAATCTATGGATAACAGAATTTAGAAAAGTTTATGCTGCAACTGGAAAAGATTTATGGACACCCCTAGATCCACTTCTCATTGTGCAGCAGTTGCACAGGATGGGTGTGTGCTCTTGCAGTGGTTGGCAAAAAGGGAAGTGAAAGTGAGAGTGAGAGTAACCTAGTTGCTGGCATGAGATTAAGATCTTGTCTGTTACACACATGCACACACACACACACACACACACACTCATAACCAACTTTTCAATATTTTCATTTAAAATTGTCCTTCCATTTATAGAGATGTTTTTTCTTTCAGATAGAAATGCAGAAATTACACATCGTAAATGTGTGTGGATACACATTTGTTGTGGTGGTGGTGAGAAAGACGTTAAGAAATATGAAAGCCACCGCCACATCATCTTGAGAGGGAGAAGGAATGAGCCTAAACTCTGCTTTAGCATTGCATTCGATATAGACAGAAGACAGCATTATAACTGGATTACAGCAATTGCCCCATTCGGGTATCCCTTCCCTTTCCATTCCTGCACAGCAGTGAACATTATGCAGGGCCCTAATAAAGTGGCTCCACCCTGAAGAAGCCCAAAGAGGCAACAGATGGGAAGGCCCCTCTCCTCTCTCTCGCTGTTGTCTGGTTCAGCAGATTGTGGCCAGATGTCAAGATCAACAGACCAGTGATTAGTATTTATCACAGTGAGTCATTGTGTTAACCACAAATGCTTTAAGATGGATTATTATTACCAAAGAATGCAGCACCACTGTTGGTAATACATTGTAAAGCCATAAAAAATGAAGATAAAGCTCTCTAGTACAAAGCTCAGTGACTGTACTGTAAAAGTAAAGTAAAACATGAACTAAATGATCAAGAGTTGTTGTTGTTGTTGTGGCATTGTAAGGCACTGTCAACATGTAGTAAAACAACCATAGACATTGCTGTGTACAAAAATACAGCACTACACTGCAACACTGAACTATAAGGCAACTGTTTCACTAGATAACAGATCAACCATAATAACAAGGAGTTGATCAATCTGTAATAGCTTTTATTTAACAAAACTGAAACCTTAGTTATAATAATAATAACTAGAATTTAAACAATGATTTGTCTTGTTGCAGTGTTGTATTGTTGTTTATCCAATACAAACTGTTTGTTATTGTGCAATTGTAAGCCGCAATAGAGAATTGTAACCTACCCCACACCACTGTTTTTATACCACAATATACCACAACACTTTACCACGTGCTTAGGACACTACACCAATCTGCATGTTTACTGTGTTTTTACTATAATACACCACGCTACATTTTAGAGTGTTTTTTCACATTACACTTTACTGCGATTATACCATGCTACACCACACTACACGTCACCATATTGTACCATGGTATATAATAATAATAATAATTATGATGATGATCCTCCAGGAGAACATAATAATAATGACGAAGAATGTGCATCCATGTTTGTAGGCTTTGCTCAAGCAACCCATGCAACAGTTCACGTTTCCGCTGCGTGTTGGAGCAGGTTGCATGCTCGGGTCTGTCGTCCTTTTTCTCATCTCCTTATTGCCCCCCTCCCCCTCTAATCTCTCGTCCAGCCCCCCCTTGCCTCTGCAGATTCCGGAGCGGAGGCAGAGCAGCAGCAGCCCGTGATTCCCTCCGACAGAACCTTAGCAAGATGGCGCTCTCGCTGTCAGCACCAGGACAGCTCCCTCTCTCAGCCCGACACACTGGAATTGATCTCACATGCTAGCACAAACAACTGAGCTCTCCATTGAGATATCCTGTCAAGTGCTGTCTAGGACACTCTTCTACCCTTTATTGTCATCTGGAAACGGTAACGGAAATGCTCTGAGAAGAAGGGGGTACTGGGAGCCAAGCTGAGGTTTGGTGCAGAGGCAAGGGGGGATAGGGATTTAAATAGCAGCATCGGGCTGGAGTAGCGCACACGGGTATCTCGCCGAAACCGCTGCTTCTGTTGCAGATCTGTGTTGGTTTTTAACCACAGAAAACAAGCCAACTAAACAACGATCAAAAGTGTTTTGTTGCATTCCTCTAATGCAAAACGAGAGGGACCTGGAATTGCTCAACATCTCTTTCTCAATGTGCTGTATGTAGTGAAAATGGTGGAGCATGGCTTGTGACGCCGGGAGCGTCTTTTAATTTGGGAAAACAATGCAACACGCGAAAAGAAGATTCTTCATGTCGTTGTTTTTAAGATAGCTTTTTTATTCCCCCCCCCCTCTTTTTATTTTTGAAATACTGCATTGCAACAGCACGAGCTACCCGAGGAAGAGGATGTGCGCGACGCTCTTGGTGATGGTCATGTCTTCATCTTTTTTCAACCCCAGTTTTGCCTTCAGTTCTCATTTCGATCCAGGTGAGTGAAAGGAGAGAGGAAAAAAAAACTCCACTGCATCATTTTTCTTTAAGCTGCTTTCATTAGTTTAAGATGATGATCTGGTTTGCCATTGGTTTTGGTTCAGTCGTTTTTTAATTGTGAAAATATGTGATGTGGCCAAGTGTGCTGATATGTCCTCAGCTGTGCACGTTTAGAGGTTATCTGTCAGTGCTTTTCTGCTGCGCTTAACCCTTTCAGCATTTGGGGGAAGGAGGGTAATTACAAGATCAGTTTTAGGTGAGCTTATCTGATGAGCTATTGCTCAAATAACACCACAACTATCTGCCAGCAGCTGTGCATTCGGTGTGTGCGTTTGAGTACCTATATATCCCTGCACTACAAAGGTAGCGATGAGTTTTAATCCCTATAATAACACCCCACACTGCAGCCCTCCCCCTCCCGCCTCATCTTCTGTTCTCCTCTGAAGTATTTATCTATCCATTGCTGTTACTGCACCCTTTGCTCAGCAGCTATCGCTGTTGTAATGCGCTGTAAAAGACCTGCATACCAATAGGCAAACATAGTAACCAATACTATCTTTCTTCCACTTCAACATTAAGCTTAATTTGTGTTGGAAATAGTTCTTAACACTTAAGATTGGAGCTTATAGTAAAAACTATACCCTTAATAAACCAGAATACTGTGGATTTGTAATGTTTATATAGTCCTAGTGTGTGTATCATAATATATGTTTCTGGTATTTATTGACCCATCCGTCTGTCTCTGTATCTCTTATTATTTGTTAATTAGATGGAGAATGGTCATCTTAGCCAGTGTAAGAGGCCCAATTCTGTTTTACAATGCTGCTAATGAAATTATAAGCTGTTACAAAACCGTGCCCATTTACTCCTTGATAATCAGTTTATGACAGGAAAGCACTTTATTATTTTACAGCCCAGAACCGCAGGGATAAGCAGGACTGTCTCTCACCCCCCCCCACCCCCCCCATCCCATGTCATCCTGCTGTATCGGCTCCACCCAGGTCCAAAGCAAGTGAATTGAGGGAGATCAGGCTTAGCCGTGTAATTATTTACCCTACAGGAGTCATGGGATGATTTTACCATTAGAAAGCCCCTTATTACAAACACAAAGACTGTGTAATAACAACAGACAGGAGAGAAGGCCTGAGACAGCTGGCCTGGCTACCATTTTTATTTCGAGCAAAAAACATTCTTATGGAATATGAATTGAGGCTGAGTTTGTTGTTGCTGCTGAATTAAATGTAATGATAGTTTTTTTTTAGCTTTTTTGGGGGGTCTTGAGCTGATTTGATTTCATTAGTTTTATTTTCCTAGGGAGTAATTGCTGCTCTATCCTGTTCTTATTAGTGTTGTGATATAGATAGCATTTGTTGCATTTCTGAGGGGTTGCCATGGTGACCAGGAGCTCCCTGGTCTTATCATTGGTTGCATCTGCTTCATCTTGCACTCCTGTGGCCTCGTGTCTTGGCACTATAGTACTGTCACAACGCTGTACCTCTCACAACATGGCCACCCTGATCACTTGATTACAGAACCCCTTTGGATAGATCAATCAATCCAATGGAATGTATTTTTGCTGGACGATACAAAGAATATCAGTATGGTGATAAAAAACCCACAATAGTGTTTCATATTGAATGAAAATAGGCGGACCACAGCAACTATAAATTGTCTCCTGTATCCTTAATGATACAACCATTTACTCAGGGATTATTGTTCAGACATTATTATTGTCCTCTTTATAATCTTGTGTTTAAACATGGGTGATAGTAGAGTGAAATCCCTTCCCAGATAATACTGCCATTCTCTGTGCTTTCAGTTCAAGACAACAGACTGCAGGTATTTTAAGTTTGATCTCATCTCATCTTTTAATAGATGATTACGTAATCCTGATGTAATAAAAGCATTGTGAATTTTGCTAATTTTATCTCCCAGTTGCTGACCTCGGGACCCCATGCAAAAGATATGTTCCCACGCATTCTTCGTCTAAGAGCATGTTATACGGCGAGAGGCAGGAATAGTCTGATGTAATTTTGTGAATTGAAACATTTTTTTCTTACTGTTGCTGTAAGAAGATGTTTATATGATTAAGCATGAGTTTCATTACAATAGAAACACCATCATATTGAATTATGTTTTCCAAGCCTCTCTCCAGTGAAAATGGAGCTCCATTGTGTATTTGTAGATAAAACAGTAACAGAAATAATGATCACTAAAACCATCAATGAACTGCCTCTTATTCATTTAAGAGGTCAGCATTTTAAATGATAACAAATAGCCTATATACTTTGAACAGCTTTTGGAAATTATTCCTGTTGATTTATCTTATGTTTTACTCTGAAGTTGATTTATACAGTAGGTGTTTAGGCAACCAACAATATGCTGAATATTAATTGTCTTACACAGATAATGGTTTTATCTGAAGACAGAAATTGTTAAGATATTCATGTGGTGAAGTCTGAACAATGTAAACATTTAGATCTGTGTTCTATCATGGCAGTGTGCACGACTGCCTGGTAACCAAATCAATTGAGTTTGCAGTCAATTGCATCCATTTCTGAGAATTAAAAATAATTGAATTGTGAGTTGATGTACCCGAGCTGATAGATTGAGTGGAGAGTTAAGTCTATCAGGGATAAGTAACAGTAATCAGAAGCAATTCCCATATTGTGATACCCTAGCTATCAAATTCAAGATACCAAAATGAGGCATAATGGTTGTGTTACCTGTGATCAAAAATATTTTTGTCAGGAATATGGGTAGTATTGTTACCATTAGGGTCTAGTAGCAAAAACATCTTTATTAGGATTTTACTCCGTATTTCCAACTTTAAATATACACATCTTTATGACATATTTTTTAAATAATCTGTTATGTGGAATGGACAAAACATCACTTTTTCCAAACAAGATAACTAATGCAGGAAAATTAAAAAAAAAACAATAACAATATTCCTTTAATTTACACAAATAAACTTATACAATACATATAAACATATAGTATACATATAAACCTGTACATCCAGAAAGGAAATTAAGGAACTTAATCTTCATGCATTAAACTATATTCACATCTAAGCCTTATATAACCAACCCAAATAATACTCACATACATACACACACACACACACACACACACACAAACACATACATATAGTACGTATGCCTGCAAACCTATATATATACAGATACATATACACACACTTCTCTCACACCCTACTTCAATATCTAAATATAATTCTCTAACCTAATCCACTCATCCAATCATTATCCATGCATCCTTCACCATTCATGTCATAACAACTCGTAAACCTTTACTTCCTTCTCACTGCAGATCAATACATAATTAAAAAAATGTCCTTCAGTGTAATCTTAATTTCCCAGGGTGACTGGGGGCACAAAATACCAGGCGTTCACAAAATACCCTGGTCTTTTATAGCCCCCCTGATCCACCTCATGCTTTCTCCTTTCCCTACAGAGACATTTTGTACCCTTCCTCTAAGCGCCAGCAGGTCAGGCTCCTGTTTCAGGTACACTAGGATGTTCCTCGCCTCCCTCAGTACCTGCTTGTCGTGTTTTGACCACAATCCAGAGGAGGATGTTTCATTATATGCTACTCTTTTCACCAGTACTTCTTCAGAACCTGCCTCAGAACTAATCTACCGAGGCCCAGAGACCTGAGGCAGGTTCTGAAGAAGTACTGGTGAAAAGAGTAGCATATAATGGTACATTTGAGCAATGCATGGATTTGTATAACATCAATGTTTTTAAAAGAAATTGTGACTTGTATTTACATGTCCCGTGTGTGTGAGAGTGCGAACCTACGGATGTGCGTATCGCTGTGTGTGTGCGGGGGTGATAGGACTATGAATTGATCATTCTCAGAACAGATTGTTTTTCATCTAGCGAGTCATCTCTGGTGGATTTGAATTATTTTTTAACTCAATCAGCCGCTGTTTTCAAACTCAGGGCTTTGAGAGCTTGCTGGGAAGGTGATGACATCACCGGGCCCATGGTTTATTGGGTTTACTGGCAGAGCTGGCAGCTCTCTTGAGTTCAGGTTATTTATTTCACATATGTTTCGCGGCTGTCTTGTTTGGGGGAGTGCCTGCTTGCATACACACAGCACAGCACAACACAGCACAGCATAGCATAACTATACAGGTGAGAAATATGGTTGGAGGAAGAAGGAGGAATATCTAGGTGAGTGAGAAAAAATGTTACATTAATATATGGCTTATCCTTAAAGCAAGACAGACCGCCTCATTCCAAAGCTAAATGGCTTCTCTTGTTACTACAGCTGGATCTAATTTGTATTTTTCCCCTTTTTAATGCATTGAAGGGTGTGTATGCTTTTGTCAGATTATAAATACTTTTTTCTGTTTTGATCCTCATCTAAAACCAATAAGAATGTGCTTCTGAATATGACATCGATGCTCCCAAAGAACATAATTTAATGCGTTCATAATCTTACCAAAAAAATCATAATGATATTGAGCAGTATACTGCGCTCTTAAAACCACGCAGTGTGCGGTCTTTGTCTATGGATTTATCGGTTGTCCTTTGTGTGATCTTTGGTGGTATGTCAGCTAAATTCTGAATTAATTTGCCTTTCATCTCACTAATTAGTCTCCTTGTTCTGCCAGTATGATACTCTGTGCTTTCATGTAGCTCTCTCCATGATAATACACATCACTTCAGTGACCACCAGCAAAGTACGAATTCTGATTTGTTTTTTGTTTTTCAGACTTGTATTTGTTCTCAGTTTACATTTCTTCCTTAAATAAAAGGCACAGCTCAGTCCTAGTGCTTTGGATCCTTGTGTCTTCTGGTCTCTCTGCACTGCGCTCTGCATTACGTATTTGATTTCTTAATTTAAACATTGTTCTTAATTATATCCCGCTAATGGTTTTCAGCTCCCAGAACATCACTTATATCAAGTTACTTAATAATTGTTAAAGTTCAGTTACAGTCTCCAGAATTGTCAGAGCTGAAAACAATGTAGCTGAATCTATTCCTTCATCAAGGGAATTGAGCAAGAATGAGAAAAGAAATAGACATTGAGATCCCAAAGACCAATATTTGGAAGCCCTGCATGAACATGGACACAGTGCGTCTGAGATGGTTTGTTTCGAAGGTGTTCTTTAAACAGCACCCTGGGAAAATTTTAATGGGAGCTAAAACAACACTATCAAGACCTCAGATTGCTGTTGCAATTATGACTTCATGTCCATTGCACTGGCTAATACCTGCCGGGTAATTGATCACAATGGCAGGAAAGTGGCTTTAGCTGAAGGCCACTGCACTTATCCCTGCAGACAGACAATTATCCCCAGAGTTATCCAAAGACTATTATTAATAATGTCATTATAAATGGAAAGATTGACTTTCTTGTATCTGAGAGAGATTTTCAAATGTTTACTTTTGTAGGAGGGAGGTGTGAACTTTGTTAAAATATTGATCCGGGTACTTAGAAAGGGGGCTCTGTGGATAAAGACCTTCCAGCTTCAAACATCTGATTAAGGTTTACAGTATTCACTGTGACATAGTCTGATAAGTATACTGATAAGTATACCATTTCCTAGAAATATAAGTATAATTTAGCAGCTGTCAAACACAGGATAGTAGGAAACTAAACCTGAATATAAAAAAAACACCCAGTGACTTTAATATTCTGATTTATAATATTCTGATATTCTGTATTTGTTCCTATTACAATTGATTAGAACTAAAATAGATTTGTTGTGGGACTCATCCCAGATAGCGGGTTATTTTCAAGATTCTTAATTTTAGTGGATTTTTGCTTTCTACACGATCACCAAAGCTGTGACTGAATAGCTTAGCTCTTTGCTAGAGCTTTACTCCGGGAATAAACGGCTACAATGTGTATTTTTTTTTTTTCCAGGAGATTTTTGATCCTACAAACAGGATTAAGTATACTTGACATATTTAGCTTTTTTTCCTTTTCCTGACAAATTCCCAAAGAGAAGCTCAGTCTTGTGTTTTCGTCTGATCTGCGGAAATGAGTTCATGCAAGCATCATTTTTTGTGAGTGTTGGAAAAGCAGTTTCTTGTAAATAAGAAGATCATAATTTTCTTGATCTGCCACTTGAGGTTAATAGCTTATGTAATGTGATGCAGGTTGTCAGTGGTGTGAAAACAGTTTTAAGGCAGCCCAGAGACACAGCACGGAGATTGAAGCATTTCTCTCAGCCATTTGGAGCACACAAACACATTCGCAGAAGAAAATGGCAACATGTCATATTGATTGCTCATGTCTTTCTTAATTGTTTTACTTGGTGTTAACCTATTGGCCTGCTGTCTTTTCTTTATATGCATTTGTCTACCACTTACTTTTCTATCCACATAACTAGCTATTCTTGTGTACTCTTGTATCATATTCCTCATATCTCTATAGGTTTGTTCTTTAAGCTGTTTCATTTCTGGAAGGAAAATGAACTGATGCTTTGTGTCACCCTGCTATAATCTCTAAGGTTGTAAGTGGTGTCCTCCATTGCATTTTTTACTTTAAGGTTGAGCCATTGAGTTGTCAAGGGCACTCTTCATTTATAAGTGTTTAGATCTTTTGTCATGATTCAGATGATTTCACTAGTGTAAAGACACCACTAGCATTGACCTTTTAAAAGCAGAATGAGTTCTATTAATTTGCAGTTGTTTTTTAGTTTCTATTAGTATTTTCCAAATTGTTAAGTGCTTTCTTGTAGTCAAGTTCAGTGACAAGGTTTGTCAAAAGCTTCTAATTCAGTGCTTCATAAACATAAAAACTGGTACACCGATCAGCCATAACATTATGACCACCTGCCTAATATTGTGTAGGTCCCTCTTTTGCCGCCAAAACAGCCCTGACCCGTCGAGGCATGGACTCCACTAGACCTCTGAAGGTGTGCTGTGGTATCTGGCACCAAGTCGTTAGCAGCAGATCCTTTAAGTCCTGTAAGTTGCGAGGTGGAGCTTCCATGGATCGGACTTGTTTATCCAGCACATCCCACAGATGCTCGATTGGATTGAGATCTGGGGAATTTGGAGGCCAAGTCAACACCTTGAACTCGTGATTCATCAGACCAGGCCACCTTCTTCCATTGCTCCGTGGTCCAGTTCTGATGCTCAAGTGCCCATTGTAGTCACTTTCAGCAGTGGACAGGGGTCAGCATGGGCACCCTGACTGGTCTGCGGCTACGCAGCCCCATATGCAACAAACTGCGCTGCACTGTGTGTTCTGACACCTTTCTATCAGAACCAGCATTCACTTTTTCAGCAATTTGAGCTACAGTAGCTCGTCTGTTGGATCGGACCACACGGGCCAGCCTTCGCTCCCCACGTGCATCAATGAGCCTAGGCCGCCCATGACCCTGTCACTGGTTCACCGCTTTTCCTTCCTTGGACCACTTTTGATAGGTACTGACCACTGCAGACCGGGAACACCCCACAAGAGCTGCAGTTTTGGTGATGCTCTGACCCAGTTGTCTAGCCATCACAATTTGGCCCTTGTCAAAGTCGCTCAGATCCTTACGCTTGCCCATTTTTCCTGCTTCTAACACATCAACTTTGAGGACAAAATGTTCACTTGCTGCTTAATATATCCTACCCACTGACAGGTGCCATGATAACGAGATTATCAGTGTTATTCACTTCACCTGTCAGTTGTCATAATGTTATGGCTGATCAGTGTATAATGCTTAAAAAACACACCAATATGGTCAGATTTGTCTAGGGCTTTTATCCAAACTATATTTTGCTAAAAACTAGATAATTAGGTTTATAATGTTTCTACTTTGCATTGATATGTTTTTAACACTTATCTGTGTTAAATATAAGCATATCTGTTTGACTTTTTCATACCAGAAATGAATGTCAGGCCTTATATTTATTAACACTTCCTTGTGTATCTGTAATGCGCTATGATTTTTAGTCCGAATATATAGGTAATTCACACGCCCTGAATTAGTGCGTGTGACTCAGAAGGCCGATGTCCTGCTGTTTGTGTCTGATCTGACACTGCATGCGTTACCTGTGTTGGTGTTTCAGCACCATGGACAGGTTTCAGGAGGGAGAGGCGGTGCCTGGACCCTGAAACATGCAGCATTGCGTTTTGAACCAAAATAGCATCAGGAACTCTTATGACATATTATCTAACTTTTTGTTGATGTTGTTGTTTTCCAATGGTTTTTCCATGCATGCACTTTGCTATTCCACAGTGTTACATAGTTTCTATCATGTTTTACTACACCTGTCCATGTTTTACTATGGTTTCTCTTCTATACTTTTCTATAATTTCACCATGGTGTGCTGTTGTATAATTTCATAAATAATTATTTAGAGGTTAGAGATTTTTAGACTTTTTTTTCTTTCTCTCTTTTTGGTTTGTCTTCTTTCTTCCTTAAGGCTGAAGTTAGGTGCAAGGTTGAATTATTTCCTTTAAAATACCACAACAGCTATTTTTTTTTCTATAATAAGGGTGATAGAAGTATTCACTGAAAAGTTATGTTAGGAGAAACTATTTTTTTATTAATGAGGGATGTGTAGGTGATTATTCAGCCTCACACTACAGTCATATCAGTGGCAGCAGTATTGTGTATCACTTCAATATTACCCCCTCTCTCCCAGCTGGGCAGAAGGACTTGTTCCCCGGTACTTGTCTCTCGACCTTCACTGTGTGATGGAAAGCTCACCGCAGTGTGGGCATTAGGCACGGCTGTTAAGTCCATGATTTAGAGGGATTTCACAAAGTCGGGCACGGCTGAGTGAATGAAAAATAGTGTGGGGCGCATGATTGACTGGGCTGTTTTGCTGAGGAATTCCACCAGGAAGGTTTGAATTGTGCATCTGTGTCGGCAGCAGCTGAAATGGTCTGTGTGTGTATTTGTGTAAGTGTTTAGAGGGAAGATGAGGGGGTTTTGGTTTGGTGAAGTGCATCATTCTTGTCACTTTCGTTCGCACTAACATGTAGACTCATAGAAAGTGCACGAGGGCCAGAATGAATCCCATGTTTGGGAGAATGTGACTATGACCGCTTATTATTTTGAAGTATTCATGGCTGACATGTACCATAGGGCGCAGTTAAGTATATGGTACAAAATGTCCTGGTCCTGATAATGTGGCACGAGAGACCAGCGATGTGGGACATGGCGTTGTGTCATCCTCTTCCTGCAGATCCACGGTGGGGTGGCTCCTGAGGCTGGTCTGTATCAATACAGTAAATCTCCCCATCCTGTAATGCAGCATCTCGTTGGCCATCACAGTAATGGATGGTAGCGAATTCAGGGTCACTGCACTGCGGAAGTGAGCGAGCGAGCAAGGGAACACCATTAATACTGCTTTTTTCTCCTGCTGGTGCACCGTCAGAGCTCCTTTGGCAGGAGCAGGGGAGCTTGGGAAGGAAGGCTAGAGATTAAAAATGATGTAAATCTCTAGTCCTTTACCCTACAGGTGTGCTGGTCATTTTCTTGGAACAAATAGTTTTCAGATTCAGATTATGCCGCCATTCAGTTTCAACCCTTCCGTTTCGAGCCCACAAAATCTAATTTGTTATTTTAAATTATTTATCTCACGGTGTGTTTGTCAGAGTGTCCTGTAGGATTTACTATCTGTTTGGGACTAGAAAAACATATGGGCTTTGAAAAACAAGAGTTTTGGATCCTTTACTCTCTTTTAAAATTCCCCAATGACACGCTGTATCATGTGCTGCAGTGGTGAAATAACCTAAAATGGAAAGGAATATCAACACACAAGTCTGTTCAGCTGGGATATCATTCCTCTTCTTGTGTCTTCACAACCAGTGTCTCAGTTTAAGATGTATCAAATACAGCAAATGAGAAACTGACTGAATTGCTAGGACAAACAAGACCATTTATTGTATTCTATGTATGCTACAACATCTATACTTGTATGAGACAGGTTTACGTGCATAAGTATGCATTGCTATACATGGATTTATGCTGAGGTATTTTCTTTAGGTGAGAATATTTTGTGACGTTTTTAAATATTTTTTTTGCTGCCCCAATTCTTTTTGGGGCAACCACCTGTATGTTTCTGAGAGAGGTGAAGCTAGAGACTCCATAATTAAAGGTGTGATACAGAAATGGTGTCATTTGATTATATAACCATAAGCCAAAACTGTGACTGTGAAGACAGATGTCACCGGGTTTCATAATCACTTTTATTCTTATTAATTAATTAATGCCTCTCTTATGTAAGTTTCCACATAGGAGCTGGAGTCCAGTGCATTCAGACAGGATCTTGAAGATATTTGCCATTTCCTTTTCCTATAGTGGCCTTATCAAGACACGTGCTTGCTTAGACATATGTACTCTTCTCTATGTGTGTGTTTGGCCATGCTGTCACATGTGTGTATTCGAAGCAGTTGGGCATTAACAATTTGCAGGCTTTATATATATATATATATATATATATATATATATATATATATATATATATATATATATGTTTTATTTCTGCTGCAGATGATCTCATGCAATATTTAATGCTTGACTACAGCATGATCATTTCACAGATTGCAGATTCAGTCCAAGGAGCTCGGCAAAGAAATCTGACTTCCAATCTAACCACATGCAGTCTTGTCCAACTGTGTATCTCAAAAAGCCCACAGAACCTTTTGCAAAAGTATAGAGAGCCAGAGAGTTAAAATGTTACAAGAAAAACACACAAAAAACCTGATCTTGGAGGGAATTTGAAGTGCAGCTCATCTAGGGTGGCTTTCTATAGCTTTTGTCAGCGTATGCATTCGTGGATTTATCTGTTGTGCACATGCTATGGAGCAGTTACATAAACACAGTTCCCATTCTGTCTCTGCGCCTGAAAGTCAGTGGTGTGTGTTTTTATCATCTTTAAGACAACGCGCTCAGTCTCACAGATCTCTGGAATCTTAATAATTCTTGATTTTTGATAATTAACAGTCGACTCTCCGCGGGGGCCGATGCAAATCTGCAGGATGAAATTCCTTCTCTGGCACTCGTAAAGCACAAACATCCCTCTATTTTAAACACACTGCGATGTATGTATACAAACATAAAAGGGGACTTGTTCTCGAACTCCTTGTTTCATAATAAGATCTGTTAGTTGCTTTTGATCCTTGTCTCCAACTCTCCGGCTGCTGTGCATGTTGTTATTTTGATGGCTGCTGCACAATATAATCTGATCGCGCAGCTCAGCTGGTGATAATCTGGGAGAGCCCGGACGGCCGGGTGCTTTAGAGACTGGCGCCACAATAAAATCACTTTAATTCCCCCTTTTCTTGCTAGGCCCCTGCAACTTGAATTAGCTTATCTACTGGAAATAAAACCAATTAACACAGCCCTGAATGCAGGTTTCACAAAGACTTTAATAAAAATGCGTGGACTTAATGGCTAGGAGGTAGTGTTGATAAGGGCCCAGCTTTGTGAATAAAGGCATGTTCGTAATTAGAAACAGCAGATTGGGAGTGGTTGTGTTGAGGTGCCAAACAGTGAAGGAGCTGAGAGGCAGGATTTTGCTGGTGTTTAGATGTTGTTGTTGTGTTTCTGATAAATACACTTCTTGATCTTTTAACAGGAGGCTGTGGCCCACGGTCTATGGAATATTCCATTGATTTATTATATGCTGGGAAATTACATCATAACACTTAAGGATCAACACACACATGGCAATACATGTCATATTGGGGGATGCAATATATTTATGTGTATTGACCTTTTAGTATAGTGCAAATGTTCCTGCTGGATACTGCAACATTGCTTCGCAGAAAACCTACCTCCATACCTTTACACTGCAACAGACACACCCCCTGACCGCGCACTGGAGTCAGAAAGAGGCTGCTACCATAGCTCAGAGGAACCATGGACTGTGATCACATTGCCCGCTAATTTATAGTCCTCGTTTTGTTACTCCTGCTAGGCACTGTTTTCATTTTACACAGTAAATAAGCCGCAGTCTGAACCTTAAATCGTCTCTCTCTGTCACCGCTCGATGCGGGAGTTGCAGCATCACGTACGCAGGCAAACGATCAATTCTGTCTTTTTAAAAAGACCACCGCCTGGGGGAACCATCTTAATTTCGTCTCTGGTGGAGCTGAAATATGGCTTGATCACTGAGATTTAATGTTTGTTTCCCTCCAGCACAAAGCAATCCCCTGCAATATTGACTTGAGTGGTTAAGGCATGCTTGCTACAGGTGAGCCCAGATGGGTTCTAGTAAAGGTTGGGCGTGGAGGGTTTTTGTTCCTGTGTGATATTATTAATATGTATAGTGTGTACTCTGTACCCTGGGCTTCTTTGCATATTGGATGCCAAATGGGGTAAAGGTGAATGAGGGGGGGAGTGTTAATGCTACAGTGACTACCAGCTTAAATAACAGTTAGAGCCCTGATGTATTTTAATTCAACAATCAATGCCTCAGCTCTCCTTTAATTGTTACCCTTGCACAGCCCAGTGAGTTGTCCCGCACAGAACTTGTCAGAGAAACAAACAGCGTTGGGTAAGCTATCGCCTAGCAACCAACCGCCATCCACCCGTAACCTCCTCCGAAGGAATTATACAAAACAAGCTATGCTCCCCACTTCCTCCCCTTCTTACCATATCTCCTGATATCAAATTGCATAGCTAAAGGGCTCTGGAGTGAAAAATGCAATCAAATTTCTAGTGCGGATGAAGTCGCCATTAAATATATTGTGCGGGACATTATTGCCTGCTCAGCAAGCTGTGTCCTAATGAAGTGTTAGACAGCTACACCAACATAAGCTGGACCTGGGTCACAGCTTTTCTTACTCTACTCTCTGGCTCTTTGAAGGATCAGCAACTTCCCCATTGCATGCACGTATTTGACAGTGTTAGTGTTTTGCGTAGTTTGCGCAAATGGAGATGTTTTGGAATTTGGTTCTTCCCACATTTAGTCTAAATAGAAACTCCCCACTCACTGTCCTTTTTTTAATCCAAGTTATGTCTTATATTAGACGTTTTAATGATTAAAATATACACTAAATGTTATTGTATATTTGAATCATACAAAATCTGATATAATTAGTGACTAAATTATATCACGATTCTTGATTATCTTCCTGTTTCTGATCTGTCTAAGAGTTAAATAGAATGACTAGCCATGCAAAAGGATTTATGTCGTGTATAAATGTATTTATTTATTAATGTATGCAAATCAAATGACTCAGTAGCTTCATGTAATGTATGGAAAATCTATTTGGAGCTCCTTGTTCATGCTCCGGGCAAAATGAACTACATCCTGCACAATTCATGAACATTTTAATCAAGCGAAAATAATACATTAATATTTATTTATTTTCTTTAGCATTTTGGTATTGCATTTTTTATTTGCTTGACTTTTTGTGTCTCTGTGTGTGGGGATCTATTATACAGCTTTTAATGTATTAGCAGATATCAGACATCTATATAATTATGTATATTGTGTTCTAGGGGAGCTGTCCTTTTTCAGCTATATCATTTTACAGAACACTCAGTCTGCTCAGAGAATTAATCAGACCTTTTGATTTATTGGTGGGAAACATCAAATAATAACAAGTACAGTAAACCATGATAAAGCCACGGTTCCAGGAATAATTACAAAACATGTGATTTTAACATCAACGCTTGACCTTAATGAAACAAATGAAATGCAGTAAGTCAGCTCTTATTACTATACAGCCACAGCATGTGGAAAACAGAGCTCAGAGCGCTTTGCCGAGACAAACGTGAAGCCTTTTCAATTAGGCCAGGAATCTGCGGGGGTCCGACAAACACGCTATACTGCTGGTTAGGAGTATAAGGGGCTGTCTTGTCAGCCCAGGCAATTCCACAGGGAAATCAAATAACCGAGAAATCATATATAGGTTTACAGAGGTTCGGTCTTCAGACATGCCAATCCTTCCCCTTCCCCCACCCCCAACCTCTCCAAATCCAGTCCAAAACTGTAATTGATCTCCTTCAGTAATCGTTAAAAGGCACAAGAGGGAGGGGGAATACATTCATTAAAAAATGTCAGAAGTTCCACTTTGCAAAACAAACGCTAGGCAATCTATTACAAATAACAGCAGAATGCAGTGACTGCACAAACCGCACAACCTCACAACCCACATTTCAGTGATTTACTGTAGATAACTGGCCATAAAATTACTGGTCAGTCAGATTAATTTTGAAACCCTTGCTTTACTGCGGTATATTTATTATACTGTGTAGCTGGAGCGGTTTGTGTCGAGGGTTGTGTGTGTGTGCCGACGCAACGCTAGCCAGTGGAGAACTCCATCTGCTTGATCACTGAACTGAGAAAATCCTGTAAACAAACAGAGGACAAAAAAACAACAGCACACACAAATAATTAAAAGCTGATGTTTATTTTTAGTGGTCTGTATGATGCAATGTCATTCCTGAATGTTTTCTTTTCCAGTGGCACTATCACTACTGGATGTTCAAACGTTGAACTCGGCCGTCGGAGCTAAGAAAGGAAAGATTTCTCCATTCATATCACGTAGTAGACAACAATTGAAGTTGGGATGCTTTGCTGAGAGATGACGATGTAATCAGGTTTCCTCCAGGAGGTTTAATAATAATTGGCTTTCCAATGATTTTCAGGGGGCATAGAATGGACAAACCTCTCCTTTTCTGACAGCTAGACACCTTTTGCTCCTTTTCGGACACCTAGACACCTTTTGCTCCCCAATATGCCTCAGTCACCTGCTTAACCAATAACCAATAACAGTAAAACCAACATACTTAAAATGCCTAGGCGGTGATGGGAATGGCATCTTAGCCTGAGGAGCACAAATACGGTCTTGGGCTCCTCTTTGAGGGCCACTGGTCTAACAGTTTAATATGTGAGAGATGAAGAGACTAAAGTAGCCATAGATCAGAGAATTCTTGAGTAGTAGTACCGTGTGTACTGGATGAGGATAGCATTAGTAGACACACAGCTGTGTTAATTGGATGCAGAAGGCCCGCTTGTTGTTAACTGAGGGATTGGAAGCAGCACGGTCTTGAGGACTGAGATAAAAGGCTCTGAACTGGGTTGCTGTTCTGCTAACAATCCTTTCGCTGTTTTTCCGAGGTCTTGGATGAATTTCTGCTACCCTGATGCCCGCCACTGAAAGCTGGCTGTGTTGCGAGGCTTTTTCCTTTTTTTTTCATCAAAACTCGGAAAGGGAAAGTGGAAATAAAGACTCAGGGGTATGGAAATGAGCTTACATAAAATTGTAATCTTGGATAAACACCAGCCGTGAGGGATTGTTTAGGTAAACATTGAAGGCTGCTATCACTGAAGCAAGGTCTGTGATTTTCCACTCTTAATGCCTCTCGGATCAAGCGGCCATCTGCAGTTTTCTGACTCAAGCTACTCTCTCCCTCCGAACTCGCAGGAGAGAGCATGATCTAAAATGAAATGTTATCTTCATGAAGCTAGCAGTCAAAAGCTCAGGCATCTTGTGTTTGACGAGGTGCCGAGTTCTGACACGTCAAGTTTAAGTGTCTGAACTTTCAACTCAAGGGAGTTTTCGTTGATCCTGCCGCGTTTCTATCATATATGCCCTATGTTGTTGTGAGCCAGATCCTCATTATGAATTTATTTCGCTCACCATATTTCCCCATTAAGGCCTAGTTCTATCTCAATGAACTATATGAGGAGGTATTGCTGCATTTCAGTGTTACATTTGGAAAAGATTAACTTCCTATTTGTCAATTTAAAATATCTGCTTTCATTTTCTCCACCATTTCAGCTCCATTCCACACTAGAGTGAAGAGTATTGGACATCAAACTCTATTTTCCATTCTCTCTGTCAGAACAAATCTTCTTCAGCCATTGAACATCATCAATGTACCAAGCTTGAAGACACTCTCCCATATCTCACCTGCACCTGTTCAACAAAAACATTTAATCTCAGCTTGATATTTTCCCCCTTCACATGGATGAGATTTATACGATGTATGTGTAGTATACAATCAGATAAAAGTATCCAGAAGCAAATGATAGTGTAGTATCTTTCACTTAGGTGTGTTTCAATTTTTTTCTTTCAGAGCTACTGTGTGTAACCCTGCTGTCTGTCTCTACTCGATACCCCTGCTTGGGATGCCTACTGCTCACCTGTTCACTGGACTCTCTTCTCTTATGGTCTCCCCAAAATCACCCCCAAAACGTCTCCCAGTGAAGGCAGTTCGCTCACTTACTGTCTCAGACATAAGTCTACTGTCCACACCAATTTCTCTCCAATTAAAAAAATGAGATTTTCCTTTCTTGCCACCCTCTTTCTTTCCCTTTTATATTGAGTATATGTGTTCTCTTGTAGTTGTTTTTTTCTTATTTAAAATTTTCTGTACAGAGGTTGTACCAGATTTTTTGAAATTTTTTAAAGATCATTACAGTTTCCTAAAGTACGTACTCCTCTGAGGTTTGTTTGTGTGTTCTTACATGCAGCATTTTCAGTGCCGCAAATCTACGTTCATGCTGTTGTTTAAGTGTGTAGTTAATATTAGTTTGGACATGTGTCGTCTTTTAAAGCCTGTGTAGTGACAGAGGTCTTTCCCTGTTTGCTTCATAATGGCCACCTACAATGTTTGCTAATGTGCTAGCATGGCATGGCTTCACATTAGAGACCGATATACCAAACATTCCCGTCCTAGAACCAAAAGATATCCCCTTTAGAATCACAAATATAGTGCATCGATTTGCGGTCTGCTTGTGGTACCCTGTGTCTTAGTGTATTGTGGGAAGAAAAAAAAAACCTATGCAGAAAAATGTATTGTCAGATGCAAGAGCTGCAGCTGCACTGTCCAACGACACTCTAGAATCTCTCTGATGGTTCTGACGTCACACGTCACAAACACGTCAATGCAGCCAGTGCATTGGTCAGATCCTCACCTTCACTGACAAACATCTTGCCCTGGAAATGTTGCCTGCTACAGCATCTGTCCTGACCAAGCGTACCGGACAGAAGTGTCCCAGTGTCGGGGAGCTTGCTAATGAACGGCTCATTCATTTCCTATGAGGTCATGAAGCTGGAGCCCAGCACACGCACACACGGCCCGCCAGACACGTCCTCCTGTTTTGTGCAGGGCATTCCTCTCCAAGGCTTCTTTCAAATGCCAACACAATCCTACTCTAAACTCCTAACCTGCTGTGACTCTGTGGTGTCTCTGCAAATAAAAGGACCTTTATCAGTTGATAAAGGTCACGATTTACATATGATTGTAATGCAGATTTTCTTTTCAATTGTTTTAATCATAGCACCTGCATTGTTCCTGCTGATTAGCATCACTAATCCTGCTGTTAGGGATATGCAATTCTTTCTGCAACTATATGGACTATTCATATGTAATGCAATTATTCATTCATCAGCATATGTAATTTCCCTGAGGGACTGTTAGAAGTGCCTAGTTTTTACTACTCTTGCTGCTCATTGTTCATTGACAGGGCACCTGGCTCTGGCATCTCGAGTGCTTTAAGTGAAATGGCATAACTCTATAAATATTTAATTTATCTGTTGATACTTGAGGATGCATGCTAGCAAATTCACTACATTGCTTCACCTTAAACAGCTATTTGCTTTATAACTAGTTTTAATTAGGCATTTTATGGATGACCTGTCAGTAGCCATTCACTACTGCAAGCACAGTAGCCCCTTTGCTCTCCAGGATATAAACCATCAGAGTCCCTTAGTTGTGCTAAAACCTAATGTTTGATAATTGAAGATACAGTGATGGAAGATTTTTGCGGGCTAACCGGTAATGGGCTGGGATCTCAGTGAAAAGAGATGCTTAAAGAGGTTCAGCAATTTCTGCATTTATTGTTTTAAAGCAGGACATCCCTGCTTCTTTAGCACAGTGCAGTGCCCAAGTCTGGAATCTGTGGGTCTCTGTTTGTTTACATCCAGATGTCTACTGGTATCTGTGTGCGACTGGGTATCTCTGTACATATGTTTGTATGCAACTTTGTCTCCATCTCTCAAAGGATGCTTGTGTGTCTGTATGAATGCATGCCTGAGGGTTTTGCCTACAGCAAACTATTTCAGAGTCCGCAACCCACTGTTACTCTCTCTCTCTCCCAGCACTGGGAAAATGGAGGAACCCTCAACAGTGGCTAGATAATTAATTTCAGGAGCCTCAATTCCGTAAACTGATCTGTGCTTGCAACCCCACCACCGTTTCAGCTTGGCTTTTACATTGTAATAGTCTTCTAGTTTAAGGTACAACAAGTATGATGCTAGTAAGCTCAAAACCAGGTTAAAACCGTTTCCTTGTGCCAATCTAAGTGAGAGCTAGGGTTATCCATCAACTTGTAGAGTTCGAGCTGAATCTGTGCATAACTAAAAGAACATGCATTTGTAAGAACACAAGGAACACTGTGTTCTCTCGCTTGTGCTGCCTTTAGCTGTCTTCTTCCTGTGTAATCTCAGTGCTTGTTACAGTCAGTGAAATGGGATATTGTGTATGAATAAACTGCAATCTCTGTTTCGGGAAACTACAGTGTATCTTATCCCTGTAAAGCTAAATAAGAGTTGAGTGACTAAATCTGGACTGATGAAAACATATTAGTGTCGAGCCTTTGAATTTAAACATGCATTTTCCTAAATCCAATGCTTGAAAGGGACAGATATGCAACATTTGACTATAGGCATTTCCTCAAATCAGACTTATTTGCATGGGTGTATATATGTTGTCTTAGCTCCATCAGTCCTCACCATGTTTAATTTTCCATTAAGAGCACCGCCTAAATCCCAAACATTACCAATCAAGATGTGTGCCAAAGGACTATGACATGTGTATTGACATCACAGTGTGAGTAATGAAGGATAATATGTGTACCAAAATGAAGCAAGCATGTTTTCTTCTTTAATCTCTGCAGGAGTCCATTGTAGCCTGACTGTTTGTTGCGCACAGTGTGCCAAACACAATCAATCACAATTTGAGCTTCGCAGTTTTTTTTCTACTTAAATTTAGGCTTTCTTGTTTTTTTGATGTTTTCCGTGGAATGTAAAAAATGTGAATCAAAGCAGTTGTAACAAACATCTCAGAGATCAAAGTGGGGAATATATTTTTGAACAGCATTTGAGCCCTTCAACACCCCAGTCGGTCCTGCTTTTTCCCAGATGTTGGTTCCAGTAGACCACGTGACACAGGTTCCTGTTTACAGGTTCGCAGAGTACCCGTGGGCACCTATCCCCCTTCCCTCCTCATTCCTTCATCAGTGGAGATAGCAGTCAAAGCCTTGCGGTGCTATAAAAGGAAGCCATCACTGAGTCATACTTTGGGAGCCACAGGGTATTGTGCTCCTCAGTTTTGAAAGGATTCAAGCTGTTCTCCATAGAAGCTCCAACCGCCTGG
The DNA here is from genome assembly GCF_036373705.1 of Amia ocellicauda. Lineage (NCBI taxonomy): Eukaryota > Metazoa > Chordata > Actinopteri > Amiiformes > Amiidae > Amia > Amia ocellicauda. The sequence goes on along the minus strand of NC_089854.1, from coordinate 23,324,781 downwards.
AACACGCTCATCCGTGAACTTTTTCCTCAGCTGTTAGAAATCCCTGTCTTGCAGAATGTATCTAGGTTTTTTTTATAAACGTCTCTATAGAAACAGAGTTAATCAAACCCTATTGAAAGGTAGCCACCTCCCCCAGGAGAGCGAGATGAGAGACTCCCCTCTCAAACCGAGCAGCAGAAAGAATGATATCTCCCACAATCCCCAACTTAATTATGGAGACTAGGGCGGGTCAATAACATTGATCAACCAACCTGGATCACTCTATTTCTATCTGTGTGCTGGGGTGAATGGTCCTGCTTGTGTCAGGCAGTTTTTCCATTCCTTTTTTGTCATTTAAAAGCAGTAGAAGCATTCATTAATTTGATAAAAATGCGGTGTTTGCAAACAGTCTAAGAATGACCATCATTATTATATTATTGTAACCCTCACAACGGTGTCTATCAGTACTTTTCAGGTTTGGATTGCCAACCCTAAGACAATCAACTAAGGCAGTTTGGACTAGCGTTAGAGATGAGTTTGGCATGGATAGTAGTACATGTTACTTATGGATTCCGGTGAAGGTTAAATGTTGCTACGGTTCACACTAGTTACATTTGGGTTTTGGGCTTGGGTTAGGATTACATTTCCCAGCAAACTATGACTTCTATTGAGGTTAAGGTTGTGTTTCTACTGTGATCAGTGAAACAGATTGTGGTGTGGATTGGGTGTAACTACAAAGGTGAAAGCATTCACACAACAGGACCTAATTGGTGGGTTGAGTTGAAATATCCCTTTCATGCAATGCTTTTTTTCTGAAATGTGTGCCTCTAGTAAGCAAATCATATATGTTTTGACTGTATGTGAGTGTTGTTGTATTAAAGTGATATCTCCCTTCATGGATTTTGTAGACCCCTAAAGAGCTTCAAAATGGGAACTTGGTCAATCCTTTAAAGTATCACATCATATTGAAACACCAAATTCTCCAAAAGTTGGCAAACCCTCGTGCAGGTTTGTGTGGGAGTTCAGGGTTATTTAATTGTTGGCAGTGGGGCATAAAGCTGTCAGGCTAGGTGTTTAAAAATGAATGAGGAAAGAATACCTGTCATCAGCAGAACTGACTCTGCTGCAAACTCATCAATCCAGTGGGCACTGTCTTATTATCAGGAAATAAATCCGATAGCTGCAGAGAAGCAAAGTGGCCACGCAGGCAGAGGAATATCAATCACTTATTTTTAATATTGAGACAGGACTTTAATATAGGCTACATTAGTTTAAGTGGTTTATTTTAATTTTTGTTGCAAGCAAGATAATGTGTACTGTTCAAATATGTATGAGAGGCTCTCTCCCATCCGTACGGTATGCGGTCGCTACAGAACTGAACTCCAAAATGACAGATTTAATTAAGTTTTACACCGAGCCCATAGAGTGAGAGAGACAAGGATGTAGTCTGATAATTTGCTTTAGTGTGGATTTGTTTGTTTATGGTTTAGTGGTGTGATCTGCTCTGAGATGGTCTGATGTAAAGATTCTGAGCACATTATTATTGGCCGGCCCTTTCAACGTAACAGCTTATTTATCTTGTATCTCATATATCCTATATAGTTTGCATCTCAGTGATTTCAGGAGGTTTACTATAGCCTGCTTATCATTACATTCTGTAGCGGAAGGAATGTTTGTTTGCTGTTCTGTGAATCTTCGGCCCGTAATTGCCCCTAAAGCTGCGGAAAGCCGTTCACAGTGCACAAATTTAAGCTTCAGTGATACGCAGCATGAAACAGTTAGCAGCTCAAAACCTTCTTGCCCTTTTCATTTACGTGTATCGTGGAGTGCATTCTATCTGTTCGGAGGGGAATCGGGCTGAGAAGAGGGACCAGCTGTCACAGGATCAGGAGGCACCGGGAGCAGGATATGAAAAACGAAAAAAAAAATAAAAAAAATAGAGATTTACCGCTGAAAGCAATCAGACATGATGGGCCAACAGTCCAATCTGTTTCCATGGCAACCAATAAAAGGTTAATGCACGTCTGAGAGCAGAGAACTATTCATTAAAGAGGCGACGTGAGTGTCGTAGTTTGGAAAGGTGCAATAAAAATGGAAGAGGGGGAGAAATATTTACAGTTAATCCGTCCCCCGGTGTAGGTTTATTTAAAGGCTTTTGTTTGAGAAAGAGCTATTCAAGTATAAAGGAAGGCCAGACATAGAATAGCTGGAGGAAGTGATGGTGGAGGGTGGGGTGCATGTCAATGGTGGCTCACTGAATAGATATCCTTGCAATACTGACATTGTCTCTTTACCTCATTGACACGGGTCCCCTTCTCTCTCCCTGTCTGGCCCTGTCAGGATGACTTTTGCCAAAATGCAACCCGACAGTTCTGTATAATCTGCAGTATGCAATGTCATTGCCGCTTTGTGGCCATGGAGCCAGATGCTTCAAAACAAATGAGACCCATAGCCAGCCTTCCCGAAGGCCACTGCTCTGTACCTGTCAGAGAAACACGCTGTTTTCAGTTGACTTGGCACAGCGTGGGCCCAATCCTGCCTCTGCATCAGCAATCGAAGGATGAAAAATAAACCATTCACAGGATAACAGGCAGAGTAGGAAGCTACAATTCACAAAAAGGGACAGGGCTGGGAGAAGCGAAAATTCTGCATGTCTGACTACCGGGCCATACTGTAGGTTTGTGATTTTTAACTTCTTGTTCCCTGCAGATGGTGCCCCCTTAAGTGAGCTGTCCTGGTCCTCCTCCCTGGCTGTGGTGGCTGTTTCCTTCTCTGGGCTCTTCACCTTCATCTTCCTCATGTTGGCCTGCCTGTGCTGCAAGAAGGGGGACATCGGCTTCAAGGTGAGACCCTTGCCTGGCTCTGCTGCCTCTCGCTGGACAATTTGGGAAAAGCACACCCCCTTAGGTTATCCTGTGGGGAAAAAAAGTAAAATGGCTCTTCAAATAACAGTGCCTGATTGAGCTAATGGGAAACTAATGACCATATCTTGAGGTGTTCCACTATCTCAGAGCCAGCGTGCTGTACCTGTTGTCATCTGCTTCAAACCTTTTCTTTATTTATATTGCTATAAGCAAAGAAGGTGTTCTGTCAAGAGGGATTAGCATTATTGATAGATCCTGTTTGGCCCAGTAATCTCACATGATCTTTTAGCCAGAGCTGCAGTAACAGCATAGCAATCGATAGGCGAACATCCTGTATGTTTTTGTTCACGTCTCATAAGGATAAAGGTGATGGGTGTCGTTTTGTTTGGCACTAGATTTAAAACAGTAAACAAAACCAATTTCTGCTCCCTGCATTTTAGTTAATAAAGCAGTTGCTTTAAATAGAGGGGCCGTGATTTATGTGGTATGTTGAACTGGAGTTACACATTAGCATTTGGGCTTACATAACACTGTGCACAAGCCAAGACGGTAGAGTAGAGATACGGTCTCCACTCAACTGCAGATCTCTGTTTTACCAAACTGCAATCAAAAAGATACTACACAGAACCTCACCTCTAGAGAAAGGATGGGTGCTCACAACAAGAGTTCATATTGGACTACTATTTCAGGAGGCATACTGTCTCAATCTCATGCTCTGTGTTCTCATACTCTTATGAAAATGATGACATTTAAGGTTTCTATCGTCTACATTTCAGTCAGTGGATAATCAGGTTTCTATCTCTGTTTCCTATACCGTACTGTACAGTGCAGTACAGTTTGTAAAAAAACAAAAACAAAAAAACATCTGTTCTCAAATCTCTTTGCATGAAATGCCCTTTCTGGCTAAACTAAAAAACAACTATAACTCAATCAAATACCACTAGTGATGGTATTACACTAATAACTCATCATGTGTGTAGAGTGTGCAGGACCCCACCCACTCAGGATTCGAACCGTGCCGACATACTCCGCACCACACAGCTCCACCCTGTGGCGGATAATTCTGGCATACCAAAATACTTTTTTTTAATACACTCTACTGATTTCACATAGGGAGTACATCACCTCAATGAGCTCATGTGCACAATCAGCACCATCACACATGCATATATTTATAGTACATGTTTCTGTACATTTGCTTATACTTCATATGCAATACTTAAGGAGTGTTTGACTGACTAATCATCAGTTTTGTTTGTAATTCCACGAACCTAAAGGCTCCCAGATACAACCAAATTAATTAAAAAGAGACTGTCCGCTGTCCTTTAAGTCACGCTGATGGAGTTTCTCTTATCCAGTTGCTTGTAATTGCCTGTGATGAGGCGGTCATTCAGCATTGCCCAGGTCTCAGAGCTGCACAATCTGGCAAGTGGGCTGTTCTTGTAGGTAGATCAGGGATAGCAGGAGGCCGTGCATTGGAGAAGTGGAAGTTGAAACACTAGGGGACAGTGACCGTTGTAATGAACCAGCTGGCAATGTGATAAGTCAGAGGAAAAACTCCTCCCCAGCAGTGCTGAGAATAAAGTGTCTCTCTCCCTGCAAGAGCATCCTGTAGTGGGGCCCCTGTCTGGAATGAGATTGTGCCTCTCCCAGATATTCAGAGGGGAGGAGGAAATTGTTTCTTTAATTTGAAGAGGGAAAGAAAAAGAATTCTCAGGCCATGTTTGAATTTTCCACGCTGTGCGTTCAGCCCGGGACTGCCGTGCACATGTGCCTGGGACACAGAGTGAGGGCTGATGTCATGAGCACAGAATGTGAAAAAGCTTCTCTCCCTCTGTGTTTTTTTTTTTTTTTTTTTTGGTACTGTAATGTTTCACATTTTTTGCGGGGGCTTTTTCTCTTCTGGCCATGGAACAGAACAGAGGAGCTGGCTCTGTGCTGGGAGCCCGCCCCTCCTCTCCTCGAGTCCCGGCCACGAACGGGATCGTCCCAACAGCACCAGAACATTCCCCTTTGCTGGGACACAACAATGGGACTCTTTGAGCACAATGCCCTGCTGGCAGCACGCTTCACATTCAGCAGGGCAGCCCCAGCATCCTGGGATTATAAAAGCCAGCTGATTGACAGTGAAATGGGAGTGCGGACGGCTGCGGGCCTGGGGGTCAGCGCAGCACCCTGTTCCATGGCGCGTGGTTTTGGAGGGTGTGGAGAACGGGGGGCCAGGGACCCCGGTTGCGTCCTTCCCCGTGGTGAGAACCTGACTACCCATTAAAGGATCGGATACAGGGCACTGTGCAGATCGCAGCTCTGGGGCCAGGTAAGGGGACTGACTCTGCTGTTAATGGGCTGACGTTATGTGGAAAATAAGTCTGCGCTGTGAAGTGAGCTTTCAGTTCAACTGCGACTGTGAAGAAAATTCAGAGCAGCATCAGTTTATAATGGTAATGCTGTTGAACTAGTCCAATAACTTGTAGCTTCACTGGAATTCCTGCTATTATAATTATTATTAATAGTACTAGTAGTAGTAGTTTTACGTGATACTGAGAAAGATGATCTTTGCTTTTTGCACACAAAAATAAACTTTAGAAAAGAAAAGACTACTTGCCAATATGGATTGCAGCAACTAAAAACTACCAGATGTCATGTGTTGGTCAGTGGCCTTTGTCCAGACTAATAGGGGCTGGTGATGAATACAGAGTTTGGGGTACTAGCTCTATACAGAAGGACGGGACAAGGGGGTGGCTGAAACTACCACAGAGACATTTGCATCACTTCTGAGCTTGGACTGACTCGGTCATGAGTGGGCGCTGTGCCGTCACAGCCAAGTGTAGGGATGTGTCGATTGCTTCAGCCAGGGGTGGCCATGACTGTGGAGTGGTTTACCACTAGAATTCACATTTAATCACAGGAGGAACTGACAACTTCTACTCCAATGGGTATTTATCTTCCCCCCAGTAAAACAATTTGAGGTGCCTTAATGTCTTGATTAAATGTATGATATAAATCTGTCTTGTATTAATTCTGATGAAATCTCCTCTCTCATTGTATAGTCTGAGATACTGTAGCATGTTAGGAAATATAGCATGTACAGGAAAATAATAAGACAAAGAAGAAGGTGAAGAACAAGTACAAGAAGAAAAAGGAGAAGAATAAGATAAAGAAATATTCATATTTTTTTACTTTATTATCTCCCCTCCCACTGAATGTTTATAGCCATGGCATTTTTTTCTGAGCACCCTCTTGTGACTCTTTGTTTATTTCTTGTCAGAGGTTGTCAGGATTTAATGGCACTTACTCTCTATCAAAAAGCTTTCAAACTGGAATGATTTCTGTAATAGGGTTCCATTTTTTTAAAGGCATAATGTAAAACAGTTTCATTAACGAGCACAATTCCTTACCATGGCATTTAGCTTTTTTCAAATTTGATGACGAAAGCTTTGTAAATTTAATACTTCCCAACTGTAATCAAATGATGGCTTTTTCTCTCAACCAATGGGCTCTCTTTGAGGCTCATTGTTGTCTCTAACTATCATTAGACCTGATTTAGTGGTTTAATGTCTCTTTGGGACGTACATTGGTAAAAACATATGTTCCTGAGAGGCCAAGGCAGGCTGTGTGAAGGACAGGCCTGAGACACAGGGGGTGGCCCAAGAAGAGGCCCAGAAAAGAGAAGATTTCGGGGAGGAGTGTTGGGGGGGTCACAGTTTTCCATTCAAACCCAATTACAGAGACTTTCTGTATGTTGGTCTTGTTTTGAGCGTCAAAGTGTGTCCTTTTTCAATCAGCTTTTTAATTCTATAAGAACATCAGAAAGTTTACAAACGAGAGGAGACCCGTCGTGCTCGTTTGGTGTCTTTTAATAACTAAGTGATCCAAGGATCCTATCCAGTCTATTTTTAAATGTTCCCAAATTTTCAGCTTCAACCACATCGCTGGGAAGTTTGTTCCAGATTATGATGACTCGGTGTGAAGATGTGTCTCCTGTTTTCCGTCTTGAATGCCTTGAAACCCAATTTCTTTGTGTCCCTGGGTCCGTGTATCCCTGCTGATCTGTGATTTTGAAGACTAGAATCAAGTCCCCACGTAGTCTCTGTTTCAGGGTGGAACATTACGACTTACTGCAGGTTTGAAGGGAATGTCCTACTTGGAGAGACTGATATGATTTGTCCATGTTTATTCTCCTGTGTCACACACATTTGCCTTTGTGAAATAAAGAACATGTAAGTGTCTTAGAAAATGACATTGAGAGTGGTACATTTTTCGAATCTGTCGGATTTTGCATTTAATGATGCTAAATGTTTGTACTCTTACAAAAGTTTTCTCTTTTTTTGCTGCAATTGATAAGACCAGATCTAGGTGTGCAGAGCAACTGGAGTTTGAGCATGACCTTCCTCCGCCAAAGCGCTGACAGGATGGGCTGGCGGATACGTTAAACATGTCTTCTCTGAGCAGACCGTAGGAATAAGGTGGCTGGCTCATGGTGGCTCTTGTGTTTTCTCGTAGGAGTTTGAGAACGCTGAGGGCGAGGATTACCAGACCGAATTCTCCACTCTTGGCTCCCCTGTCTCACAGAACGGACCTGAAGTCTATATCCTGCCCCTCACTGAGATTTCGCTTCCTGTGTCAAAGCAGCCTGGAAGATCAGGTAAGAATTATACGTGTTTCACAACTGAAGCAAGCCGGTCAAATCCAGATTTCCCTCTACCAGAACTGAGATGTCTAAATCATCTTACAAAATACAGGTTCTGGGCTTGCAATGACATACTCTTTCATAAGTATGAGCATTGGTCTAGTAGTACATAATGCAACAGTGCCTGCCTACACAATCATTGTGGATTGTGTGTTGTTTATGTGTGTTCAAATAAATGAAAGAAGCACACATTCCCCTCCCATAATATCACAGCTCTCTTGCACTGCAGAAAACAATGGATTTTTGTTTATTGCCCATGTTGACTTGGCTGGAATCAATCAACTAGCGCCCGCGCTGCCTGCTGAGACTGACAAGGCTGTGTGTTTTCATCAAGGCAGTCTGCCCCCATGCTGCCACTTACACTAGCTCCTACCTTTATTATCATTTCAAGGGGAAACCAAAGATGAAACAAATTGGTTGACTAGTTGGGATTTAATCTCACTTCACCATAATGTGTCAAGGAGGTTTGACTCTTAGGAGAATTTGAACGGTGAACACTGTCAACACTGCTGGAGAGAAAGTATAGCCATATATTCAGATCTGATTTGATCCTTTCTTAAACAATGTTTCTATACCTGATTTTATGTCTGTCCATATTCTATATATTTGGTGTAGACCCTAGTTGTATGAGTAATACATGACCACACTGCTTGACCCGATCCCAGGACTGGAAAAGGCCAGGGCAGTGCTCTTTATAGTCAAGCCAAAATCCAAGAACAGAGGCAGCTGAAAGCTCTGCGAGCAATGAGCTGAGTGCAGTATGTGATGTTACCTTGGTGAGCAGCCCCCAAAGACCTGAAGTAAGACATTGGATACGCAGATCAGTACTTGTACTTGTCCATGTTCTGGCTAGATGGCAGAACTCAAGGAGGACTCAATGCGCTGGGAATTAGGATACCGCATTCATCAGCTTATTACTCCATCTGCACCATCTCGCATGATGGCTGCATGCGGGCTTTGGGAAGAAAGATATGAACAGACCTGTTTTTGTGTTGTCTAATGTAAATCTCAGGAGAAAGGACTGGACAGGGAGGCCAAGGGCTGCCAACCAAGTACGTGACTGTGCCATCTCCACCGCGGTTCAGGAGAGACCCAAATGGGATTGTATTTCCTGTCAGGTTTCCTGTGGAGGCTTCTCTCAAGGACCGCTAGCCCCTGCCCCCCAAAACACATTTGCAATTGTCAGACCTTTGCCCCCAAAGGGAGGTCAGTTATAATCCACCCAGATGCAGCTGTGCACTAGAAAGGGTTCCAATCTGGACTATTTTAAACTAGCTCTGTAACTTTAAACACAAACACAAACAAGAAGACAGCTGCATTCATATATATTTATTTATCCATAAAGACCAGCGCTGACTGATGCTGCTGCTATTGAACCTGTAGCAAGAAATGTACTTCCTGTTTCCCAGCCCACTGTCTAGTTTTTCGTGCTTTGAGAATGAGAGGAAAATTGTGAGCTTGAACATTGTGGAAACTATTCTGTCAGCCACTGCCCACACAGCGGAGCCGAGCACTGTGGCTCTTTCATGTCCTCCCTGCGATTCTCAGCGTTCAGCGAGTCAAAGACTGGCCTGAAGAATTCCAGGAGTGGGAGAGGAATCTGGACTTGGGTTCACTCAAAGAAAAAGAAAAGAAAAAGAAAGAAAATCACTAGACTGTGTTGTCACTGCTGCTGCTTGCCTTAGTATTAGTGGCCCTTATAATAGGCCCAGTGTCTGTACACCAGTCCCCAGTACCAGTCAGTGCCTTCGTGGAGACAATGGGACCATTTCTCTGTCGCTGGAGTGCGTGAGTGAGTGAATGTGTGTGTGTGTGTGTGTGTGTGTGCTTGGATTGACTGACCTCTGGAACATTGCAAAGGCGTTAAATACCAGAATAAAATTCGGGAGGGGTTTGGAAAAAGGACTGGGGCTGGAGTGGGGGGGTTGTATATGACAGAAGTCCTATTCCTCTTCACAATACTCTGTTTGTTTTTCTTTGCCTATATAATGCTTTTCTTTCTGGGGGCAGGAAAGACAAGGGTGCACAGAAAAGGCAAATAGATCATGTTGTTGTCATTCTGGAGATAGGATCCTGCTGGCATTCAGTATAATTGGAGGACAGCGGAAAGCTACTCCCGCAAGCATAGCTCAACAGATGTGGGACCAAAGTGGGAAGGCAATTAAGATGTTTTAGGAGTTCGTGTTCCTTTCAGATGGGCGTATGACATTGGCATTTAAGGAGTTTTGTGAAATTAATGATTTATTTATTAAGCATTGGGGAAAACAAATAGGGGGACTTTGCCACATCTAATTTAATTGTCATGTGTTTTATACTGCAAGCACATTAACTTCGAGCTTCTCTGTTTTCAGTAAAATGTGGGTTAATCTAGTTCCCACTGCAAATTATTTAAGCCGTTGAAAACCGGGGGAGTCTTGCAATCTGCTTCAAGGTTCGCTGCAGTTTTGGTGTTTCCTCTGAAGTAATGATCAACAATGATGAAACCTCTGCATTTGTAGCATTTAATCCCAGAGGGCAAAAGGTGAGGAGGTGACAGGTGTGAGGCCGTCTGAGGAGAAGGGAGTTTAAAAGCCCGACAGAGCGTCATTGTATCGGCAGATCCAGCTGCAATATTTCTTTGAGAGAATATTCTCCACCTCCCGGATAGCTGACAAGAAGGAAACTTGAAGTGGATCGAAGGAGGGAAGTTTCACAGTGACACATCGTCAGCTGGACAGCTTTTCTCTGCCATTCCCTGAGATTGTTTTTTCATGAGATTTCTGTGAACTTAATTACATTATTGTGCACTCCTACATCTGTAAGTTAATTGAAATTATTATTATTATTATTATTATTATTATTATTATTATTATTATAACAGAAACAATAACCTTCACAAACCTTCTTATAACCCCTGCCTTTCCCTGAACAGTGACATTTCAGTGGAAATCTGAAGAGGGATTTAAATCACCTTTCAATACAAAAAAAAGAACAAGAAATAAAGGAACACCAGAAATAAAGGAATTTATTCTCCATTGAGAGGTCTCACAATTCAAATTGGTCAGGACAGCCCACCTTGGCATTCGAACCACCTTGTGGGGAAATTTCAGCTTCATTGGGATATGTGCCTCATCTGAGAGGTGCCCTTTTTGTGACCCCCATCTCCTGCTGCTCTCCACCGATTCCACAACATCCTGCACCTTTTACTCCCGCCATGTTCAGGGGGCTGTTTTCCAGAAGCCTGCCCGGCTTGCCATGACAGTAACCTGCTGCAGAAAATAAGCGCCGGGAACGCCGTGCAGAATTTCAATGAGGGGAGCTGCCGAGGCAACGCAGCAGAGAAGCATCTTGCAAGAAACGCAGGGTGGTTTGTAGGCGAAGAAGAGAGAAAGGAGTAGTCTTTCGACCAACTGCAAATGTCACAATTTCCAGCAACAGGAACAGGAGGATTTCTGCTGTTTTGAAGAGGAAACATTACTGATTTAAATGCAGAACTGTAAATATTTTTTTGTCGTTGTTTTTTAAACCTGACCGAATGATTTCTGTGGTGTACATTTCTATAAAAGGTGTTAAAAGTCTCCTTGTTTCAGTGCTCATGCCAGCTGTGATCTCTGTGTTGTCCTGGCAGCTCTGGTCCATATCTAACCTGCCCTCCTTCTCTATGTGCTCCTCTCCAGTCCAGCTCCTCAAGTCGACAGACCTGGGCCGACACAGCCTGCTGTACCTGAAGGAGATTGGCCATGGCTGGTTTGGGAAGGTAGGCCCTCTTTTCAGTTCACAGACTCATGTAGATAGACCTCAGTGCCTACTCATTACCTTCCTGGTCAATTTAAAGGACAAGACAGGACAGATTTATATGTGTATATATATTTATATATAAATACTACTGGCACATAATTGCTAAAACAGTTGAAATAGTTATTTTTCCTTTGTAACCCTATACTCTAAATCAAGACACAGGACCCATAATCATTGGCATAGATTCATTAAGCTTGTGTAAATCTTTACTGTTTGTACAGCTGTTTCCTGACTCTTCGTAAACTCACTCTCGGTCTCTGATATATGTATACAGGAGTAGAATTTAATATAATGTGTTCGCAAGCTCAAACTGATATTCCTGGGTTTACGTACGGGAGGTGGTTTGTTGTGGGGGGGGATGGACTCGATCAGCTTTTGGGAATTTCTCAGGCCAAAGCTGAGGACCACCGTGGTGTTGCTGTTATACAATTCTAGAAACTCTGCAGGACTTTTAGAGAATGATAGGAATCGATGTGTTTGGAAAAGAACACATCCATTGATCCCTGCTATTATATCTAATATGACCCCCTGCAGTGTAAGTGCCCATAATAGGTGTCTTGTCTTTGTCTTTATTTTTCTGCTGTTTCTGCTTCTAACTGCAGACTGTTTGTCTCCTCTCTTCCCTGTGTGTGTGTGTGTGTGTGTTGTCCTCTTCTCTGTTCATGACTTCTCCCTGCCCACGTCTCCCTATGGTCTAGGTGTTGCTGGGGGAAGTGAATGCAGGCCTCAGCACCACACAGGTGGTGGTGAAGGAGCTGAAGGCCAGCGCCAGTGTGCAGGATCAGATGCAGTTTCTGGAGGAAGCTCAGCCTTACCGGTCAGTATCCACAAGGGTTTTTAAGGAGCGATACACAATTTGTAGCTTAACCAAGACAGCCAGTAAACCTATTGCATATATATTTACATAAGATAGTGTTTACTGGTCAGCTGCTTTAAGACTTCAGTCATAAGGTGACAAGGCAATCCAACTGATCTTCTTCAGGATGCTCTAAAATCAGATTAATCTGTAAGATCTTGACACCTCGTTGTGTGAAATTGGAATGATAAGATACATTGTGGAGCTCTCTGGTGTCAGCAGAAGCTGGGCATAGGCCCTGTGTGTTATTGAAGGAATGGAGAGTTACATGCCAACCTGTTCCTATGCCCACCCAGCGTTCTCCAGCACCCTGCGCTCCTCCAGTGCCTGGCCCAGTGCTCTGAAGTCACACCGTACCTGCTTGTCATGGAGTTCTGCCCCCTGGTGAGTACTATAGGACCATATGACTTCTATCTAGGTTGAGTTTTCTTCAGTCTTCTGCTGGATCAAACACTTTTATCAACATCATAATATTCCTTAGTTTAATAGAAACTTTCATAACAGTTCTGAACTCAAAAATCTTAAGAATGATAATATAAAATCCTTATAGCTCATATACAAATTCTTAGTATTTGCAGGCAGTACGTCAGTATTAGAAACCACTTCTCTGAAGATGCAGAGGCTGATTCTATCTCAGTGAGTTGGTGTAGGCTCCCCCTAGTGCCAAGACCTTGTCCTTTTTTATTTTTGCTTGAGATGTTTCTCCCCTCGGTCACTGTCTCTCTCTCACCACAGGGAGATCTGAAAGGTTACCTTCGGAGCTGTCGGGCTGCCGACTCCATAACCCCCGACCCTTTGACCCTTCAGCGAATGGCGTGTGAGATTGCCTCTGGCCTGCTGCACCTGCACAAACACAGCTACGTCCACAGGTGGGCCTGACAACTGAAACTCACGAAACATACAGATTTTTTTTTATTTCTTTTCTTCTGGAACCCCTTTTTAATTTCCTTTTCAGACGACAGGAAACAGATGACGGCAAAGCACACATAATAAACGGAAAAAACCATGGTTGTTCATTGTTGTTTCCCTTTCTGCCACCAGGGGCATCTAACTTGATACTTTCTGATTCTGTTTGTTAAATGCACTTTCACATCAACTTCCAATTTTTATATGTGTAGGAAGGCATTTTAATATCAGGAAGAAAAACAAACGGAACAAATGTATGCTTATTTTGTTTGTTTTTTTGTTTTTTTCTCTCTTTTCTTATTGAACACACACATGCATGTGTTTGAGTAGTGTGTATTCCTCATCAGCTGGTGCCCCAGGGTCTGCTGGTTTCTCCCTGTAACAATATCCTGGTGCTGCCTGAGTACAGCTTGCAGACTCCAGCATCAGTGATTTTGTTGCAGGGGGGAATCCCTTCAGCTTCGGATACAGTCCGCCATCTCCCTCATCGTCGTTGGATACTTAGGTGAATTCTGAAATGAGCTTGGCTGTTGTTAATCAGCAACACTATCACCACATTGCTGTTTGAGGCGAGAATCATCAAGACAAGATAATTGTCATTCGGCAGAAAATAACAGAAACCTGTGACTGGTTCCAGATAAGAATATATCATTTGTGTGGTGTTCAGTGATCCAGCTGGAAGTGCATTGAATTAATATAAGTATTTTTCTTGGTTATCTACTGGATCTGGATCTACATACTTTCAATCTAACTGTCTTGTCCTCATTCCCAGTGACCTGGCCTTGAGGAATTGTTTGCTGACTGCGGAAGTGACAGTGAAGATAGGAGACTATGGGCTCTCCCATAACAAATACAAAGTGAGTCTGGGGAGCTCTTTGCACAGATACATAATTGCCAATTGCACTGGTTTACGTTGTAAAAAGTTATACACATAGCCCGTGTGTCTCTTTCTCTTTGTGGTGGCAAGGTATTTACCAGATGTGCTTGTCATTTACTGCAGTCTTCAGAATTTTGCCTTGGCTTTATTCTCATGGCACTTCACATATATTCAAATGTGGAACAGTGGAACTAGAGCACAGAAGGAAATAGTATCATGTTTGAGAAAATGCAGAGGCGTTTGTGTTTGGCACCATGACAGATACACTTCCCAGTGTGTTTGGATTAGACTAGTGTTATTCCTTTCGGGTTGGTCCCTATGGATTCCTGGAACTCTGGGATTGTAAAAGCTGTGGTTGGGGACAGAGGCCTGTGGGTAGCAGCAGAATAGTTCATCTTTATTACTGTTATCCCTGTTTTTTTGTCCTTTCAGGATGATTATTTTGTGACATCGGATCAGATATGGGTACCTCTGCGCTGGATCGCCCCAGAACTCATCGATGAGGTTCATGGGAACTTGCTAGTGGTAGACCAGACAAAGCCCAGCAACATCTGGTAAGGAAGGATATCTGGAATGGTTATCCACAGTAGAACAGCCTAAGGAATACATTTGTTCTAGAAGGCCCACTAGAATCCATGGAACTGACAAGTTCATCAGCAATAGAGTCCCAAGAAGTGGATCTCTGAAATCCTGCTCTATCTTAGCCTTCAGCTTTAATCGTGAGAAGAAGTAATACCAGAGAACTATAATAATAACTGGCGACTGATCTGATCAGATCGTGAATCTGCCCTCCTCCTTGGAGATTTGAATGCGTCATCATAGTTCTTGTGATCGAAAAGCAAAGAAACCCCTGCATTTGAAATGATTCCTTTCTTTATGTAAGTAGACATGAATCATCTTAGGTGACACTGTAGCATATTCGAGGAGCTCATTACAATACTTTACAGTGAACTTCATTGTTCTTTGTGACAGGTAAGCAGTCTCCCACATTTAAAACAAAGAACATGGCAATGACACCAATAGAAGGACATGTTCTAAACTAGATTACAGATCAATTAATTACACATCATATGTAGCATATCATATGTATTTCCTTAGAGATTTCTATCTTTAAATCCCCCCAGTGAAGTGCACATTACAGTTTACATTGTGTTGTGCTGCATTATATAAATAGGTCGTGCAAAGGAAGACCTGTGTAAGTGGGGTTGTGTTTGTGCTGCAGGTCCCTGGGAGTGATGATCTGGGAGCTGTTTGAGTTGGGGAACCAGCCCTATCGTCACTACTCTGACAGACAGGTGCTCACTTATGCTGTAAAGGAGCAACAGCTGAAGCTGCCCAAACCTCTGCTCAAAGTGCCCCTCTCAGATCGCTGGTGAGTCACACCGTCGCACAGGTTCACTGCAGTCTCATCATCCCAATCCTAATTTTCCTCATTATCTGTTCTCTCTCTGACTTATGGGTCCACATTTCAAGAGCTGTTTTCTCCCTCATGGGTAAGCCAACACATGGAAACTCAATCATCAAATCTCATTACAGCTATAATCTACCCAATCTGGAGACTGAATGCAATTTAAATGGTAACTAATTGTACCTCCAATTTGATTGGTGCATTCCAATTTCCCTGGCCAAATTGCAATAAAAATGCAAACCCTATTGTGCTGGACTGTATCATTTACCTGCTGTAATTTTATAAACGAGATACTCTCTCTCTTTCCTGCACTCAGGTATGAAGTGATGCAGTTCTGCTGGTTGCAGCCTGACCAAAGGCCGAATGCAGAAGAGGTGCACCTGCTTTTGTCCTACCTGTGTGCCAAGGGGGCCAGCGAGGCAGAAGAAGACTTTGAGAAGCGCTGGAACTCCATGAGGCCGAATGCGGGCAACAGCGGCTCTCACAGTGCCAGCGCTTCTGTGGCAGAGCTGCCCTCATCTTCCTCCTCCTCTTACCCCCTGCTGGAGCACTTCGCGGTGGGTGAAGGCTTCCACTCGGAGTCGGGGGACGATATTCTGACGGTCACGGAGACCAGCCGGGGACTGAACTTTGAGTACAAGTGGGAGCAGGCTCGGCCAGAGCAGCACTTTCATTCCTCCTCAACCAGCGGTGCCCTGGGTCATGGCAATCCCCAGTACCAGGATATCTATTACCCTCCTGGCAGTGGGGTGAATGGCTGTGGCACTGGGGGGCTAACTCTGGGTGTTTCTCCTTCTTACTATGATGCCAAGCAGCTGCACACCCCAGGTGTGGTACCCGTGCTGAGTGCCCACAGCCCCTCCGTGAGCAGTGAGTATTATATCCGCATTGAGGAGCCAACCGAGTGCAATATAGACCTAGACTATACCATGTGCTCCTACAGCCCAGAGTTTGATGGCAGCAATGGCAGCTTTATCGGAGGAAGTGGGGACTCGGGAAACTGTGTCAACTGCCCTCCTGAAGCCCAGCAAAACTCATATTGGTCTGCAGACGCTCATAAAATCAGTGCCTATGATTCCGATACCAGCCCAGCCATTTCTTTAACCATGGAGCCTCTGCTGGGGCAGGTGTCTAATGCCAGCCCCTTGGAGCCCTGGGAGAGTGGGCAGTACTTCTCTTACAAAGTCAGAGAGAGAGAGCAGGGCTACTACTATGAGCATTCTCCCTCAGATGGGGTAGACCACTACCTTCTAGAAGATGCTTCAGATGCCCATCAGGAAAGTTGGGGGTCGCGGAGTCTGCGTCAGGCACTGGGGGAGTTAGAGAATCCTCTGGGCATTTCCCCATCCCTCGGTAGCCCCCAGCAGCTCTACTGTGAACCTTACCTAGAAAGCAGCCATGAGCCCATTCTTAGCAAAACGTCAGCGGGCGAGTGCTACTATGACATGATGGGGTCCCTCCGGAAGACCATGACAGGGTCAAACTCCATAAGAAGCGAAATGGAGAGAGAAGAAGCTCGGCTGTTTGTGGGTCGCCAGGACAGTGATTTTGAAGAGGAGGACTTGTTTATGGAGAGACAGACTAATAACTGGACATCCAACAGCTCTGCCAACAATAACAGTGCGAACTCTGCCCGAAGGCCTGGAACGAGTACCAATGATGCTTATGTAGATTTCCATTTCACAATCCCTTCTGCAGATATGGAAGATGCATGGCGAGATAATGGATCTAAAGAAAATCTATCATTGGCCTCCAAACCTTTTACCTACCTAGAGGCCATAGATAAAAGTGGCTGTATTTCCCTGAATAACCAACACAAACTTTTCCCATCAGATGAGTGCAATACTTTTATTTATTTGTGCCATGAAGGAGGTGATGGGGTATCACCCCACAGAACCAAACAGACTGTCGAAGAGAATGAGTTCATAGATCCACTATTGGGATCAGTGGTTCGGAATTACCAATTACCTGAATATATTAAAGAAAAAAAAGTTGAAGTTCAACTAAAGGAAATTAGTGAAACTCCATCATCTTTACCTGTGGGTGCAGCAGTAGGAAGAACAGAGCTGCCAGAAATGTGGCTGAACCATGAACTAGGTAAAAATAATCCCCTCTCAGACCAGACAGAGCAACATATTGACATTGACCTACTGCTTGGTAGAGAGCATTCTGAAAAGGAGGGAGAAAAGGAAAAAGAGTTTGAACTTACAGATATTTTACAAAAGCCAGTCGCCTGTAGCTCCCCTGTCCAATCTGAAAAGCCACCACTTCCTGATATGGCCCCCAGTACCCAGTCAGAACCAATCTCAGAGAACAGCCAGACCGCAGACAGTGGAGTGGAGAAAGGCTATTCCAGTATCAGTTTTGTCGAGATTGATGACTGCAGTGATGATGATGTAACAGATGTCACCTCAGGTATCTTCACAGATTTCCCAATCGATTACGCTGATATAGGAGACACTGTCCCTGCTTTCAAGTCCCTCCAAAAGCAAGTAGGGACTCCGGACTCCATAGACTCCCTTGACCTTCCCTCCACCACAAGCTCCTGTGAGGCATTCAGTCCTGCTACTTTCCGATCCTCCAGCCAGCCTAAAGCTCTGGACAGTGGCTACGACACTGAAAATAATGAGTCTCCTGAATTTGTATTAAAGGAACCTCATGAACCACGAGACCCCGAGGGCTTTGCACAGACCCTGGAGAAGCCCTCTCTGACTGTGAGTTTAGAACTGGAGGACACACACTCAGAGACAGGGATAGTAACAGAGCCCGGAGCTGATGAAGGGATAGATGCTGCCTTGACCCTGTCAACATCCCACGGTACAGAGCTGGAACTGACATGCCTGAACGAAAAGAATCCGTACAGGGACTCCGCCTATTTCTCGGACTATGATGCAGAGAACGAGAAGTTTTCCCGGGACGAACGGGACGACTTTCAGGAGAAACTAGAGGAAGATGATTTTGGTCAGGAGGCTCAACGGGAGGATCTTGCCAGGTCCACAGAAAAGGAAGAGCTTCAACCACTCATGGTGTCAAATCAGCCACAGGAAGACCTTACAAAGCAACTTGCAGGGACAGAGCCCCTCCAAGGTAATCATTCAGACTGTGAACTAGGTGAGCAGAAGGAAGTCAACAATCTGGACATAGACAAAGATACAACCTTACCCAGAGGAGAGGTCCCAGAACCAGAATTAAGTGTTTCTTCATCCACTCCTGTTATTTCTTCACTTGCTCCATCGCCTCCAGAGCTGGGGGCCTGTTTTACAAAGCAGGCCTCACAGGACGAAGGCCTGGGTCTGGATTCGGAGCACTCTGGGGAGGAGCAGTCTTCCGAGTGCTCTACCTCTACAGTATCTGAAGGGTCGGTACAGCAGGAGCCCTCATCCTCAAGTGATGGAGTACAAGAGTTTAATGGCCCAGAAGATGTGCAGGCTGAGACTTTGGCCTCAGAGGTTGGGGGAGACTCTTCAGATAGCCTCAGTGAGTCAAAGGATGAAAGGGAGGAAGGGGAGTCCACTGCAGCCGTAGTGGACTCCACTGATCTCTTAGAAGAGGATCACCAGCTAGCCCCACAAGAAGAACAAGATGCCCAGGAAGAGGAAGTCCAGGGGTTCCTTGAGAGAACAGAGACTGCTGGGAGTCCCGCGCCCTCTTCTCCTCCTCCAGAACTCCGGCCAATGGAGGGCAGAGTGTCACCTGCGGACGGGGAGGAAGCGGACGAGGAGGACGGGGATTCGGAAGACAGCGAGGAATCGGACGAGGAGCTCTGCTGCTACAACATCCAGGAGCAGAGCGAGGAGAGCGAGGAGGAGTTCCCTGCAGTGCCCATCGTGGTGAGTGACAGCAGTGAGATGCGGAACCTGCGCAGTCTCCTGAAGATGCCCACCTTGCTCACCGAGTCCTTCTGTGAGGAGCTGGATCGCAAGAAGAAAGCTGTCTCCTTCTTTGATGATGTCACTGTCTACCTTTTTGACCAGGTAGGTATCAGTTTATGCATTTAAATTATTTTGTATTACTTTTTTTCACTTATCTACACACTGTACTCCACACTGTTCAGGGGGAAATGTTTTTACAGTGGAAAAAAAGTATATATTAAAAATACAAAACTGACATATCATAATTGGATCCCCCTTCCTGAGTTTATACTTGGTGGAAGCACCCTTGGCTGCAATTACAGCTGTGAGTCTGTTGGGATAGGTCTCTAACAACTTTGCACCAACTTTGGACATTTATCTGACCAGGCAAATTCAGTTTTAATTTTGTAATTAATTTTCTACAAATTTCTGTGGACAACCAACTAATTATTTGACCACAGAGTAAGTAGTATTCTCCATAGTATTACATAAAGAATACAATCTTCTGGTCCGTTCATGAAGTAAGTGTTTTATGGTCAGGGCAGTGCTGTTGGTATCTGTGTTTGGCTTCATCTGTGTCTTCTCATGCCAGCAATGTCTTTGTCTTGCAGGAGAGCCCAACGCGGGAACTGGCAGAACTTAGCTTCCCTCAGGGGGCGGAGTCCAGTGGGCGGGGTTCTGACTGTGCGGAGCCACGCCCCCAGGAGAGGGTCAGCGCCTCGGACGACTCCTCAGATGGAAACGTCTCAGAAGAGAGTAAGAATAAGTTGTGGGGTAGATCGCACTGCTGGAAGCAATCGAGAGTTGATGTTTTTTTAACAATGAGGGTCTCTTTCCCAGGGTTTAGGTTCCAAGAAACTGTCACATATCTACTTATCTCATGAACATACAATTTTAAGACACGGAAATTCAGTCCTTTGTGACTCATATGGTTCTAATCATCCAGTAGGTTTGAGGGGAGGAGATGTTGAAATAGTCAGCGATGAACGTCACCTCTATTTCCTAACCCAGGAGGCAGAAGATTATTATATTTAACGTGGTGAGAGGATGGATTGGACCCTGTAGAAGCAGGTCTTTCACAACACAACACATCAAAGAGTTTAGTTGTATACGTCTCTGTGTTGAAGGATTCTCTTGTTCTCTCTCTCTCTGTTCAGGTGGAGGGTTTGAATGGGACGATGATTTCCCATTGATGCCGGTCTCCTCCTCTATGATGCCCCCCCTGGATACTCCTGTGACCTCCGGCTTGACCACACTGACCCCTGAACCCAAACCGATGGGATCCACAGTGCAGTACTCCCGCTTCACTGTATCACCCTCCAGCGTGTCCCGATTCTCCATCACACACGTGTCTGACTCCGACATCGACTCCGTGGGAGGTCAGCCTGTCTCAGATTTATTATGAAATTCAATTTTTCTTCAGGATTTGCATTTTAAGACAAATCACGTATTGCATGTGTCTTGGTTACGAGTAACATTCATATAGGCAGTTTAATCTGAAAACTCACATTATAATGTCCATCTGCCACTGTCTTCTGTTTGTCTTTCAGGGAGCAGCGAAGATGGGGAGAGAGAGTGAACCACAGATCAAGGGAGGGAGTCAGCATCCCAGGCCCTTTCTGTACAGACTGGCCTCAGCATTGAAGGGGAGGGGGGTCCACCTCGGTCCCGGACCCTGGACTGTGCCTCTTCATGCTCGTGTACACAAATGATCCCAAGCCCCTGTTGTGCTCTCAAAGGGCGGGAGTGTGGGGGTTACAGACACTCAAGAGTGCAAAAGAATGAACTGAAAGCAGAAAACAAACAAAAAAATCAGAAGAGAAAAAATGAAATCTATATATAATTATATAAAATATATATATGATGAATATATATATATATATATATATATATATATATATAACTTATATGCAGGTAACTTAACGTGTCGCAGAACATTAAAGCTCATTTGTAACAGATTTTTTCTTTTCTTTGACGAGAGCAACAATAACAAAAAGAAGAGCCACACTGAGTTTACTTTCACAGCTGCACACGATCACTTCATCAGCTGCTGGGGAACATCGCTGTACCTGTCGGGCACACCCAGGCCCGGCACCAGACTGTTACAGCCAGCCATTCAGCTTGGCAGCTATTCAGTTCGACACCCTACGCGCCCGTCTCACTTTAGGAACCGGCAGAGGACACAGCCCTGACCCGGAGATCTTGGGAGAAGTGACATTTCCACAGTGGAAAGATTTGTGTTCTCTCTGATGACTAGGAGGTGCCAAATCTCGCCGGTGTCTCTTCCAGATTTAGTAGTCTTTCTACGGATGATTATTGACTCAAAGGGGAAAGTTTTGTTATTGATAGCTACAGAAATTCTGCAGTCTGACTTAAATTGAGTCCAAAGTCCCAAGTGAGGAACACTCTGATGTTGGAGTAAAAGTAGGTTTGTTTGCCAAATGATGTATTACTTTGCATACCTTTGAGAGAAAATGAACCAG
Source organism: Amia ocellicauda (assembly GCF_036373705.1). Lineage (NCBI taxonomy): Eukaryota > Metazoa > Chordata > Actinopteri > Amiiformes > Amiidae > Amia > Amia ocellicauda. The sequence continues at coordinate 23,303,090 of NC_089854.1, read as the reverse complement.
AAGAAGCTGTAGTCAGTTTAAAAGCTTTCCAGTCTGTGCGTATTAGAGGCCGAGAAAGACTTCCAGAAGAAACTGTTCAACATTTGCTGAATGTGGTTCCTTTTTCAGGAACTCTTCTGTGAATCAAATTGGGAATACTTGGGTAAAATAATATATTTGGTAATACCACAGTATTTTTTCATAGGTTAAGGATAGTGTGTGGGATTTGATATTCCTGCCTTATTTTTCTCGCCTTAGTTTGAATTGTGTATTCCCAAATGTTGTGATTATTTCCTGTGGTTTCTGAGTAGTCTGTGATTCCCAACACTGGTTGCATAAAAGAAGAAGAAGAAATACCACAAGAAGAGACTCCAGGAATTCAGCTTTCCCCAACCTCGACTGGATCCAGAGTGGTCAGGGTGGAAACGCATTTACAGACACTTTCAATACCTGACCTGTGGGCCACAGGGTGGATTGGGACAGGCAGTATGGACTGGTTCCTGGACTTCACTGTGGCTCCTGAGTCAGGCTTTGCATGGGTTGAATTCAGAACCCGTTCCAGGTTTTTCAATAGGATAGCTTTCTGTCATGTCATTTGCTTAAAGGCAGAAACAAACAAACAAACAAGAAACATCTAGTGCCCTCACTGTATCAAGTATCGCTTTTTATCACAATTTGAGTGTTAGTTTCTACATGAGGGAATCAAATGAGTTCATGTCAGAATCAGTGTTTTAGATACGCTGTTCTGGCATATTGTTTTAAAACCAATACACTCCACATGTGTGTCACAGACGAGCTGGAATCTCAACATTATTATTCACGTTTGTTTACTTTTTTAGGATCCCCAAACAGACACAGTACAGATTATTTTATTCAGAATCAGAGATGATCCCTCTGAAACATATGGCCTTCCACCTTTGTCCCAAGTTAATGTATTTTTACTTTAAATTGATGTAAACTCTCTCCACTCAGAAGGTTAAAATGTAAACTTTTAATTCCACAGAGAGAAATGCCACACAGCCTCCACTCCCCTAGTTACACTCAAGTAACGCGGTAACTGTGCCGAGGTTGCTGTTCTAGTATTTATTCTACCCACAAAACAACAATATGTATTTCTGTTTGCCTTTTATGGACTTCATATGATGTAATAGTTTAGGATAGAAGACGTTTAACTGCAGTCTATACTATTTTTGTAAAAAAAGAAAAAGAAAAAAGATAAGAAAATGATTTGAAAATGATATTTATGGAAACAAATATCCAATATTATAAGTTCATTGTTGCCAAAGAGATGTAACAAATTTAAATGGCACACTGGCTTACGGGATTTTTTTATTGTGTAACAGTATTAAACAGACTTAGTTTAGTTTTCCTCTGCCACCAGTTATGAAAACATACTGATTTAATGTCAGACTGGTACCTAGTAGTGTCACACAATAGGAGTTTGAATTTATTACCTCCATATGACATCACGCAATGCCACATCAAAACTGTGTCCTTACAAAGTGATGCCATAGCAGCAAAGGTTGTGGATAACAACCCTTGTTTGTGCAAAGTAACACTGCTGAAATTTTCAGATTAAAGTAATACTGCATAGAGATAGATAGGGTTTGAATATTATGATTCCCCATGGCCTAAAACAGTAGTAAATATGTATGTATTTATGTATTTATTTATTCAAAGATTTATTTATTTTATTGTTATATGTATTCCTTGGTTTAGGCACTGATTAAAAACAAAGACTGCTAAATTGAGAAACGTGCTCGACGGCTGAAATGTAATTTGTTCGATATCTGTCTTGTCTGTCTGAGAAAGGTGCATTTTCTGAATCTGAAACTCGCTTTCACTGCTGTGGTACAGAGATGTTTTGTGAGTTTAAAAACGACACAAAAAACTTTGCACTACACACTGGGAACTTTTTACTTTTCCAACATTTCAGATATCTACGTCTTCTACTTTTTGTTTGTTTTGCATTACTCCTCCCTAGAAAGCAAAGCGGAATTTGTTCCCATATTCAGGTAATTCCCTAAGATGTATTATGGAGAATTTCTGAATGACCTCAGCCCCCTTTAGGAGACAAGAAAATCCTTTTTTTAAACCAGCATAGTGGGCGTAGAGAAGTGAATGTCTCACACTGATTCATATAAGCATCCAAAGAAGTGAATGTGAGTGGGCTGAGTTGTAGCTATTATAGTCCAGGTGCTGGGCTGTTTTCTGTAAAACGTGTGCTTAGCATGTCGACTGTGCATGCCATATAAACACAGAGAGGCAGTAAGAAATATGGGAATGACGTATACATATGCACTGAACTGCCATTGCATTTTGTTGTGGTGATGTTAATTAAAGCCTGCATATTACACAGGGCAAGGGAGGAAGGGTGGCTGATTTACGCTAGCTTTAATCACAACCTGCTTGTTTTGTTTTGCATCATCATACCAAGGATGGATGTCTGTTACAAAGAGCTTTGGTCATAGCCTTCTTTGTAGATTTAATTTATTTAAACTGAAAAACGGACATTCATTCTTCATATAAAACCACAAATTAAATCACAACAAACCTGCCTGTAGCCCACGCCCCTTGGACAGGGGTCCTCTGTGTGCGCCAAAATCTGTGTATTCTCAGACTCTGTACCCAGGCCTTCTCTTGTTCTCTTCTCTTGCACCCACATTTACTTGACCCTAATGCACCAGACACATGCATATCTTTTCTCATGTGCTATTTCTCCTGGTTAGCTGTATCACTCCTTTCCTGTTTTTAATATATTGTCCAGCACTTTGAAATGCCTTGAAATGAAAGACTATTTAAAACACTGCCCCCCCCCCCCCCCCACCTGGAAAGTAAATAAATCAGTACATTAATAAATTCCTGTGAGGACGAAATTGACTAATCCCCTGGAACGCACAATGATACTTAAACAACAAGGTGTCTGTCCTCTCGCTGGCTGAGCTGATCATATTTAATCACCCACTAACGGGCACAGAAACTGTTTATGTCTGGTACGGGTGGTGAGACCCTCATCATATATCTTGACATTTCATCCCTGCTTCTTCTAAAGGACGTGCCCACCTCCATTCTGGCAACTTAACTTATAGATCAGGTCCATGAAAAAAATCAGCCTTTGTTGCTTTTCAATACTGTTTGTTCATTTCAACCAATACTTGTATCATTTGTCTAATAAAAACAAACAAGAAACTTTTTCTTTTTTAAATATCTTCAGATGCCATTACTGTCCACTTTTTTCTATACATATATATGTCGTTGAGGAGACACGTGGGTGCAAATGTGTTTATGAGGGTTATTTGTGTCTTGGGAATCAAGGCCCCTGATTAGATTTACTGTACAGTTTACATTGGAATGACCCACCAACGGGAATAATGTTATTACACACAGTGGCCACTAGATGGTGGTGTTACACAGATGTTAACTTCCTTTACTGGCAGTGTAATATCATCGTGTTTATCCAAAAAGTGATATAATAATTACTCCACCCATCTACTGGCCTCAGTCAGTTTCATAGTAACATTGCCAAATACTGTAAAATGTATTCAATAGCAAAGACATAATATACATGTTTTGTCTTAGTCGATTTGCTGTATACCTATATATAATGTGCTTGATGTAAAATACCACTCTTTCCCCAAGTGATCATTGCTTTTCTGTTTGTCTGCTCAAGGGATTTACACTATACTATGATTTAGGAATATTAAAAAAAAGCCCCAATGTTTTTAATTTTGGTATTTAGCGGCAACATCTCCCTTGCATTTTAGCAAAGTGAATCTACTACATTTGTGTGTGTGAACAGCACAGTAGAGCACCCCTGGGAGGAACCCACACGACAGTGCTGCAACCTTGTCCTCTCCGTGACACTCTCCCCGCCCGTGTGATCGAGGAGGACTGTGGAAAGGGTTGTGCAGGAACAACAGCCAGGTGTCCTCAGAAAGGAAATGGTTTCAGAGTGACACAAAGACCTAGGCGGTGAATCTTTGGCTTGTGCTTTTGTTTTTTTCTGCTTTGGAAAGGAAATGCTTTTAAATGTTCACACGGTGCAGTTGAACGTAGCCTCAGCAGCCTCCACCCAGAAGTGAAGCTCGGTGTTTTGCGAGGTATTATGGCATCAGGCAGCTGAGAGCTCTCTAGTAACAGAGGAAGCAGAGGTATAAACACTGGAGCTGCTGAGGTGCTCGAGCCCAGATGTGACTGGGTGGGAAGGCCGTGGGTGACATGCAGACAAATTACTTAAACAGGGTGGAGTGCCTTCTCTGCTCATCTGTTTACCTCCAATATTTGGGCAAGATGCCTGCTTGAAAACAGCAGCCTTTATTTGACAAAGGTTGGCCACAAATAAGATCAGGCAACTCACACACAATACAAAACAGAATAAATAACATCACAGTTATGGAAACAATAATAGTATCATTGTCCCAGAGTTTAAATGAATGTGCTGTTGTTTTGTTTTCAGTCAGTGTATGGCTGAAATATTTTGTATTGTGCTGGAAGGATTTCATCTCACAAACATGACTTTTTGTGCATTTTGTGCTTTTGTAACAGTTAGATAGATCAGTTTCCAAATCTAGCAACTAAAATGGTCTGTTTAATTCAAACACAGAAAATGCGGTTAAAATATACCGCATGAGCCACAGCACTGTAGTTGAGAGTTTTTGTCAGGGAGTCGCTGTGTTGGGATTTGACTTTGTAGTCCTTCTGATTAACTAACATTGTGGCAACACAAGATATCGAAAAGCATGGATACAGTACAGTGTCTAGCTGCTAATAATTATTTTGTTTCAAGTGTAATGTGCAAAAACATAAAGTGGGAAACAGTAAATCAATCTGGTGTTCATCATTGAGCACAACATACAGAACCAACGTCAGAGGAAACCTAACCTTAACTTACTCACACTCCTACAAAAGATACACCCAGCACAGTTTGTGTTTGACCATTCTGGAGTTCACCACTGGTTAGACTGGTGTGTATGTAAGTCTTAGGAATACAGAAAAGGTCTAGATGCATACTGCTGTTGTTTATTTGCTGTTGTTAATTTGCTTTGTTGTTTAAACCAGGGTGACCAGAGCTGACAACAATACAAAAAAAAGCCACAGAAATGCTGTGCAGTTTATTGCTTCCAAATGAACAGACGGTGCTCAAAGTGGGCTGACCAGCGCTCCGAGGAGTTCCCAGCAGCATTACAAGAACTGACCAGAAGATGACATCATGTTGCTCTGAAGGAATGGAAAAGAGAGGCTCATGTAAGTGCTTTGGAGTGGCGTTCCATGTTCTCCGACCCAGAGACAACTCGCAAATACATTTTCTCTTACGTGTTTTTCAATATTGATGGTAAGGTGGGCTAGAACCTTCTCTTGCACACAACATAACACTCCACAGCACTTGAGTAATCCTTTCTCAATTAATTAATTACATAAATACATATATACATACATAATAAATACATGTATTTTACATTTGTACATTTGCAGGTTTTTTACAGTGTCCAAAGTTTTATGAAGTGTAATTACAGTTTCCGAAAAAGAGGCACACTAATATTGAACATAACATAACACTTTTATGACCCTATTAACTCAGGATTATTCTGGTACTGATTCTAGTGGCAGCTGTATTGTGTGCTTAGGGTCACTTCACTGTGAAATGCTGTCTTACAATACCATTACTGTCTAAAGACCATTAAACATATATATGGTTTAGCTACTGACCTCATCCCAGAGGAGAGGACTTTGTTTTCAAGCATTTCAAAGTACCTGTATGTTTCTAGTTTTTATATTCATGTGATACCAACTCAAACCACATGATGGCGTTCCCGGACCTCTCTGCAGTGCCGAGTGCTGTCAAGGACCTTCCCGCCAATTCTAGGAGTGGTTTGTAGGCCGTCCAAGAAATAATTAAGAAATCTGGAATGCATTAAAGCAACCTGCTGGTCTAAAGTGCATTTCGAGCCAGAGTGGTGGGGATCCAGCGAGCGAGGGGCTGGTGGGGGAGGAGGGCTAGGCGTTTGCAGAATGCCTGTCTGTGTTGCCGCCCTTCAAAATCCCCTTGTGGTGTGTTTCGCCCCCTCCTCCGCCCCATGTGTGGAGCACATAATCAAATCATAAATCACCTGACAATGAACCGAGCCAAAATTAAATACATAGAATAAGGTTGGCCCTGTCAACAGCAGAGGACAGAACTATATAGTTTTTAATAATAATAATAACAGTAGTAGCGGTAGTAGTATTATTTGTAGTAGTAGGATTGTGATATCCAATGGTACACTATGCACCAAAATGCTAAATATACATTCAGCTGTCTCCCTCACGTGTTGAAAGTAGGAGGGTTTTTATAACTGTTGTTGGACTGTTGATCTGCAGCACTAAAGTTACTAAGTTTGAACTGCTGTGCAGAACATCAACAGTTCCTCTGCCTCATCTGTAATAGGACAGGAGGGGCTGGGAAGGACCCATGTATGGGCACGAACTAACAATCGAAATCCTGTCTCTTGGCAGGGGGAAATTTGACAGAAATTAATTAATAGGACTATATTTAGAAAATATGTGTTGAGATTGGCTGGTGTGTGGCTGCAGCGTACGTAACTAATACATATCGAAAATAATCAGTCCTGTGCGCCCGACCGGCCCAGAAGGGGGTTGCCTATAGAAAAGGGAGAGGAGAGTCAGAGCTGGGTCAATAGATTTACAATTCTCTGTCAACATGACCTGCTGGCTTCTCCAAACACCTCCCACAAGGGGCAGATACTGGTCTTGTTAGCCTTTGTTGCACCTGTCTTTGAGTTACTTAAAAACTCCTTCAACACATATACAGCACTGATAGTAAAGAACGTTTCTCTTTTTTCTTTGTAAAAACAACTTACCTGTATATTTTGTGATTTCAAAATGGCCCCTAAGATAAAATACAGATCATGTGAAGATAAAAGGTTCCATTCCAACCACTTCACAATATCATATATAATCCAGCGAGAGGAGTCTTTCCCCAAACAGTCAAAAAGTTGCACTGCTGCCAAAAAAGTAATCTCTCCTCATACTTTATCTGTGCTGGTTACTTTATTGTTATCATTCCTGAGAATGCCACTGGGTTGATGCATGTTCTTCAGAAATGTACATGCTGGCAGAGCACCAATCACTTTGTTTGAAATCAGATTTTATTACTCTAATTGCAAATGCCTTTCTTGGGAAAAAGTATCCACTGGCCCCGTCACTCCCCTGACTTCAATGTTTCAACACTTTGTAAAGCATAAATACATGCAACTCAGTGCTCTTCGTAATGTGGCAAAAGTCACCAGACCTGTCAAACAATGCAATATGTCCATCATTAAAAGTATATATATATATATATATATATATATAACTTCTCAGAAGACCTCTTTACAGCCTCCCGCCGTTGCATCACCTACTGTAAGAGTGCCTATAAATAGAAACATTTCTGTATTAGTTTCATCACATTGCTAAGTGCAATCCCTCCCTGCTCACATGTTTGACGTTTGTATGTGCTGTTTCTCTCTGCAGTGCTTAATGGCTGCGCGAATGGAAAAGCTGTCGTCTTGTGCAACACTGCGCTCCACTGCCCTGACTGATCCAGCTGGCCGGCAGAGCGCACGCCCCTGGTGGAGAGTGCGGGAATTGCAGCTCGTCGCTTTGAGCTGCTTGGACCTGCGGAGCCTGCTGAGAACAAGGGTATAAAACCGCTGTTTGTACCGAGTTCAAAACCATGTGCTGATCGCTTTCACACTATATGCAGCAACTACAGGTCTCACTACCTTAACTAATTAAAAGAAAAATGCAGTCAAATAGAGTACTTTGAGCAGCTCTTTCGTGCTGCCTCAGCATAAGTGTAACATTACACTACAAACTAATTATTTAAGCTATAAAAACAGGATTTAAAATTGAGTTTAAATTTAATCAAGATCGAGTTATATATTATAGTAAAAGAGTTTGTATGTCAAGGGTTTGCAAATTCAGCTTTTATAACAGCTATATCAGAAAATATGACACTTTTAATTATTTGCATGTCACTAATTGAAAGATATAGCTGTTGTTTATCTGGTACAACGCAGTGCTATGTATTTAGAATGTATGAAGGCTGTGATATGCTGTGATATGCAACACGTCCTTCGTCATGATAAAAGCGCAGTCTGACATGGATGCTCGGCAAGCAAGATCAGGAAGATAATGCATGAAAGAAATACATTTCCAGTCGTAGGAGAGTGTAACATAAATATGGAATCGGCCTCGAACATTCCTGTGGTAAACTTACCCTGAGAACGGTCGCAGAATATGTGATTTTTAATACATACATATTACTTGGATTTTTTTAATGTAATTTTTTGCAGAGTGTACAGTTTTATAGGGGGGTGGGCTACACCACTGCTGTACAGTGTTTTTTTAGTGGGGTGGGTCATGTGGGAGGGGTCTGAGAGTGGAGGGAGGTGCTGAGAAGAGGCCCCCAGTTTGGCTCCTACAACATTCTTGAACTTGTCTCAAACGAGCTGCCGCCTCCTGGGAAAACCTCCTTCCCTACAGCTGTGGTGAATTCCAGGGCCGCCCTCTCCCAACCCCCTGTCTCAAACTCAGAGGGGTTGTTCTTAAATTTGTCAAGTTCAACTAAAATATTGCCGTTGGCACCAGTTATGTAATGCAATTAAACAATAATAAAATCTGGCATTGCTTTAGCATCTGTTGGTTTACATGTATAACATATGTTGGTCCTTTTTGCGGGATTGACACACTTTTCTTCCTTAAAGCAATGTTTGTAAACAATGACTTTTCAATTTCACTTCTTGTTGTAATAATTGTAACACTATTTAAAACGGTAATTATAATAGAAACACACAACAGGGTGTTATTTTAGAAAAACTATTTAAAAAAACACAAAAAATGAAACTATCATCCCTGTTTGCACACTACCTGTGTAACATGCAATACATTTTTTTGTAGAGTGCATAGTTTTGTGCTTTATGGAGTATGATTGCTTTAATAATGAACCTTAGTTTTGTGTTTCTAATGCGATTATTCGGAATCCATTAGGATCTATAAAACAATATGTTATTCTAAGACAGGGAAAGAAAAGATTAAAAATGATTTTCAATAATTTCAAGTAGAAGTCCCTTCTGATTGTAAGAAACAACCACAACGACAACAACGTTAAGCTCCAGACGGAACTTTTATAAAGCACTTAGCACTTAGGGGTATGAAAGCTTTTGCATCAGGATTGTGAACGACAGTCCACAGAAAACTCGGACAGCAGCCTGTAACTTTATATTTTCTCTTGGGACATGATAAATGAATAACCATGGTCTGGCCCTGTAAAATATACCCTTGTACCTCTTCTGGACTTCTCAGCATTAGGAGCTTGAACAGGGGAATTGGAGCCACACTTACGAGTTCAAATCCTTGACCACAATGAGATGTTGTCTTCTTAACGGTATTATCTCCTCCTGTGAGATGAAGCATACAGAGAAGCTCCATGTCAACACTCACACTCACCAAACATTAACGCTCACACATGTTTTGCAGTTGATAAATTCAGTGATGGATGGGCATAAATTAACCCAATTTCACATTTATAAAGCATTACTTCTGTAGTAGCTGTAAAACAACACCATATTCAAGTTTCAGAAAAGTTACCGTAATAACTTTCAAATAACTTTGATTTATATGTTAAAGATAGATTCCACTTGGCAGATCTCATGTAGAAATACATCGCCTGGTGAAATGAAATCCTAAAACAACTCGGTTAAGGGAGGTGAAGTGTGTGTCAGCTTCAGAGGAATGACAGGACCTTGTTATGGGAGGGATGAATGAACGTTGACCTGGGCTGCGATGGCCCTTTCTCCTCCTCTCTCATTTTTTTTTCTTTCATGGCCCCTCATCCATCTCCAAGCAAAGAGTTCACCACCCATCTGAGGAGCATGTATTTACATAGGCCTCCTACAGTGACATGACGTGTGGGCCGCCCACAGAGCCGCCGTGCTAAGGCTCTGTGTTGCTGTCTGGCAGTTCCGCATGGAGGAAGCCAAAAGAGGCTGTTGTTGGTTCTTGGTCAGATAGCACTATTGCCTCCGCGTCTCAGGGTTACTGGTTCAGATCCTGTTTAGGAGCGCACTTGGACTGACTCCAGACACCCTTCTCTCCCCATGGAGATTATATGCATTTGAATGGGTGCATTTGTGCAAGTATGTGCATCCATGAGAGAGGTGCTCATGGGTGGTAACCTCACCTGGTAAAGTCTCTCTTTAGACCGAGGTATTTTCTGTGCCATACCTCAACATCAGGAGCTGTATCGGTTGGGGTTCAGTTGTCTAAGTGTTAATATGATTGGAAAATAAGTGTCACAGAAATTCTCAAGCCTTTGAAGTCACCACAAAGTAGGAGTGTCCCAACTAAACACCCGTTCATTACACTCCAAAAAAAACGAGGAAGGCACAGGCAGCTAGACTGGTATTTCTGTACTTCAAGGCTTATTATGATGTTGACACGACTCTGAAATCCAAGCGATTCCTTCAATTTCGACCTAAAGACCTTGACAATCCATCAGCAGAAATATCCAGTGGCAGACGTGTGTTTCTGCTCATGGAAGATCAAGGCTCCTGTAACATCCAGGCCTCACATCAGATGTTAAAGGGAAGTCCTGGAGGTCTGGAGAGAGAAGTAAAGTGCAGGTTAATTGATATCTGCAGTTCACTCATGCCCTCTGGTGTCAACCTATTGCAGAAGGACAATTAACTCAGCAGGCGATTGTACTCCTGGGGTATGTTTTTTATCTAAATGATAAAAACTTAAATTTGTAGCACTCTTGAGGAGAAACCACAGTAGGGTATATGTTTGTTTTTAAGGATTTACGGGCAGGTCAAAGTTTTTATTTGGTTTAGGTCTGTCAGGCTAGATGACAACTCCATTTTCAGTTTCCTACAGTTATATTTTTACTTTAAAAACCAGGGTAAGGTTTCATTTAATTCATTCAATGCTTGTGCTCTGAGAAAATGTGCCTCATACATATTTCTATATTTTCTGACAGATGTATAAGGCAGAGAAAGGGGAAGTATCAAAAACACCCCATACTCTGGAACAATTCCCTCTGCGTTTAGGATCAAATGTAAAATCTTATGAGCAATATGCTCTCTGGAAGCTCTAAGAAGAGATTTCCTCTTGTTCACAGAAAGATCCCATCTTTGTTGACTTTATTGGGATTGACTCAAAACATTAATCAAGTTTTTCTGTCTTCTGAAATTGAGTTTCCCAAATCATCTACTTAGACTTATGCAGATAACAGAGTATTGTCCAGAGATGAGTGAAGATCTCGTTTAGGGCGTGTTGATTGGACTTCTCTTTCTTTGGTGAGAGCCAAAGGGGTTAGATCAATATTTGGTAGATTTTTTAAATATATATAATGGGTTAATTATGCTAAAAACATAAACTAATCAGAAACCAATCTCCACACACACAGAAATTAGTAACTCACCTTTTTTGGAATGCTGTGGTGAGTTTTCCACAGGTTTTGGTCAATTGAAATTGAGCCGTTAGTGAACAAATACTAATCCCATTGATAAGGTATATATATTTGGCTCTAAATCTATGCATTCAGCATATAATGACTTGCAGTATTTAAAATGAAGGATCTTGGCTTTCATAGCTCTTTGTCATTTAATGGATATTGCTGTGGTTGAAACAAATCACTAATTGAACTTAAGAGGCAAAATGTCATGCTACATTTTCTCCCTGATGTTTGAAATGCTATATTATGGAAGAAGAAAACACAGCTCTTGTTCTTTTTATATACAGTATATACAACTCTGGAAATAATTAAGAGACCACTGCATTGTTTTCTTAAATCAGCATCTCTACATGTATGGGAGCCATTCCATTCCATTTATATTTTTATTTGGAATTGGGGAGAAATGTTAGAATAAAACAAAAATATTAATTTTTACCCAAACACATACCTATAAATAGTAAAACCAGAGAAACTGATAATTTTGAAGTGGTCTCTTATTTTGTTTCGGGGCTGTAGATATATACTGTATATAAAGAAGTAAAACATGTTGAATACCTAATCAACTTAATACAGCGACAGGTTGCCAAGTGTATGTTTCAGAAGTGCCAAGTCTCAAAAAATGAGGAACTGTTGCTATGCTTTCTATCAATGTTTGGTTGCCAGGGAGATTCTGGGTCCTTTCTCTGACCAAGCTGTTCGCTCATGTGAGGAGCTGGTATTTTTGGTTGGGTCCACATCAGCTTGAAAAACAAACACTTTCAAAGAGGAACACGGACCTAAATGTCTTGTAGATGTATCAATTTTTACCAGGTTTGAACCTTTGCATTCCTACAAGGGTCGAGAGTGTGTGAGAATAATTAAAAACTGCACCAGTATGCTTTATTTCTAATTTCTGCTTTCGATTAGTTTATATAACCTCACACTACAGCGTGGTTATCTGCAGCGAGGTGACTTTAATATACTGGGAATTGTGTATGGTTCTTAGAAGAGCAGCTGGCCCAGTAAGGTCCCTATTTAAAGAGCTTGCAGGCATTAAAACAACAGTTCTGTTAGAGCATTACAGCATTAGTGTGATTGTTCTGTAGTTTTCACCCCTTGGACTAATCATTGTAGAAAATGTCTGTTAAAAGGATACTGTGAGGGGCAAAACGTGGTACCTTCCAGGTATTAAAGAGAAGCACTTAACTGTAATGCTTGTGAATGTTTTATAGAGACTATCTGGTGTTACTAATATAAAAACCAAAACTAGAATTGATAGTGCATGACGTACATTCCAAGATGAACACGTTAATGAAACCGTTATATTGTGCAGACAAGTATTATGCAAGAAATGAACGTTCGTGTATAAATGCGGTATTGTTAACATGACTTTCAACAGCCATATCAGATTAAGTGGATTCAGCTGGAAGAAAGACTAAACCAACAGATAATTTCACAGATAGAAGCAGAAAAAAGTGAGCGTTTATTTTGACAAACAGGAGAGTTAATTCTCAATGTGTAAAACTCATTGCTTTACAGATGTTACATAACCCAATTGTACAACGCAGTCAATGAACCGTTTTCTCAGTTAAACACTTCCCCAGGGCTAATGTTTCACAATTCTGATCCAGAGTGTAAATGTTTCCCGAGAAATATACGAAGATTGGATGGCCTCACAGTTTTTCTTAGCTTTAATAACTGAGAAATCATCGTTTCCAGTCTAGCCTGGAGACATGCAAAACAGAAAAGCCATATGCTTTGCTGGCAGCCACATGATGGAACAGTGACTTAGAAATATATATTGCACAGCAAGGAGATTAGAGATTAAACTTTGGCTCTTGCAACATTATTCTCTTGCAATATGTCAAGGCAGCATCTTAAACGCAGCCTATTGAAGTCTTCAGTCAGCCCCTTACTTTTCCAAATGTGCAAAATGCGCCAGATGTGTTTTAATTGCAAAAAATCCTAGCAAACTAGTCCGAAAACATATGCAGTTTTTTTCTTGGAATTGGAGGGGAATGCGTGCAAGATCTCATGCCATTATTTTTTCATCTGAGTTCATTTGATTTGCTTGATTGATCTTTTAGTAGAGGCACGCAGGAATGGATGGTTTTGATACAAACTCGGCAAACTCAGAACATGATTGTTGAAAGGAAAATATCTTAAAATGAGAATGCAAATACGTCCTTTGAAATTATACATAATTTGGGGTTGTATTATAAAATACGTACTAGAATGCAGGAGCAACATCCCAGCTATATCACACTAAAATACAATAGTAATATAATAGCCATAAGTATAGCCATACCACTACACAAACTGTACTATCAAAGCACAGCTTTTCTCATAGGAATACATTTCAAATAACTTGTCCTCGCTGTCCTACTTCTGAGGCACTTTATAAATGTATACTCCGCATACAGAGCAAGTGAGTGGGCACAAATGGTCCTGGCACAGAACACACCCGCCTGCTTGGAGCCAGCGGGGGTGGGCGATGCCACAGTCCATCCGACCCAAGGCAAGGAGCCCTATCGAAGAGAAGTGGCAGAGGAAAGAGAAACATGAGTAAATGGATGAGCTAATTTCGCACTGGCTGGATTGGAGGCACCACTCTCTCTCTCTCTCTCTCTCTCCCTCTGCAGTTACGAGGTCGTCTAGTGAGTGATCCATTCGAGTCTCCGGCTTCGTTATCTCGCTCAGTTGACAGTCCGGTGTAGTGGTGTGTGTGTGGACTCCCGGCAGACGGGCTTCCTGAGAGGAGGCACATCCTTTGCGATTCATTTTAGAAGCAGCTCAGAGATACAGACACACCTTTCTTTCTTCTTTTTTTCCTTTTTGTTTGTCATCGCACTAATCTGGGACCACAGTCCCTTACCATTTGGAAGCTGAAGCTGCCTTCCTTCCTGACTGTGTCCAGGCCGCAGTGTTTACACAACGTGGGGTGTGTCAGGAGAAACAACTCCTCTGGCAGCTTTAAACTACTACGGCTGGGGAAGGGGGGGAGACAATTATAGTGAAAGAAAGTACCTCCCCATCCCATCTTATGTGTTTATTATCCTTTTAGCAGTAAAGGAAGGGTTGGCTGAACTGCAACACACTGGAGAAGCCTCTAATGTAACCAGCAGGTAAATACATTAGCTGCACCATTAGCTGGAAGCTCTTTAGTAAGTAATTTTTACTCTGAGTAGCATTATTTATTTCCAAACCGACAATTAATTAATATGCAGCGGGACTTTTTCATTTTTCAAACCAAACTAGACTCCTGCAGTGATGCTGCAAAACATATATGAAGACTGTGCCTGACAGAATTCTGTTATCGTGGCGTGTCCTAGCATTTTGAAAACCAGAGCCAACTAGTCACAACGTTAAATGAGTTTGGCACTCCACATCTGCTTTGTGTAACACGCATGCTGCTGCAGACACACAAACAAAATATGCATTTATAATAGCGACTGGTGATGCAGCCGAACCGATGAAAAACTTTCATACCAATGGAGGGCACAGATAATTCTGAATCATGAATCTGTATTTGAAAAGTACAGAAAATCTACGACCAGGGAAATAATACTGCGGCCGCTGCAATTTGAAATGCTATTAAACACACCATTTTAATATATTATTGTTTATACTACCATACAAACATTCATATTTACATGACGATAGTTTTTTCTTCATGATTTCTTACTGTGAGATAATAGACAAATCTTAAAATTCCCCAGGCTTGTCAACGTTTACATTTCGGGACAGCCTCCCTCAACCTGAGTGCCTGCCCTCTGCACAGATGTTTTATATTAAAAAGTGGCCCCATATGATAATTATCTGGAAACAGATGTCTGCACTTCAAGGCTGAAATGTTAAGGCTACAATTGCATACTGGCGGGCTTCCTCTCAGGATATTTGTTTCTCTCTTCCCATGAGCCTTTGGGGTACAATGTGTTCTTGGTGTTCCTGAAGGCCTAGCTATAAAACCAGATCAAGGTAGTGCATACATTTGATCATTTATTGATGTTCATGGTTGATGTGCCTTTCTACCCTCACCTTATTTTTACAGAAAGCCCCGAGGACAAGGTTCGGATAGAGAGACACAGAATGTTGTAAGTTGCCCTGGATAAGGGCCAAGAAATAAAATAAAAAATAATAATAAGTTATCCACTTCTCCTTGGGTGAGTTACCAACCTTGCAAACCAGAGAAACTGAAAGAAACTTATCTGCTTCTGCTAACCAGCACACAAAGGAAACGGACTGTGGCCACAGCTCAGCAGACCCATCTTCATAAGATAATTTTTTACTTCTTTATCTCCACTGTTGTGATGAAGATGACAGATATAAATGTCATGTGACTGATAGGAAAGTCACTGTGAAGTTTTTGCTGCTGTGCAAATTAATTAAATATCTATCCTAGGGTTGCTGAGGAACATAGGCATAAGATAAAATACATTTAGGCATAATTTAAACATCATATTTTTTCTGGGCAGGAATATGATATAGAGTATACACCAATCAGCCATAACATTATGACCACTTACAGGTGAAGTGAATAACACTGATAATGTCATTATCATGGCACCTGTCAGTGGTTGGGATATATTAGGCAGCAAAGTTGATGTATTAGAAGCAGGAAAAATGGGCAAGCGTAAGGATCTGAGCGACTTTGACAAGGGCCAAATTGTGATGGCTAGACGACTGGGTCAGAGCATCTCCAAAACTGCAGCTCTTGTGGGGTGTTCCCGGTCTGCAGTGGTCAGTACCTATCAAAAGTGGTCCAAGGAAGGAAAAGCGGTGAACCGGTGACAGGGTCATGGGCGGCCAAGGCTCATTGATGCACGTGGGGAGCGAAGGCTGGCCCGTGTGGTCCGATCCAACAGATGAGCTACTGTAGCTCAAATTGCTGAAAAAGTGAATGCTGGTTCTGATAGAAAGGTGTCAGAACACACAGTGCAGCGCAGTTTGTTGCGTATGGGGCTGCTTAGCCGCAGACCAGTCAGGGTGCCCATGCTGACCCCTGTCCACTGCCGAAAGCGCCTACAATGGGCACGTGAGCATCAGAACTGGACCACGGAGCAATGGAAGAAGGTGGCCTGGTCTGATGAATCATGAGTTCAAGGTGTTGACTTGGCCTCCAAATTCCCCAGATCTCAATCCAATCGAGCATCTGTGGGATGTGCTGACCAAACAAGTCTGATCCATGGAGGCCCCACCTCACAACTTACAGGACTTAAAGGATCTGCTGCTAATGTCTTGGTGCCAGATACCACAGCACACCTTCAGAGGTCTAGTGGAGTCCACGCCTTGATGGGTCAGGGCTGTTTTGGCGGCAAAAGGGGGACCCACACAATATTAAGCAGGTGGTCATAATGTTATGGCTGATCGGTGTATATATGTCAGGAAAGCAGGGTTTGTGAAACTAAGTTAGGAAAATATGGGTATGTATTGTCATCTGTATAATCAACTGAGTTCTTTTTGATCCTTCCAGGAAATCAACTGTATACGGTTGCTTTTTAAGGATATACATTTTCTTTCGGGAAAACTCTGGACTAGCTGGATTAACTTTTGTTCCTTGAATAATTTTGTTCCTGTAGAAAAAAATAGAAAGGTTTGCTTCCCTGTAGACTGTGTATTACACTCCCTCCCTATAGTGTGAAAAAACATGATAATAGTACATATACGTAGATAACAAGACTAAAAAACAAGTTTTAGAGACACTGCCTCTATCTTTCACTAAACCTGAATGACAAGCGTGGGCTTTAAAAAATCTGAAGAACATTTCTGGATGTCTGCCCATGGCTATCTATCGATAGACTGAGAGAGGATCCTTCTCTCTGATTGGCTCACTGACACAATTAACTAGACCCAGAGCCAGCAAGTGTTGAATAGCTGACTATTTACCTAGCTGGCAGCAGGAGTCCTTTCTGAATTAATATGTTTGGGTTGTCTTTGACAGCCGGCTGTCCCTTTGTATCCATCTGTACCTTTCATCTATTGCCCTTAAGGTTTACACAGTGAGCTGCAGAGCCCCCTGACAGAATTAGTGGCTGGTTTACACAGCAATACACAAACATAAACCTCACCCCTGGGGTGAAGTGTCAACAGCAGCAGGACTGGTTACAGTATAACTTCACTATAGTAACAGCACGAGGAAAAGGCAGGCTCTGAGCAGGATCTGTTCAGGAAAGCCAAAGCTGTCTGTGAGCCACACAGGGTTTCAGGAGTGCTTGTAAGGTGGGCAGACATGTGAGATCCTGGTTTCAAAATGGAGGCTTTGCTCAAGGATCTCCTGGAGCCATCTCACAGCCACATCTTCGACAGCCTTACACGAACTGAAGGAACATCAACAGCTGTGGTCATAGGTAAGGCTTTTGATTCGATTTAAACAAACCATGAGAGCATGTGTTATCTGACCTGCCCTGTAACAGGAATGTGTGAAAAGATCTGCCCACTGAAAGCCTTGAAGGGGACAAATAAATCCAAACAAACCCACAGAATCCACTTTTAATTAATTTAAAACTCAGGCACACAGAGAAAAATTATGTGTGTGCAAATATTTCAGTCATGTGACCATCCGTAATGTCGTACCCACACTGGTACATACTGAACATTGTTTAGGACAAATATCTGAATTTTGGCACCAGTAGATTTGACCTCACCACTTTATTCATTCTTGCGTCTCACATAACTCTACATACTTATGTTCCCACAAAGATCTTTAGTAATACATACTTATAAAATTAGTTAATAGCAATCTTTTGGATATTAATAATGTTCATTCAAGGCCAATGTTGGACACAGCGTGAGGTGAAATACTTCCTTTTAGTATATCAAATAGGAAATTGAATTGAATGCATTATTTCCTGTTTCCATATCTCGGCTTCTATTGGGAATAGAGTAAATTGAGTCCTGAGATCTTTTCATCTCATTGAGGACTAAAGCCTTTTCTATAAAAAGGGAGATAAAAGAATGTGTACTATAATCTCCACATAGCAGACTGAGGTAAGAATAGCAGAAGATAAATCTGTTTGTCTCAGGAACGCAATTTACCAGCTGGGTGTGTTGAAAGTACTCTTCATTGACAGCAGCTTGTGATATTTCGGTTGGTGCTATCGCTGAAGTCTCACTCCTGGGCCTAATGGGGCTTATTACTTTAAGCAGATCGAATTCAGCACTACAGGTTTTCATTAGTTATTCACATGTGAAGTGCCTAGCAGGAGAGGAGTCACAACCAATGTTAACGTGCCATTATCCCCCAGAAGTATAAAGTTTGAAAACTCCCTTTTGAAAAAAGTGTGAGGCGGCCGTTGCACACTGGATCCGATACGTAATTTGTAGTCCATCATCTGAAAAGTTATCCATCAAGGAAATTGCACATTGGAACTGTCTAAACTGCACCATGTACACAGCCTGTCCTGCTTCTTACACAGGTGTGTGCCTCAACTACAAATATGTATATATATATATATATATATATATATATATATATATATATATATATATATATAACATTTTTTGTAACACTTCTCTCCCTAATTAAATAGTAGGTACTGAGTAACTACATCTTAATTACTCATAAGAACAGTGTAATTATGCATCTGTTAACATCAATCAATTCAATCAATTTTTATTTGTATAGTGCCAGGGTAGCCACAGAGCGCAATACAGACTGGTAAAAATACAGCAAACGTACAGCAAAATAAAATACATAAATACAATCAAGTAAAATAAAAATAGACCTTTAAACAGTTTACATTATCTAAAGTGAAGTAAATGAACATTTAAATAAATAAACCATTTAGACACGGAGGAGAGAAAAACAAAAAAACTCCTATGGATGGCATGTAGGAGAAAATGAATCTCTGGGGGTCCACGGCTTAGGGCCCAGGCCTAATGGTTACTCCCCTCCAGGTAGTATAGTTGTTACAGCAGCAAGGCGATCAGAAAGTTCTTGATCAGTGCTGCTGGCTGTGGTCTTCCCTCTGAAGGAGGCCTCTCGCCGGCCATCGGGGGTGGGGGGGTTGGACCATTAACAGCCTTTGGGTGGCAGTGGCTCATCAGACCTTGGGTGTGGATGCCCCATTGGCCTTCCGTGGTGGGGTGCCTCGGAGGGGGGTTGTGACTCGTCAGACTCCCACGGTGGGGGATGAGGTGTCTCGTCGGACCCTCTGAAGGGGCCGTTACTGGAAGACAAAAGGACAGTTGTGCTCAGATACTGGTCATGCAATGCAAGACATTTCCAAAGACAGTTGTGCATTGCGTGTCCATGGCACAGCGGCAGCACTATGGGCTAGAAAAACAGAGACTGAACAGATGGGTCTTCAGCCGTGATTTAAAGGCTAACACAGAAGGGGCATCTCTTACATTGGCTGGAAGATCGTTCCACAGTTTCGGGGCCCTATAACTGAATGCTCTACCACCTGCAGTTTTCTTGTGTATTTTAGGGACCACTAAGTAACCGGCTTCTTGGGATCTCAATGGCCCGACCTGGAGTGTATTCGATAAGGAGATCTTTAAAGTATGGAGGTGCCAGTCCCTTTAGTGCTTTAAATACTAGTAAGAGAACTTTAAAATCTATCCTATAGCGCACTGGGAGCCAGTGAAGAGAAGCCAATACTGGAGTGATGCGTTCATGTTTTTTTGTTTTGTTTTATTCTTGCTGCAGCATTTTGGAGAAATTAGCAGAAATAGCTCTGTTTGTGCTGCCTGACAGAATGGCATAACAGTAATCCAATCTAGATGTAACAAATGCGTGTATCAATTTCTCAGTGTCATGTAACGAGAGTCTCATTCTAGCAATGTTTCTAAGCTGGAGGAAGGAAGATCTCAAAGGACAGATTTAAATCACAGATGACACCCGTGTTTTGTGCCATCTCCTTAGTATTATGTCATCGAGTGATATCACCTAAAGGAATATTGTCTGGTTTGGAGCTATACTGTAGCTATACACATCCTCCCCAATGTTGAGAGAACCTTAAATTGTTCCCCCCAACATTGTATGCCCCAATCCATTTGCGTAGGGGACACATCCCCCCATTATTGACCTCACTTACTGTACCTGTGTAATTGGAAGTTGTAAAATGTATTATATATTGAATTGTTTTGTAAATTTGAATTTGTATTGTTGATACCTTGTACTTAACTGTATTCTTGCACTTTGTATTGCACTTATGTTGTAATAAGGGCTAAGGGCGTCTGCCAAGAAATAAAAATAATAATAATTATTATTATTATTATTATTAGTATTATTATTATAATAATTATTGACAGTGTCCCCCCCAGTTCTGAAATGAAACCTACGCCCCTGCCAGGTATGGCCCACTTTTAACACATTAGTACATTAATACAAGTACATGTTAACAAATGCATAATTACACTGTTCTTATGAGTATCTAAGATATAGTTACTGAGTACCTACTATGTTAATACACTGTAATTAGGGAGACCTATTGTAAAGTGTTTCCAAAACCTACACCTCACCATCGAGACACAAAAGCAGAGTGCATGGTTCAACATTAAACTATTTATTTAAAGTGTAAATAATGTAACATTTTTGTTGTTTATCAGTACTTAACCACTTTCTAGGAGAATTCTAGCTACATCAATCAGTACCATTCATGCCTAGATCCTCCATGGTAGTTTGCCATATAATGTCTGTCTATATTTGCTTTGTTGTAGTGTTCTACGTGCTTCTTTGTGGTTAAACAAATAATCTTTTCCAGAGGACACAAATAGAGTGCATTAATCCACGTCTTCCCGTTGTTTTTAAAGTATGTAAAATCAGGTTGAAGCAAACTCGTTTAAATACCAAAATTGACACATCACCATCATATGACAATGACATTCTCGCTGTGCAAGGTGGGATAGGGATGCACACACTTGTTTTTTTCTCTTTTCACACATTTAAAAATTGGATGCTGCATTGGATCCAGTGTGCAAAAGTCTTCCAACAGTGACAAAAAGGTACAAAAAGATTCCAGTTAGTTGTGTGGGTGTGAGTGCGTTTGCATTGAGGGGAAACAGAAAGTCTACGTCGAGGTTAGAGGCAGGAAAACCTGATGGGTAACAGGCTAATTTGTCAGGGCCACACATCACATTTCACAGCCCTCCATCTGAACACCTTCATTAGGTAATACTAATAACAACCTGCCTGCCCACTTACACATATCAACACCTCTATTACATTGCCAAACAAAATAGAAATGAAAGTGTAATATTTGCACCTTCTTCTGGGATATTTGTGAAATCAGTCAAGTGACTATTAACTTTGGCTTTGGACTGAATAATAATAATAATAATAATAATAATAATAATAATAATAATAATAATAATAATAATAATAATAATAATAAGTAATTAAAGTAATAATAATACTCTTTACAATCTTTGCAAGTATTACACATTCACATTGAGAACCACACACAAACACACACAGCACCCAGGACTGATAGTAATAGTAAGAAAGTAAGTAATTGACTATTATGGTTCTATGCTGCAGATGTTTACATGACTGGTTTAAAGTCTGTATCATTCAGTGTTGTAATTACTGAGGACCACCCACGGGCTCTCTGCAGATTATGCCAGTTGGTCGAGTTTATTTATGTGGGTTCACCAGGCAGTATTTAATCGAGAGAGTGAATGTTTTTTTTTTTTGCTCCCCTGTTTCAATTCAGCTCTCGGATTTCACTGGTTCAAACCCACACAGTTAAACATCCTGAGAGCAGAAACCCCAGCCAATCTCTCTCTACACTGCGCTGGTGGGCTCTCGTTCAGTTGGTCCTCTCTCCCTGTTTTTTGGGGAATCCTGTCAGTTTCCAACAAACCAATTAAACAGTATTAAGCTAACAGGACACGAAGCATTGCATTTTATAGAGAAGAGGCGGTTAACAGAGTCACTCTCATTTAGATTCAAAACATGATTTAATTTCAACATCTTTTGAACTTTGTATAGGACATAATGGTTTCCACATAAGCAGGATCATGTTAAGAACTACTATTGAGCACTTGTTTTTTCACCATGAAATTTAAATTTAATGCAACAACTTTGCCAACAAAAAAGGGTGAGTCCTTGTCAGATAATGCAGGCACTGTGTAAGACTAATTTGCAAGCTTTTGGCTTCGAACTGATACTTGGATGTATGACAACAGCAGTGTATTAAAAGCACTATCTAACTCTTAAAGAGAGTTATGGCCTGCTGTCTTTTAAAATTGCAATGAAAACAGGCTATTGACCACTGAAAGGTTGGAGAGGAATGTTTTGTCTTCAGTCATTCAAACTAAAGAAACCAAATTAAAGCCAGCTGAAACTCTTTTACGTGGAACAACAAAGATACACATACTACACTTGAATGAGTTACTAAATATCTGGTTTATATGTTTCCAAACCTTTTGTTTATAGGATTATTCAGGCATATGGAATTTAAAGTAGGGACATCATTCATATATAGATGTTTAATGCTGTCTCTTCAGCATTCATCACCATTGATTCAGTTTCTCTGTTCATAGACGAGGAATAACACAGTTTTTTTTTTGTTGAGTGTGGTTCTAGAAACTCAGGAGGTTTTTCTTTGTGGTCTGATTGTACCCAAGTTGCAGTAGTGTGTAGCATTAGATCTTACCAAAACGCATAGTCTGGGTTGTGGTGGATAATCAGGAAATCTTAACGGACTTCATAGCAATCAACCGCAATTTGAATTCAACCCAGACCAGAACTGTGCATATGTTTTAGAAAGCATATAGAAAGGGATGTGCTGATGTTTTTTTTTTTTTTTAACGGAGGGTCCTGGTAAATTTGTCCGGCTCGCACTCGCAGGACTGTGGCAATGAGCTTGGGGAGAGAGAGGTGGAAGTTGCTGACCTACGGGTAATTGTCACAGTGCATTCCTGGATGATGAGTGCGGGGTTGCAGTGTTTATTTTGAACAGAGTTCTCTGTGTCTGAATCCAGCGGGTGTTAAATTCTTCCAGATTTCTGGCTCAGCCTCGCTGCTCAAATGTGGCAGGTTTGCGAGGCTCACAGGCAGACTTTTAATGCTGGCAGGGGTCAATCAGCTACCTCTGTTCCTCTGTTCACAAAGGAAAAACTCGGATGATGGTGGGGGAGGGGGCTGGGCAGCAAGCGAGAACAGGCAAGGATATTTGGTTTAAGATTCATTATTTAAAAGAGCGGGATATCCCATGACCACCTGTAGAGTGCAGGATTGGCCTCATTAGTGTCATGGCCTCTGGTAGATCACAGAGGGAATTGGTTTCAGCTGTGCAAGGAGTTTTTCCTTGCTAGTTTGGTTCTTTCTCAAAAACAAGGAATTTTAAAATGTGTGAACATGTGTGCGCGAAACCTTTCTAACAATAAATCTCATGCATACTCTCTCTATGACATACAGGGGGTAAATTGGTAAGACACAATATTTAAGTGCCTTTGAACAGGGTATGGTAGTAGGTGCCAGGCACGCCAGTTTATGTGTGTCAAGAATGGCAGCACTGCTGGGTTATCTTTCAAGTCGGAAGCACTGCCCAAGGGGGTGGGGAGGTGGTGGTTCTGTGCACTTCCATAGGAACCCGATTCAAAACATCACTCTGTGAAAACTGCCATTGGCCCTTGCGCATGTCACTCAGCACAGGTCCCTTCCCACTTCCTGTTCTATAAAACATGATGTCTGCCCAGGTGAAAATTTGGGAACATTTAAAAATAGACTGGATAAGACCCTTGGATCACTTAGTTATTAATGGACATCAAATGACCATGATAGGTCGAATGGCCTCCTCTCATTTGTAACCTTTTTCACTACATCTCTGTCTCTGTTGTGTGTCTGATTAGTTATATTTATAGCTAATTTCAATCCTGTCCATCTGTACACTGGAGGTCCGGCTGCACTTTCAGTTTCAGTTTCAGTTCGCAAATTTTTCCAGGAGCACTAGCAGCGGCAGTAAAATCCGAGGCCCGGCCACCCGGCCTAAGCCTTGGTCTGTCGAAAGCAGCTGCGGGCCCTCCATATTAATGTCCTGGAGTTACAAACAGTGCTTCTCGGACTGTGTAATTTCCTGCCAGTCCTACGGGACAGACACGTGCTGGTTCGGACGGAGAACACATCAGTGGCTGCTTATATCAACAGGCAAGGAGGTCTCTGGTCGTGAAGACTGTACAGTATAACACACCGTATGCTTCTGTGATTGCAGCTATGGCTCCGCTCCATCTGAGCAGTTCTCCTTCCCGGCCTATCCAACATGGAGGTGAACCTCCTCTCTTTTGGAAGTCCCCTGGTTTCAGAATGGTGCCTCCACATGCGTTCCCACCGTTCCCCCTTCTCCTGGTGGTCCTGGAGAAGGTCAGGAGAGAACGAGTGACAGTTCTGCTGATAGCCCCATGGTGGCCTCACAGATTCTGGTTCGCAGACCTGATCGCCCTCCTCCATGAAGAGCCTTGGCAACTCCCAGTGAGAGCGGACTTGTTGTCCCAGGTGCAGGGCACTCTTTGGCAGCCCAATCTGGGCCTCCTCCAGCTTTGGGCCTGGCCCATGAGCGGGAGTGTTTGGGTCTCATTTCCTGGCTGCACAGTTTCTGAAGGGAGCTTGATGGCTATGGCCTCGGCACACCCCTTCAACGCTTGCATGGCATCTTTATGTAGTGCTGGATGCACTTTCCCAAGCCCCATTTGAGCCACTGAACTAGCTGAAGCTAGACTGTGTTTTTGTTGCCGTTCACCTCTGCAAAACGCCTGAGCGAGTTACACGCCCTGTACGTACACCCATTGTGTGTCTGTCTTGCAGGAGATGGTTCCAGGGTCACACTACGGCCTAACCCTGGGTTCCTCCCAAAAGTGCTGTCTCCATTCCATGTCAACAGGCCTATTGAGTTGATGGCTTTTCATCCTCCTCCCTTCACCTGCTTCCCTTCAGTAGGCTTCACCTGCTCTGCCCTGTGCGGGCCCTCAGGTGCCTCTCGCATTGGATTGTGGACACCATTACCATGGCCTACGAGTCCACCGGAACCCCGGTGCCTGAACACCTGGTGGCCCACTCGACTTGAGGCGTTGCCACATCATGGGCCCTCTTTCAAGGCGCCCCCTTGGCAGACAATTGTTTAACTGCAGCTTGGGCTTCCCTGCTTACATTTGTCCGGTTCTACAGATTGGATGTGACGGGACCAGTCCCTTCCATTGGGAATCCAGTATTGACTGCAGTCGAGCTCCAGTAGCCCACAGACTCTGGCTCCTGATTTCCTCTCCCAGTCTGCCCCTGTTAAGCACATCCTGATGGAGCTATTTGAACCGTGTCTTTCCCGAAAATGGCTCATTGATGGAGGACAAAAGAGGCTGAAATGAATTGTGCAGAGCACCAGATGGGCTATAGTGAGTTGACTGATAGTCTAGTACAACATGAAAAGAATACACAACTTGTCATAACTTTACACAAATGGGGTCGGGCTATCAAAGACCTAACAGAGTTCCACTTCTTTCAGCAAAACACAAGAAACTGTGATTCAAGTGGGGTGGACACTGGTCGATTGATAAAACATCACCTGGTCTGACGAATCCTGGTTCCTGCTGTTTCACGCTGATGGGAGGACCAGGGTATGGAGGAAACCACATGAGTACATGCATCCATCATGCCACGTGTCAACATTGTAGGCTGGCGGTGGTGTGATGGTGTGTGATGGCACACATTGGGCCCTTGATTAAAATGGAGCAACGTTTGAATGCCACTTCATATCTGAACATCATTGCCAATCAGGTGTTTCCCTTCATGGCAGCAGTGTCTCCATCTGCAAATGGATGTTTTCAGCAGGATAATGCCCCATGCCATGAGGCTAGGATTGTCCAGAAATGGATTTGGGAACATGAATTCAGCTCACTGCAGTGACCTGCCAAGTCACCAGATCTCCCCATTAATTACAGCACGGGGAAATATCCATCGAGTGATCGTCCACTGTAGACATTCAGCAGGTTGGAACCATTTTCTGCTGTGTCACTGACAAAACTCCTCCACACTTAGAGATACTATATCCCCCATGAACTGTATGTATGAAACTAGATAATAATACCTAAAGGAGAGGATACAATTTTGAGATTTTCCACCTTCATCCCAATTCAAATAGGAACCAGGCTTCTGGCATTAGAGACATAGAGAGACGCACATGTTGGGATTAAAACTGTTTTAATATGATAAAGATAGCCAGGAGGTTAATAGCCTTGTAAAACAGATAGTATTTCAACAGATTGGCTAATAATGAGAGCCAGGGCGATTGTTCAGAGTGGGTAAGTTTATCCAGAAAAAATACTAACAAAAACAATCCGTGTTTCCAATTAGTTGCTGAAAAGCCAGCCGATGCCAGCATCAACTTCCATGGGCTATTTTCTCTCATCTCTGTGTAGACATTATTGTAGAGAAGCCTGCTTTAATAATGACACCAAACTTAGCAAGAAAACATATTTCATAGAATAAAACTGCTGTGATTTATTCTGTTTAAAGTAAAATAGTATGTTACACATGTTAGTTTAGTTTAGATTCAAACAGCAAGGAGCTTAAACACATTTTACAATTGTGGTTGTGTATTTAACATGATGACGGCTTTAGGACTGTTTTAATACTCATAACCTTGAGCGCAATGGTGTACGCTGGTATCATGTTTAGTAAACCTTAATGAATGATAAATACTAATTATGAACGCACAACAACAAAATAAGACACAGGTGTGCTGGTGAGTCACAAACAAGGGTTCAGAGAGGCATGCTGGGATATGGTTAAATGATGTGAAAGGGGAAATTAGATGTGGGAAGAGTCATACAGTCAGGATCCCCCACACACACCCTCCATCTCCGCCAGTCAATGGTAAGTAATGAGACAAGAAAGCAGGTAATGATGTCTAATTTGGACTTTTTTTCCTCCTATTCTGTCCTCATCAATGTCAGCCCATTTCAAGGCTTGCTTCTGATTGTCTGTTACCGGCATCAGCTCACTCATTACTCCGTCCCTCTCCAGCCAATCGGCAGTCCCGGCCTGCGATATGAAGTCACTTGTTATTGCAAACATCTGCCAAGTAATGCTGCAGCCTATGGGATCTTGGCCCGCGCACAGATTTTTATCAAGATTCTGGAGACCCATGCATCTGATAATAGAGCTGTGGCACTGAGCAAATCAGGACAGCTTCAAACAGCCCTGTTAAAACCTTTGTTAACGTTATTAGCCAGCTCTTCATGTTCATCTTTTGGCTGCCGCAGGGCTCAGATTCCTTCTCTGTTTCAAAAGTACCCAAGTAAATCCTATATTCCAAACACAGTTGACATTTGATACTGACAATGCTGACAAAATTTCATTTTACCAAGGCCTACTAAAACTCCAGGAGACTTGGTCAGGACAACTATTTGAAATGTGGAACCGAAAGTAGACGCTGTGTTTGTTGTGTGACAGCTTATTTTATACGACTGGCTCAAACTGATTCCACAGTCTCATATCTAATACTGGTAATAACAAGATTATAAAATGGGTCTTATTAGTTAACTTTGTTGCCAAACCATTCAAGGGATGAAATTGGCGATTTGAAAAGAAGGACAACCGTAATAATAACATACTAGCAGCACTGTCACAAAGCTTACAGCAAAGCACTTTTTGTGGTTGCAGGCACACTGTTGGACAGTCCTGTGTCCTGTTTTACAGAACACAGCTTGACGGCTGATGGAGATTTAACAAGGGAAATGTGGATAGAGAGGAAATAGCTGCAGTTAAATGGCCTCTGGGAAAACTCTTTGCCAAGGGAAGAAAGGAAAACAATCCTTTGCTAGACTTTCTCCTCTCCATGAAAGAGAAGCAGGGTTCAGTGAGCGCCTTTGCGATTTGCAGTGGACGTGCAACATCTTGGTCAATATTAATAAATATGTGTCAGTTTATTTCTTCTTTCACATAAACTCAGAGAGCGACATGAGTCATTAACATGAAAGCCTTTGTCTCTAAGTTTGTTTATATAATTTACTGAATTACGGTAGAAGCTGACAAAAAAAACGATTAAAAGAAATACATCGCCTGCACACACAAACAAAGGAAAGACAGATATGAAAATAAACATGTCATTAACATGTATATACAAGAGAGCTGGAGTTTCTGTTAAAAGCTTTGCAAAACCATCCAAAGATGAGGGGGAGGGGATCTCGGTCCCTGCAGAGGTCTGGTGAATGATGGTGGTAAATGTCAGCCAGTTCACAGCCAGTAAAGCTGTATGAGGTTTTTATATTTTGGGCTGTTGGAATTTCCTCAATAAAACACGGTGCCATGTTAGAAACTTTGGACCAAGTAAGCACCTTAATAGTGGGTGTAATGGCAGATTTATAGTTTGCTTGATTTAGTCTAAACCAAAATAAAGGAAAAAAGATTAATCGAAATACAGCATGTGAAATATAATTGAGTGTGAGTGCTCATTTATTTATCTTTGAATTAAAAAAAACAGCCAAAGCCAATGAAAAACTTAGAACATCTCCTTTTACAAGGGTGATTTGTAGGAGGCTGTCATCCATATGAACAAGTCAGAAAGGGTCTTGAAAAAAGAGAGAAGGAATCACTAAACCAAAACTAAAAATATTCTGCTATTCCTTTAACGCTCCTATCATCCTGAGAATGCCCAGTCCTGGCAGAAAGACGTTGTTAAAAAGGGCTTTTGTGATGACTGAAAATAGGAGAGCTCAGTTCCACAGTGTAGTTTAATGTCAGCTGCCTCATAACACACAAACGCTAGGACCTATAAAAGTCTGGGATGAAACCCCCTCTGTCTGTCACTGTGCTTATTCAAGTTGCTACCTGTCTCTGCGGCATTCTGGGAAATAAGCATTCCGTAGTCCAAGGTTGCTGCCGACGACGGCAAGTGCCCTTGAAAACTGTACTGATTTCTAAATGTATTAACCAGTTTAATTAAACTGTTTATCAGATCTGTTTTCTAGGGTTTATTTATCTGCACATATATGCACTGACATCTTAAACATGAACTATTTAAAAATGATATAATAATTATAAATCAGATAACTAGAAACATGTTATATATGAAGTTACATGTTTCCATATGGAGCAGAGGTCTGCAAATATTTAATCCACCAAAAAATCCTGCCAAAAATGCATCCTGAAAAATGTGTGAATATGAATCTCTGATGGTTGTGTGTGTTTTTGCACCATTATTTCCTATACTAGCTGAGTCTCAAGACATTATTTTCTTTCATTTAGTTTTTCCAGCTGTGTGTTCATTTCCACCTAAGTGCAGGAGCACACTAACAGTCCAGATCCACAGCACAGAGGATATTCTGGGAGGGCATTATAAGTATCCCGTTTTAAACCAGAGAAAATAGCTCCTGAATGCCCTTGTAGTATGAAATAAGGAACCGCCTCATGTTTTGAGTCATGTCTATAATAACATCTGGAAGATCTGACTTGATCTGACACCTGGCAATATCA
Source organism: Amia ocellicauda (assembly GCF_036373705.1). Taxonomy (NCBI): domain Eukaryota; kingdom Metazoa; phylum Chordata; class Actinopteri; order Amiiformes; family Amiidae; genus Amia; species Amia ocellicauda. The sequence goes on along the minus strand of NC_089854.1, from coordinate 23,273,226 downwards.
TTTTTCTGCATATTGCTAATTAGTCACAGGGCTTAATGATTGAAATGGAAATATCACACCTTACAGAAGGAGAAGTGGCACAAAAAGGGAAAAAAAGGGGAAAATATGTAATTATTTTGTGATAGGCACCAAGTTTGTTCCAACGGTCTGAATGCATCTGCATTGTCATGCTACGTGCACCGCTATCTGATCCTCATTATAGCCTGTGAAAGAAAGGCAGGTAATACAACCTCTGGTTTCTTGTTTAACTTCCTAAGGCACTGCCCTGACAGCCTCTGTCCCCGGGTGCTTTAGCCGTCCCACACAGCTTGCCAAATCAGAGGTACTGAGCAAACAATAACATGAAAGCATTGCTGGGGCCAGCCCACAGACCTGGTTTAAACTCCATCACGGCACAGCGTCTGGGACATCAAAGGATGCCCTACGAAATGGGTTCAGATTGCAAACAAGGAGCAGAAGCCACATAACACTGACACTAATTCAAAACGTTCTGGCGAGTGTCAGCAAAAAGGTTCAAGCGGAAAACTACACCCAGCACAAATCCCTGCTGTATATGTCTCAGCAGTGTATTTATACTGTACATTAGTGCATGTGTGAGTGTGTGTGCGTGTGTATATGAGGTGTGTGTGTGGCTCATTCTGGGACGATTGCTGACTTGAGCTGGCAAGCGTAGCGGTGAGTGACATACCGTCTGGTAGGGCTGAGAGGGGAATCTGGCCAGTCTGGGTCTGCGTTGCAACAGAGACAATGCGGAGTTCAGCTCTGTCAGTCACAATGACATCAGGTGGAATCTGTGAGTCTCTCTCCTGCCAGATCGAGATGGCTGTTGGAGATTATGTGAACTAATGCCTCCCTAAACACTCCAACGTGCTCTAACATGTTTTCACAATACTTTGCTTTATGTATGAACTTATCTATGTATGTTACATTGTTACCTTCTTATTTTGTCCCCATCTAACCAGTCTCCAGCCACACAGGCCTGGGTCTGCATCCCAGGTGTCTCCCTCAGCTGCAGTCCTGGCCAGCATACGCAACCTACATCTCTGACACCGTGCAGGAGCTGCAGCCCTCTGATTGGCCGAGGGATTCTGAAAGACAGGGGTATGCTGAGGCATCCTCTCTGGAGTCGAGTAACAGAGCACAGAGGACCAGTGGCAACACGCCGGCACGTTCTGAGGGGACAGGTGAAAGGGAGGGTCTTCTGTTTCGATCTGAAAATATCTCAGGTTCACAGGCCTACACCGAGACTCCAGAGCGAGAGAGCGACAACAATATGTGTAAAGGAACACACTCTCACACAACTGCCCGAAAGTCCGTAGCTTTTACTAGAGTTGCTCCACGACTCATTTTACGCCAACGGAGGAAAGATTGTTAAACTGTTAAGTTGTTCAGTGTTGGAAAATCACTGCAGCTTTTAAGATTCAACACTTGAAACAGCTTCTCACCCTCGACCTCACTGTTGAAAATAATAACTAAGCAAACTAGAAAAATATGATTTTTAAGCCAGCACTAAAAAAAAAAACATTTTCTGCATTTCTACTTTTTATTTTTTTAATTCAGTGTTTATTTTCCTGTTCATTTTACCAATTAAATACATTAAATACAGATTGGCAGAATGTGGTCCTTGAGTATACAGCATACCCTCACCTACCGCTGTCTTGACCACACTGCACCAAGCTACCTTCAGTCACTCGTCTCTCCATACATCCCCTCCAGACCACTGCGCTCCTCCAGTGCCAGAAGGCTAACTCTGCTTCCTCTCCACTCTCCCTCCTCCAGAGCCGCTCCTTCTCATCCCTGAACCCTAAATGGTGGAACGACCTGCCCACCAAAGTCAAAACAGCAGAGTACTTGACCTCATTCCGGCGCTTTCTCAAGACGCATCTCTTCCGACAGCACTTGTAATATTAGTCCTCTATCCCTGCTAGATAGCACTTCAGCTTATTATGCTCCTCGCGTTCTTGATTGTTTTCCTCCTTGCTCCCTTTCCTGTAGCCCTAGTCTGTAACCCTACATCTTGACAGCACTTAGCCTTCACCGTCCAGGATGTAGGAAGTCTCTTACTGTACTTGTGTAAATTGTAAATTGGAATTTGTAAAATGTATTATTTTGAATTGCTATGTTTTAGCTAAGTTGAATTTGTAATGATTGATGCCTTGTACTTCTCTGTATTTTTGCACTTATGTTGTAAGTTGCCCTGGATAAGGGCATCTGCCAAGAAATAAAAATAATAATAATAATAATAATAATAATAATAATAATAACAAAGTTGGATAGAGGTAAATTTTTGTGTCCCGCCTAAATAAAATCCCCTAAATGATCCCTTAAACTCTATTTCTTCATTTTTCCATATGCTGGGAGAACAGTGTCATTGATCATGATCATATGTCACCAATTCCATTATAATTCCAGGAACTGAATACTGACGGGAGCTGAAAAACTGCCAAGCACAACACTATCACAAAGCAGTGCCATGTAGTGCAGAGGTAAAAGCGTTCTGTCATTATTATCTGAGTGAAGCAGATTCTTGTATTCATTGCACTTCTCTTCCTTTAAGATTGATCTACAGTTCAGGCCTCTGAGTCTGACCGCTGGGGTGCAGCCGGGAGGTGGCTGTGGTCCCCGACTCGACGAGTGCACATCGTCCTGTGCAGCCCTCACACTGAAAGTGCTGTTTCAGCCGCTTTGGCCGGGATACAGTGGGAGCCTGGTATGATGTCAATGTTTGAGGTAGGTGGGCAGTGGGCGGGAAAATTGATGGTCA